>NW_026652293.1:49927221-50127832 GCF_009828535.3 Hylobates moloch
TCCTTGTACATTGTGGGTACACAGTAAGGGGTTTATTTAATTGAAGATACTGAGAAATAATCAGGAGTTTTAACAAGGTCATCTCATTGGGCTGCTTTTTAAAACAGGCACTCATGATCTTAAATGAGAAAAAATGTAAAAGAGAAAAACAGAAAAATTACTAATTTTAAATAATAATATAAAAAGAAACAGGTTGATAATTTCTTTCACTTCATCTTCCTCCTTTTAAACCACTTACTGTTTCCATTGCAATAAAATATCAATGTGACTCCACTTGTACAATATAAACATGGCTACCCAGTTTACCTTTCTGGAAACTAAACACTGATATAAAAGTGCCAAATAAATAGTCTATTTGGTAACCTTGATAATATCTTAAACTCTCAGCAACAAAGAAACATAATTGAGTAGAGTCACGGGTCCAAAAATCATCACTATTTAAATTTATATCATATATTTATTTGTAAATTATTCTATCAGTTTCCCCATCAAAATTTAAGCTCACTGAAAGTACTGTTTGCTACTACACATAAAATGTTCTCCGATTAAATTAAGAACTCAACAGTACCCAGAAGAAAATGATTTCTCAGTAAGAGAAATGTTTATCTATATGAAAATAACTGCACTGTTCAACAAAATATAATAATCCAAATCTATAGCTTGATCATTCTAGCTTTTCATAACCAGGTCAATATCCTGGGTCAATAACTCAGCAGGGCCACTGATAAACTGTAGCATATCCTTGGAAGGAAGAGTGACTAGAATAGCATTGAGTCTATAAGGCAAAGCATGTAAGAAACAGTCGAAGATCCCAAGAAGAGATTTTGTGCATGTATTTCCTCAGGACTCAAGAGGCCTTCATTAACTTTGGCTGATTTTTTTTAAAAAATGATAATAATGGGATCTATCAAAAAAAGTACAAAACTCATGGTCATTAAAAGCATCTATCTGGAAGTTGACTAATGTTCTGCCAGCTAATTTTTTAAGTGTAGGACATTCCTAGTATAGCCAAGGCTGTCTTCAAGGATCAATTTCTTTCTTATTCCTTATAATAACAGAGGCCCCAAGTTTTAAATAGACACCTTGATATTCAGATAGGGCATCTATTTGCCAGCCTCTTTTGCTTTTGCAGTGAGGTATGGATATACAAAGCAGTTCTGATCAATAGGATATGAGTAGAACTGATACAGGCTCCACTCAGGTAACAGCTTAAAGAGAAATCTGCTTACCCTGGATAGAAATGGACGGTTGGAAGAAAATATGGAAGTTCCCTGTTGAGGACAGGGGAATGCCTTTAGAGAGTCAGTAAGCTGAAGAAATGGAGCTCCAAATATGTTTTCTCAGTCTAGTACATTGTCTACTAAGTATTTTACAATACACTGTTGAATTTTTTCAGTAAATAAAAATATTTTCACCGTGTTTAATGCTCCGTACTCTTAACTCATTGACTTCATTTATAGGTCCATATGGTCTTCAGAAAAAAGAAGCATAATTATGGGGTAATTACAATGAGATCTGTATTATTATTTATTGAACATAAATCTATCTTCAAGGTCATATAATAAATTGAACATGAAGACAATAGAAGCTTGAGCACATTTTCAAAAACACATTATTTTCAAGTTTTCTATAGGTTTGAGTTAAACCATCTCTTAAAACACTGATGCTTCATGCTAACTTTGTTGTTCACTGAGTGATGGAGAATTTTAAGCAGTATGTTGAATAGTAAAACTAGTCGGAGGATGCCAACTAACACTGAAAAGGAGGATTATACTGCATTCCACATCGGGAAAGGAGAATGAACCAAAGCATCAGGTAGATTGAAATCGGCTCTGCATGTGACATGTGTAGCTCCAGTGAAGTGGCTGCAGTGACTGAAGAAGATGGGAGAAAGGGAATATCAGGAAGTAAAGCTAGGTGTCTAGACTGTGACCAGAAGATAAAAACTCATAAAGGTTTGCCCAGATTGGACTCAAATGATAGGCAAAATAAAACCCATTTTAGGTAACCCTACAGGAGAATGACATAACTAATTAAGTATTTTAGGGGAATTATTCTGCCAATAGTATATAGGGTAGACAGGAAAGAGCCATAGATTTTGGTGGGAGAAAAGGGCTTAAGAATTGGGAACAAAGAGATCACCACAATGAGAGACACAAAAATAAAGGAAAGAGCAATGAAGTCAGTATTTCTTCATCCTAGGAAGGGCACAAATGAGCCCGTCTTATGCACGGTGTAGATTAAATTATCCATGGCTATTTCTGCATGATATACAAAACAACCAGAAAAGCATAGGTTTTCTAACAATTTTAGTTCATCATTTAGATATCTGGTAGGTATACAAAGTATTGAGATGATGGGCTGGGTCTTTCATTGAAAAGACCAAAGGGAGCAAATGTTTGTAACTATGATTTCAGAGTTTTTCCAAAATCAGAAAAAATGTTTAAAACGTGTGACTTGTGTTATATATACAATTAAAGTTAGAATGGAACAGTAAGTTTTAACAATCAATAATTACTCAAAAGGATATAATATTTGATCTATTTGTTTTGGTTTACTTAGAAAGAAGGATGTATAAATCATGGTTATTTGACTGTGTAGTAGACAGAGTACTTTGTTTCCAAAATTAGAGATATTGATAAACACTAAAAGAGCAAAAAACCATCATCTTAGGATATCAAAAAGTTAATTGATTGCAAATTTGGAAGGATTAACCTGAAGGTAAAAAGAGTGAATGTGCTGTATCTGTCATTTAGGCTGTCTGCCCAGGTCTCCATTGTCTTCCTGTCTTCTGGGATACTTACCACCTTGCTCCTACCTGATGAAATGGTCCCTAAAAGCTATGCTCATTTTATAAGTATGTGACACCCCTGGCCACAGTGAATTGGCTCAGAGGTAACCAACCAAACAAAACTGAGTCAATTTGAATTGTCCTCTAGAAATTATAACTAAGAGGTAGCTAATAAATCTCTCTGTTGTAGCTGGCGGTAGACTTATAAACAATTTCAGGGGACACAGGGTGGCCATATGCCCATATAGAGAAAGAGAGAGGTAAAGTCCCCTTTCGAGAGAGAAAGAGAGAGAGAGAGAGAGAGAGACGAATGAATATGTATCAATGGAAGCATTCTAATTCCTGAGTCCTGACTGCAGTGGTCCTTCTCCTTAGGTTTTTATGGAATATCTAGTTATAATATAGTCTCCATTTATGTTTAAACCAGTTCAAGTTGTTTTCTAATACTTATATCTCAAAAACAATGAACTCTTCATCAATTCCTTCTTGTCTCTTTGATCTTACTTGTCACACTGACCAATGCCAAAGGAAAAGTGTGGCCCAGTTATCCTAGGCTGGGTTCCTTGCTATGTAAACAGAACTTTTGTTCTACTCCTTCTCTGGCAAGCAAATCACACCTTTGAGTTTGTATCATGCTCATTTTTATAGACCCATATAACTCAGAGCTAATATTGGCTGACAGGACAACAATTAGCACAGCTGTTAAACAACTGATAAGTACTTATATTTATCATGATATCATAATGAATTTATTGTAAAGAAGGTATAGTATTTTAGTTAAAATCTTAAATGCAAGGAGAGCCATAGATGGGGCCTATCCCTCTCCCAATTGGGAAAGAGATGGAAAGATAAGTTTGTATATAATAAGATTAAACAGTAGCCTATTTTATTAATTTGATGGCATGTAGAAACAATTCTAAGTATTTCTATATAAAACTAGAACATATAGCCTCTTCGGTAAAAACATTTAGCCAGTTTTATTCAGAGATTTAGTTCATCATTTGAATATTTGGCATTGTATGGATATTCAACTCAAATTTTCCTTTCTCTGGAAAATAAAATTGACTCTTGTTAATCTGATTTTTAAAAAACTGTTAAAAGGGATTTATTTCAAGTGTAGAAATTTTCAATTATGAAATAAATCTGATCGGCTGAGTTTTATCTAAAGTATCCTCCCAAAATAGTAACATAAATATGCAGATAATTTTGAATAAGTTAAATAGTTATATCTGTGTTGGATAATGATATAAATACAATAATGATTTTGGAAATAAAATATGTAGAAGCCACAAACCAGAAACAGGGAGAAGTTACCTGTTATAAGTTAACAAAAGGAATGTCATTATGCACTGAAAATGTAACACATTTCTTTCTTACCTGGTTGACACTGATTACACCTTCTTCCTTGACGATTAGGCACACACAGGCACTGGCCACTGATTGGGTCACAAATGGTCCCAGGTAATGTCCCCAAGGAGTCACACTCACACATCTGGCAGCGTTGAAAATTGTCAATGGTCAAATTGTACCTGTGAGGCTCACACTGATTACAGCGAAGACCTGTTACCCCTAATTTGCAAGGACATTGTCCTGTTGATTTGTCACACAGCAGAGAGCCATTTGTTGTCCCAGTCTTATCACAGTTGCAAGGCAGACAGAGGAAAGAATTATTTTGCCGTAGGTAGAAGTTTCCCTCCAAACATTTATTGCACTGTCTCCCTCCAACATTGGGCTTACAGATGCACTGCCCTGTCTTAGCATTACAGACAGTCCCAGGGAGGGATCCAGCTGTGTCACAGTCACAGGCCTTACAATTGGTGACATCTAACCCATAAAAGTTTTCTCTGCAGGTGTCACACTGAAGTCCTTTGGCTTCTTTTTTGCACTCACACTGCCCAGAGAGAGGATTGCAGAATTTGTTCACTGAGCCATGGAGGTTACACTGGCAGGGCTCACATCCATCATTATTAAAGCTTCGGAGAAATTTAAATCCAAAATTGCAACGATCACACCTAAGCCCTAAAGATAAAATATATTTAAAAGGTGAAGATGGGAAAATGATTTCATTCAAAATAGATGAGACACAAACGATGCTACTGCAGACGATACGAACACAAAATATTGAGTGTTTTCTCCTAAGCAATGCCACAGGGGACTAATCATACTCTCAAAATTCAATGGCAATATTTAATTTAGCTTTAATATACAACTGTTTGCGATGAACTTCATAAATTTTTAATTACTAATGCAAAGAAAAATGCTTAATGCAAACGTTGTTTCTGTTACATATGCTGGAGCTCTTTTTCTCTTTTACAAATCTTAAAAATTATTTTAACAAATGTGTTCATTTAAAATTATAGTAGAATTACATATAACAAATTAGTTGTCTTCCTAAAGATAAGAAATCTCTAAAGATGTTTACTAAAATGTTAAGCTGAGTACAAAGTTCCAGCTAGATAGAATGAATAAGTTCTGGAGCTCTACTGTACAGCATGGTGACTATACTTAATAATAATGTATACTGGAAAATTGCTAAGAGATTAGACCTTAAATGTTCTCACCCCAAAAAACATGATAAGTACATGAGGTGATGGATATGTTAATTAGCTGGAATTAATCATTTTATAATGTGTACATATATCAAAACATCCTGTTGTCGGCCATAAATATATACAATTTTTATTTAATTATACCTTCGTGAAGCTGGGAAAAAAGAAAAAAAATGTAAGCTGATAACTATTTTTGTGAAAACAGCATATATACTTATTTCTGAATCCACACATTTAAGTAATTAATATAAATAAAACTTATCCAGGGCAATTTTTGGTTTAATCCTTTTGTATGCTCCTCTATTTTATCATTTTCAATTAATATAAATTATGCTCTCCTTGGCTCATAAAGCAATCACATTGCTTGTCATCTTGTGTGACTCAGAACATACCTCTTTAAACACTAAGTAAATGCTGTTTTTTATATTACTTCTATTTAAAGGAGTACACATATACATTTTACGAATGAAGAAAAATGTTTTATCACCTAAACTTAAATCTCTGACAAGTAAGGTTATTCTAAAAAAAAAAAAAAGGGTATTGCAAGGCAAAGAAATAAAAAAATTAGAATAGTAAATGTTTAGATGCAAAATACTTCCTTTAGATAGTCTCCAGATATCCACGAATTTAAATAACTGACTGCATGGGTTGAATCAACTGAAACATTTATTTCAAGCTATAATTGCAATTTAAAAATTAGTCTTAAAATAAGAGTCAAAAACACACTCAGGAACTCATATGTAGAAAAGCATTTCCTAAACTGGAAGGAAATGCACAATATATATGTATATATATGGATAAAAATTCAAGAACTCCAATGGAAGGCAAGTTCTTTAACAGTGATGAATGACTCACCTAAGGCATATCATTTAATTTCAATAAGGAAAATAAAAAAGGACCACTATTGCTGCAAATTTTAAAAATAACTGTATTGTTAACAAGAATTATGACTCATTTTGAACTATTAAAATTGGTCTACATGGATTCATATCATATCAGTTTTAAAAATATGCACAGTGCTTATTTGAATATGCCATACATAATCCTGACAGGTAATCTATTCCTAACGATACTCAGGAAGGCCTACAGGGCATCACATTCGGTGTTAACAAGTACAGGCGAGTTAGCACACTTGGCATTTAATTCACATTCTTCTCCCTTTTTATTCTAGATGAATGACCTACTTTAATAAAATTATTGGTGCTAATGTATTTTACTGGTGATAGAATCATTAGTAAGATTTAACAGTTTTGTTAACTCTAACAGTTTGCTTTCTGAAGCATATACAACACACACTTGTATTTTCTGGGCTTCTTTTTTTTTTTTTCATATTAACAGGGTGAAATTGAATAAAGTTACTTGCTGATCCCATTAGGAAAATAAATATGCATATCAAGTTTTTGTTTTTATAAAAGTACTACATTTGCAGAAATAACACTAGAAATAATAATTATTTATAATACCGAAGTAATTCAGTCTTCACAAAATATATTTTATGTTTCCTGCAGAAAACCATCTGGATCAATCAACAAAACAGGCAAATAGTAGGGATAGCATAACACATTCTAAATTAATTTTGATTTTTCCCTTCCTCAAGCTCTGGAATCTAACCATCACAAGAAAGTTTCCATTGATACAAAGAAGTAATTATTTCACTGCCTTTAAAGGCCTTGCTTTAACTTTTGTTTTCACATCTTGAGTTTAAAATATATCTCACATTAAAGAACAAAGGATGCCATACAAATTGAATTCAGGGTCTTAGAATTCCTTCAGCATCATGGATAGCACATACAAATACGTACTTCTCTTTACACGTTATTCTTTCTTTCTAAAAAATTAGTTTTTGTAGGCTTGAGATGCATAAAGGTAAATTATGTTACAGATTTTCATGTAATGTTTCTTTAAACCAGAGAAATCTCGTGTAATGCCATTAAACACACCTACATTCTCTTTATTAAATTGAAATGCCTGTCTAGCTGAATTGTGTAGCATGATGTATACTTACATAAATAAAAGATAAAGAATTAGATTTAGAGGTATATCACAGAAATGAAAATAGTATTCAGAATGATATGTACATATGCATGTGTACATGTAAGCATTCGTGTGTGTGTGTGTGTGTGTGTGTGTGTGTGTGTGTGTGTGTGTGTGTGAGAGAGAGAGAGAGAGAAAGAGAGGACTGTGTGTAATCACTGCCAGGCATATTTTTATTATTGTAAGGTTCAGGTCAGTGTTAGAAAAACCATGGATGACTTGGTGTCTTGAATGACAATAGAAAGGCAAAGGTCTTTTTTAAACTTCCTATATGAACCAAGACATATTCAGTTACAATACAGGGCTCACTTCATCAGGAAACTTTCCTCTCATAATATTCTCATATATCAAAATTTCAAAGTGCATTATGTACATAGCACATTTCGGGCACTTGATAAATTTTGTCCTTATGTGGTGGTGGTTCCCCTCAAAAATGTTGGATGTAATAAATTGCTATAATCAAATCTAATTTCTGAAAAATACCTGTGGGAGTAACAAACAAAAAAGCACGTCTTGTATAAAAAAATGATAAATAACACCGAAGGTAGCTGTTTATTATAATCAACTTGGTGCTGAATTACAAAATTAAAATTATATAGCCCTTTATAAGTAACCCTAGCAATATACATGATCTGTAGAATTATGTTGACTTATTTTGCATTTCATAGGAACAGTTCAAAGAAATATAACAGAAAAAAACGGAAAGATTTATCACAAAGGACCCTGTAGCACAGAATATTTTGAAAAAAAATCCATTTATTTTGGTCTATTAAGAAAACTAGCATGGAAATGATTTGCTTAGAACTCATTAAGTGTAAAACATTTTGAAAAAGTGCTAATTTTCTGAAAGAAACATCTATGCAGTAAGCAAATTATATTTTTTCTATGACTTATTAGTATGGTACCATGTGAATTAATGCATCTACAGAATAAAGAAACTTCTAAAGGGTTGATTAAACTAAGCTTCAAGCTGTAGTTTGATAGAATTATTAATTTAATCATTTTAAACAGTTAATTTCATCCAAATTGTTTTTTTTTTCCAGCCTGCCTTGAGCAAAGAAATTTGCTTTACTCTTCAGTTAAGAAATCAAATAGAGAATTTTATTCCAGATGGTAATAGAGATGTGACTGTAAACTTTTGCATTACACGTACCAATAACGTTTGCTTTGCACTTGCACTGGCCTGAATTTTGGTGACAGGTAATATCTCCATCCACTGTCCCAGAGGTATTGCAGTTACAGGGACTGCAGCCATCAGGATCCAACTCTTGTAGATTGTAGAATCCATTCTGGCACTGATTGCACTGTCTGCCAGACACATGTCTCTTACAATTACACTGGCCTCCAATCTAGAGAAGATACAACATTTTGTAGAATGATGAATGTATCTATTTTTAGATAATTTGCTCATTAGGTACAAGACAGGGAGGGAGGGAGAAGAAAACTAAATGTTCAACAGACAAGAAGGTAATAAGATATTTTTCCTCTTGACACACAACATGGGAGGCTTCAGCAGGGGGAATACATACAACTGAATGGAAATAAAACCCATAGAAGTTAGTCGTATATGAATAAAAGGGAAATGGGGGAATTAACCATTCAATATTATATAAAGAAATAAAAATATATATATTTAGAGACTGAAAATAGAAAACAGTCAGCAGTTAATTTAGTCTTTAGGACACCATTTCTCTCTCTCTCTCTCTTTTTTTTTTTTTTTTTTGAGACGGAGTCTCGCTCTGTCCCCCAGGCTGGAGTGCAGTGGCAAGATCTCGGCTCACTGCAAGCTCCGCCTCCCGTGTTCACGCCATTCTCCTGCCTCAGCCTTCCGAGTAGCTGGGATTACAGGCACCCGCCACCACACTCAGCTAATTTTTGTAATTTTAGCAGAGGCGAGGTTTCACCATATTGGTCTCGATCTCTTGACCTCGTGATCTGCCCGCCTCAGCCTCCCAAAGTGCTGGGATTACAGGCATGAATCACCGCGCCCAGCCCACCTCTCTATTTTATTCCTCTTGTTTACTGTCTCATTGATTTAAACTTGTTTTGTACATGCTAGGTATTTAAATTAAGGGAGAATCTTTCTATAATGATATAATGACATCATCCCATAAACAGTGTAACAATGTTTAATGTTATTTGTTAATAGAATTATTTATGCCTATTGATACTGACCCTAATACATTTTTTCTTACCCAACTCCCCTTTTAGGACTATTTCAGCCTATTTATGATTCATTTCACCACATTAAATATACTTAGCTGATTTATATTGTGATAAGAAATTCCAAAAATTTTTCTTGCTTTAAAGCATTTTCAAGCAAAATAACAGCTAAAACACTGTGTCATTTTATTCTTTAAGCATCTGGTTTGAAAAGAATGAAAATACATAAAATACAGTGTTCATCTACTATATGCATAGATAATACTATGTTGATTAAAGAAAGATAAGAACTAAACTCTTCATAAGCGGACATATGTATATAAAATGTCAAATAAATACGAGAAATTTAATAACTCAGGACTCTAACACAGCAATGTGGGTACGACTTCAAATCTCTTTTATAGTCCCTGACATTTTCCCTCCTAATTTTCTTTCACCTGGATTGAATCCAGCTCTTCACATTTGGAGGCAGAGTTACCATAGAGGGAGGTAACCTACATGTGGAAAGATATTATTTGATTTCTATTTAATTTCAAGGATATTAAAAAATATCTAGGTTGGGATTCAGTTACAAGATATAGGGAAGGACTTAGAAATTAAATAATTTTTAAAGAACTGTCACTGCCTCAATTGTCCTTATCCAAGAAATAGAGACTCACTGGAAGCTTTATTTAAGGATAATTAAGACAATTGATATGAAAATATCTAAGACTGAAAAATAAATGGTTATATGCAAACCAAATGTAGTTGTAGCTAATAATGAACCTCTATATCAAAGATGTATATAGGTTTAGAAAGATGAGTGAGAACGATGAATTGCCTTCTTGTGTCTGGCTGTTTCTCAGTCTTATTCACATCTAGTCCAAAGAATACAAAATCATTACTCAAGACAGAGATTTGATTCAGCCTACAAAAATAAATGGCATTTATTGGTGGATATGTGTAACATATAGGCATACCATGAAAATCCAATAGGCCTGTGAGTACGTACTTGTAACACTTCAAGTATATCAACCCACAACTCAGGCCTGAGTCATTGCTGGTACTTTACAGGATCAGTCCTTTTCTCCAAAGAGATAGTAAACACCTTAAGGCATTGGACATACGTGATGTTTCCGTCAAAGAATAATCTTAAACATTATTCACATGTAAACAATACTTTTTCAAAGAGCAAGGAAGCGTGCAAAAGGTAAAGAGAAATAAAAGTGCAAAATCTGTATCTTTTATATGCTTTTTTTTTTTTTTTGAGATGGAGTTTAACTCTTGAAAAATGATTCAAACAGACATTTAAAAATGCCTGCAAATTTGGAGTACAATGGTGCGATCTCAGCTCACTGCAACCTCCGCCTCCCAGGTTGAAGTGACTCTCTTGTTTCAGCCTCCCCAGTAGCTGGGCCACCAGGCATGGCTAATTTTTTGTCTTTTTAGTAGAGATGCGGTTTCACAATGTTGGTCAGGCTGGCCTCCAACTCCTGACCTCGGATGATCTGCCCGCCTTGGCCTCCCAAATTGCTGGGATTACAGGCCTGAGCCACAGTGCCTGGCCTTGTTGTATTCTTATTTACATGTAATGCATGTATCAGCTGGAGTGTCCTTGCCTTTTGAAATCTAGATAAGGCTGCCTATGACCCTAATTCCATCCCTGAATGACAGAAGTCCTCCTTAAGTTTTTAAGAATTCTATGCGTATTGATCATCTCGTAGTCGCCCTGACCCTACACTTCCGCTTCTTCCATTTTGAAGTCTTTCTGGCTACTGCCAGCACTGCCCTATGTCACCCAGAGGTGAAACTCAGCTAATGCCTCAATTTCAAGAACTCTTGTTCAAAACAAACAAACAAAATGTAGTTGTTAAACTTTATTAAAGATTCCGGGTAAAAGAGGAATTAAATCATTACTTTGCAATTCATAATATCCCTTTAGTTTCCCTATAGCTAGAGATTTTCATTGGCACTCCAATTACCTACCATCTTGCACTCCAATTATCTACCATCTCTGTGGCTTCTCTCTTCTTCCTCCTTGCTCTGCCATAAAGCATATCCACTTTTTTCTATACACCTGACTTTACATGGTCACTTTTTCACAGACATCTCAAAAGTGTATAATATTGCCTTGATTCTTGCCAAAACCTAAGTCTTATCCAGATATTTTTGTCAATAGAAACAATTCTTTCTATATGAACAACTCTGCCACAAATTAAAAAAATAACAAGTTTACTCCCATTTCATTAATCTAACTCTCTGTAACACATATAGATTATAATTTCTGTATATTAACTATATCTTGAAATGTAGTTTAAAAATAAAATAAGGCATTATTGTTTTTAAAAATGTTAACTTTAGTCAGTTTCCCAAAATTCAACTGAAAATACCAAGTTTACTTCTGTAGATTCCATAGCTGTAGATTCTCCCTTTTTAATGTGAGAAAATACAAATCTACTCATATTCTAAAACCAATTCCTATCCACCAAGAAATAGAAAGAGAGAAAGGCATTCCCCTTTCCTTTAAAAATACACAAAGACACTCTTTGGTACGATCCTTCCACAATAACTCTAGATTGACCTATTGGTTTTCTTCGGCCAAATACTAGAACATATACCGCTTGCAAATATGATTCAAACAGACATTTAAAAGTGCCTGCAAATTTGGAGTTCATACTCTCTTGCTGGGCTTGGAACTCTGAGATCACCTTGTGAACAAGCTCATGCTATCCTGCTGGAATATTAGAGGTTGTATGGCAGAGAACTGAGGTGCCCCAGCTAATATTGCCCTGGTGAACAGCCAGCTTGTCAACCACCATATATGTGAGTGAAGTCTTCCTATCTAACTGCTACTTGACCAGCTAGCTAATCACAGACAAATGAGAGAGCCCAGAAGAGGTTGGACAAGCCAGTGCACACCAGCACTGAGACAAACCATAGAATCTTAAATAAATAAGCAATTTTTATTGTTTTTAGCCATTAACTTAAGCAGCAAAAGTTAATAGATATAATATCATTGACCAGAACTTAAACCACATTTCTACACCTAGCTGCCAAGGAGGCTGAGATATGTAGTTTATTCTCTATGATCATGTGATCAACTAATTTTGAGCTTTCTTTTACTAACATGGAAGGAAATACAGATAAAGCAGTACAATTACTATCTCTGATAACAAACAAATATCTATTCACAGTTCAAGCCATGGAGATTCTCCTGCTCTTTATGGCTTAAAATGCAATCTTGGTCTTATAAATTTGGGTCTTGCCTGAATCACAATTTTGGCCTTAACATGCTTTCAGCCACAAGAGCAGAGAAAAGAAATGATCATCCCCACGAGATGCAGTTAGAAACTCAGAAATAGCTTTCATTAGCCTGGCTTGGGTCTTCCCTTCTTTTGCTAGTTTTGTAAAGTAGAAGATATTTCTTTGAAATCTTCATCCTTTCCTAACATAGGCATTTAGTGCTATTAATATACTACTAAGTCCTGCCATATTGGGTATCTCACAATTTTGTTATGCTGTGTTTTCATTTTCATTCAGTTCAAAATACTTCTTAATTCCTCTTTAGGTTTCCTCTTTTAATCTTGGATTATTTAGAATTGTGTTAGTTAGTTTCCAAATATTTAAAGCAATTCCAGGTTATTTTGTTATTGATTTCTTTTTTTATTATTATTATATTTTAGGTTTTAGGGTACATGTGCACAATGTGCAGGTTTGTTACATATGTATCCATGTGCGGTGTTGGTTTGCTGCACCCATTAACTCGTCATTTAGCATTAGGTATATCTCCTAATGCTGTTCCTCCCCCCTCCCCCCAACCCACAACAGTCCCCGGAGTGTGATGTTCCCCTTCCTGTGTCCATGAGTTCTCATTGTTCAATTCCCACCTATAAGTGAGAACATGCGGTGTTTGGTTTTTTGTCCTTGCGGTAGTTTACTGAGAATGATGTTTTCCAGTTTCATCCATGTCCCTACAAAGGACATGAACTCATCATTTTTTATGGCTGCATAGTATTCCATGGTGTATATGTGCCACATTTTCTTAATCCAGTCTATCGTTGTTGGGCATTTGGGTTGGTTCCAAGTCTTTGCTATTGTGAATAGTGCCACAACAAACATACGTGTCCATGTGTCTTTATAGCAGCATGATTTATAGTCCTTTGGGTATATACCCAGTAATGGGATGGCTGGGTCAAATGGTATTTCTAGTTCTAGATCCCTGAGGAATCTCCACACTGACTTCCACAATGGTTGAACTAGTTTACAGTCCCACCAACAGTGTGAAAGTGTCCTATTTCTCCACATCCTCTCCAGCACCTGTTGTTTCCTGACTTTTTAATGATGGCCATTCTAACTGGTGTGAGATGGTATCTCATTGTGGTTTTGATTTGCATTTCTCTGATGGCCAGTGATGATGAGCATTTCTTCATGTGTTTTTTGGCTGCATAAATGTCTTCTTTTGAGAAGTGTCTGTTCATGTCCTTTGCCCACTTTTTGATGGGGTTGTTTGTTTTTTTCTTGTAAATTTGTTTGAGTTCATTGTAGATTCTGGATATTAGCCCTTTGTCAGATGAGTAGGTTGCAAAAATTTTCTCCCATTCTGTAGGTTGCCTGTTCACTCTGATGGTAGTTTCTTTTGCTGTGCAGAAGCTCTTTAGTTTAATTTGATCCCATTTGTCAATTTTGGCTTTTGTTGCCATTGCTTTTGGTGTTTTAGACATGAAGTCCTTGCCCACGCCTATGTCCTGAATGGTATTGCCTAGGCTTTCTTCTAGGGTTTTTATGGTTTTAAGCCTCACATGTAAGTCTTTAATCCACAGAAGGCTAGAAATAACTAAAATCAGAGCAGAACTGAAGGAAATAGAGACACAAAAAACCCTTCAAAAATTAATGAATACAGGAGCTGGTTTTTTGAAAGATCAACAAAATTGATAGACCGCTAGCAAGACTAATAAAGAAGAAAAGAGAGAAGAATCAAGTAGATGCAATAAAAAATGAAAAAGGGGTTATCACCACCGATCCCACAGAAATACAATCTACCATCAGAGAATACTACAAACACCTCTACGCAAATAAACTAGAAAATCTAGAAGAAATGGATAAATTCCTCTACAAATACACCCTCCCAAGACTAAACCAGGAAGAAGTTGAATCTCTGAATAGACCAATAACAGGCTCTGAAATTGTGGCAATAATAAATAGCTTACTAACCAAAAAGAGTCCAGGACCTCATGGATTCACGGCCGAATTCTACCAGAGGTACAAGGAGGAACTGGTACCATTCCTTCTGGAACTATTCCAATTGATAGAAAAAGAGGGAATCCTCCCTAACACATTTTATGAGGCCAGCATCGTCCTGATACCAAAGCCTGGCAGAGACACAACCAAAAAAGAGAATTTCAGACCAATATCCTTGATGAACATTGATGCAAAAATCCTCAATAAAATATTGGCAAACCGAATCCAGCAGCACATCAAAAAGCTTCTACACCATGATCAAGTGGGCTTCATCCCTGGGATGCAAGGCTGGTTCAACATATGCAAATCAATAAATGTAATCCAGCATATAAACAGAACCAAAGACAAAAACCACATGACTATTTCAATAGATGCAGAAAAGGCCTTTGACAAAATTCAACAACCCTTCATGCTAAAAACTCTCAATAAATTAGGTATTGATGGGACGTATCTTGAAATAATAAGAGCTATCTATGACAAACCCACAGCCAATATCATACTGAATGGGCAAAAACTGGAAGCATTCCCTTTGAAAACTGGCACAAGACAGGGATGCCCTCTCTCACCACTCCTATTCAACATAGTGCTGGAAGTTCTGGCCAGGGCAATCAGGCAGGAGAAGGAAATAAAGGGTATTCAATTAGGAAAAGAGGAAGTCAAATTGTCCCTGTTTGCAGATGACATGATTGTATGTCTAGAAAACCCCATTGTCTCAGCCCAAAATCTCCTTAAGCTGATTAGCAACTTGAGCAAAGTCTCAGGATACAAAATCAATGTACAAAAATCACAAGCATTCTTGTACACCAATCACAGACAGATAGCCAAATCATGAGTGAACTCCCATTCACAATTGCTTCAAAGAGAATAAAATACCTAGGAATCCAACTTACAAGGGATGTGAAGGACCTCTTCAAGGAGAACTACAAACCACTGCTCAAGGAAATAAAAGAGGATACAAACAAATGGAAGAACATTCCATGCTCATGGGTTGGAAGAATCAATATCGTGAAAATGGCCATACTGCCCAAGGTAATTTATAGATTCAATGCCATCCCCATCAAGCTACCAGTGACTTTCTTCACAGAATTGGAAAAAACTACTTTAAAGTTCATATGGAACCAAAAAAGGGCCCGCATCGCCAAGTCAATCCTAAGCCAAAAGAACAAAGCTGGAGGCATCACGCTACCTGACTTAAAACTATACTACAAGGCTACAGTAACCAAAACAGCATGGTACTGGTACCACAACAGAGACATAGATCAATGGAACAGAACAGAGCCCTCAGAAATAATGCCGCATATCTACAACTATCTGATCTTTGACAAGCCTGACAAAAACAAGCAATGGGGAAAGGATTCCCTATTTAATAAATGGTGCTGGGAAAACTGGCTAGCCATATGTAGAAAGCTGAAACTGGATCCCTTCCTTACACTGTATACAAAAATTAATTCATGATGGATTAAAGACTTACATGTCTGTTATTGATTTCTAATTTAATTTAACTGCAGCCAGATAATATACTTTATATGATTTGAATTATTTTAAATCTATTGAGGCTTGTGTTATGGTTCAGAATTTGATCTATTTTGGTAGATGTTTTGTGTAGGCCTGAAAAGTAGGTGTAGTTTGCTGCTCTGTTGGGTTGAATGTTCCATAACTGGCCAGTAGGTCAAGTTCGTTGACAGTGTTCTTCTAATCTATGGATTTACTGATTTCCTGTCAGTTTGTTCTATTAACTGAGAGAAGGGTATTGAAATTTTTGCCCACAAATGCGGATTTTACTTTCTCCTTCAGTTACATTAGTTTTTGTTCTGTGCATTTTGAAGCTCTGTTGCTGGTACCGAAATATTAAGAATTGTTATGTCCTATTGATAAAATGACTCCTTTTGAAAAATGAAATTACCGTCTTCATCCTGGGCAATATTTTTTCTTGGACAAAATTTCTAAAAATTCATGTTTTCTCATATTAGTAAAGTCACCCTAGATTTCTTATGTTTAGTGCTCACAGGATTTATCTTTTCCAACATTTACTTTTAACCTATTTGTGTCTTATACTTAAATATCTTTTCTGTAAGTAGCATATAGTTAAGTTGTACTTTTTCCTTTTTTAACCAATCTTCCAATCGCTGTCTTTTAAGTGGAGTATTCAGAACAGGAAAATTTAGCACTATTATTGATATGATTATGTTTAAATCTATTATCTAGATATTTTCTATTTGTCCCATCTGTTTGGGATTTCTTTTTTCCTCTTTTTTTTGCCTGTCTTGTGTTATTTTATATTTCTTTATGATTCAAATTATCTCCATGTTGGTTTATTAGCTATAACTCTTTGTTTTATGATTTTAGTGGTTTTTATCCTACATCTTTATCACAGCCTAGCTTTAAGTGACAGACTAGTTCAAATAGAGTATAAGGATCTTACAATAGTATACAATTGTCCCTTGAAAAACATGGGTTACCACTGCATGAGTCTACTTATAAAAGAATCTTCTTCCACCTCTGCCAGCCATGAGGCAACAAGACCAATCTCTCCTCTTCCTCTTATTCCTCCTCCTCATCTTACTCAAAGTGAAGATGAAGAGGACAAAGATCTTTATGATCCACTTTCACTTAACAAATAGTAAATACATTTTCTCTTTCTTATGATTTTCCTAAAGATTCTCTTTTCTCTAGATTACTTTATTGTAAGAATAAAGTATATACAAAATAAATGTTAATTGACTGTTCATGTTATCAGTAAGGTTTTGGTCAACGGTAGGACATTAGCAGTTAAGTTTTTGGAGAGTCAAAGTTAAACATGAATTTTTGACTGTGCAGGGAATCAGTGCCTCTAACTCCCATGTCGTTCAAGGGTCAAGGGTACTTCCTTTTCCCCCTCCTGATTATTGTGTTATTGCTGCCAAACATTTTACTTATACATGTTATGAAACCTTTACTATATTATTATTATTTTTTAAACTGTCAACTATATTTAAAGAAAATTAAATCATTAGAAAAATACCCTCCGTATTTACCAATGCAGTTGCCATTTTGTGTGCTTTTTGTTTCTTTGTGCAGATCCATATTTCCATGTGATACCATTTTATTTCCTACTGAAGGACTTCTTTCTAATGTTTCTTATAGTATAGGTTTGTGTGTGATGAACTCTTTCATTATATGTATTGCAAATAGTTTTTATTTCACCTTCATCTTAGATATCTTTACTAGATATAGAATCATAAGTGCACTATTTATTTTCTTTCACGGTTATAAGAATGTTGCCCCACTGTCTTCTTCTTTGCATTATTTTGGATAGGAAATCTGTTGTCATTCTTATTGTTTTGCCTGTGTATTTAACATGTCTTTTTCCTCTGGCTGCTTTAGTATTTTGTTTTATCATTAAAAATTTATCACTAGCTTTGAGCAATTCAATTATAATATGCCTTTTGTGATTTCCTTCATGTTACTTATTTTTTAGTTTTCTTGAGATTCATGAGTTTGTGGCTTTATGGTTTTCAGTGTACTGTACTTGGAATTTTTCAGCCATAAATTCTTTGAATTTTTTTATGATCCCACCTCCACCCCACCATTCCTTTAGGGACTCCAATTACACATATACCAAGGCTCTAAAAGTTGTCCCACAGCTAACAAATGCTGTTTTCATTTTTACAAGTGCTCTTTCAACTCTGTTTCATTTTGGATAGGTTATATTGCTATGACTTCAAGTTCACTAATTTTTTATATATAACATAAATGTTTTATGTTTAATATATAATCAGTTATATCCAGTGTATTTTCATTCCATACACTGTAGGTTTTTCTCTGGAATTTTGATCTGTGGGGTTATTTAGTACCTTCCATATTTTTATGTAACTTTTAAACTATGTAAAGTTATAATATCTGTTTCAATATACTGGCCTGATAATTCTAACATCTCTCACAATTCTGGATCAGTTTTGATTGATGCATTTACATCCTCATTGTGAATTGTACTTTCCTGCTTCTTTGCATGCCTGATAATCTTCAATTTGGTGCCAGAGACTGTGAATTTTTTCCTGTTGGGTACTATATATTTTGGTGTTCTTACAAATATATTTGTGTTTTGTTCTTGGATGCAGTTAAATTACTTGGAAACAGTTCCTTTTGAGTCTTGCTCTTAAGATTTATTAGGTAGTATTGAAGTAGTTATCAGCCTAGGGCTATTCTCCACTATTGAGGCTAGACCCTTTTGTGTACTCTTATCAAATGTCCCATGAATCATAAATTTTCTCACCAGTTCAGCTAGTGGAAATAGGCACATATCCCAGCATTACATGAGTGTTAATTATTGTTACTTTTAATAATTCAAAGTTGTGCTTTCTGCAGCCTCATACATGCAATGAACAGTAGTGCAGTGAATTCTTAAGGAAGATGCTCTGTAGATCTGTGGAATTATCTCTTTGTTCCTCTCTCTGCTCTCTGCAAACTCTAACTACTTTGAATTCCTGAAACACTTGGCTACATCTCTTCAATTTGGAGAACCCTCTGAGCTCCATCTGGGTTTTCTCTCCCTAAGTCATGGACTGCAAATACTCTGTAAGCAGTAATCTGGGTCAATTGTAAGATTCACATAATTTATTTCCTATTTCTCAGCAAACATTGTCCTCATTGCCTGATGTCCACCATCTAGCAAACAATTATTTAACACATTTTGTCCATATTTTTATCATTTCAAGCGGGATGATAAATTCTGTCACACTGTTCAGTCAGAAGTAAAGTCTCAAAAAGACATTTGGACCTGACACAACAACTATAAACTCAATTTAAGAGAAAACTAGTTGACAACATTCAGAGAGAATTTTCAGGAGCTGCATCATAGACGGAGTTGCATTGGAAACATTTATTCAGCTGTTTAACATAGCTCCAAGCTCTAAACCCAAATAACACAGAGCTCCAAAGAAGTTTGGCAGTGATACCTATGCTTACTATACCAGGGAAATGGAAAACCATGGATCAAAAACCTCATGCCATCCTTCAACTGTTCCTGTTAAGCAGCCAAAATTGGAATCCTGAACCTTCAATCCCGTCATCAGCACTACACTTTCTTACAGACAAACTCCAAAACATAGCAGAATTTGGATGGAGATTAGCAGAGGCGCAATGCACACTGTGATGTTTAGAAGCTTAAGAAATAGCATTATAAACAGGAGCAAAATTTAGAAACATACTGGTTACTGCGCATGTGGTTGGGAGCAAAGGAAAGGAAAAAAAGATGTGTTTTAATGTAGTAACTACTCAAATAATTTAAATCTATGGTCTGTAGCTTTATAACTGTCAATTGAAATGGAATATTTCATCTCAGTCTAGGTTACCACTATAAGATGTTGCTGCCAAATACAGCAAATTAAATTATAATCAAGCTGATCTGTAGGTATATATCCTATTGTGATCAAGAGCCAGTTCCCAGGAAGACAAAACTATGATCAAGAGCCAGTTCCCAGGAAGACAAAACTAAAGGATAAGTGTATTGTACACATTCTGCTTTCTTACAAAGGATCCAACTTATTAGAAGTGATGCATTCAAAGATTAATAAAATTAAGACACGATTTATCCATGAGGAATACTAGGGCAGAATAAGTAAAAATTATAATAAATTTATTTTCTTGCTCAAGAAAAAGGATACAGGTGTTAACTAAGACTGCCCATTGTCAGAAAAATATGCATCTAAATAAATTTAGTAAATATAAAATTTTTGGTAAGATTTAGATTAAGCACATGTATTTTCCTCTTTTTCTCACTACTTTAAAATAATGGCAATTTTAGAAAGTAAAACCCATAATTTTAATGAGACCAGCAGAGAAAACAATATGGGAGAAATATATTTTTCAAAAATTTCAAAGACGAAAAATGAAATGAAGAAATATAAATAAATATTGGCAACGTTCTTGACTAATCAGAGAAACTGGAGTATGAGTGCAGGCTGATTTGGATTCCTAAAGCAAGAGGATTGATTTAAAAAAGAGTTAATAGTAAGAGATGAAAACAATTACCAATTTTTGATAAAGTTCAGATCAAGCATATGCCTTTTCCTTTTTTCTTGATACTTCAATAAAAAATAGGAATTTTAAAAAATATAACCCACAATTTTAATGAGGCCAGCAGAGAAACCAATAGGGAAGAAATACATTTTACAAACATTTTGAAGACAGAAAATGAAATTAAGAAATAGAAATAAATATTGACAACATTCTTGAATAATCAGAGAAGTTACAGCTTGAGTGCTGGCTGAATTGGATTCCTAAAACATGAAAACTGATTTTTCCTATAGAATCTTTCAGAGCCCGAAGACTTGAAGATAATGAAACATTGAGAGAAGTAAGAGGACACACACAGGTCTAAAGTTAAACAATGGTTCTCAACTGAGGATGATTTTGTCCCCAGAGGAAGTTTCCGGTTGTCCCAGTGGGGGAGGAGTTCTACTGGCATGTAGTATACTGACATGTAGCCAGGGATTTTGCTAAACATCCTGCAATGCACATATCCATCCCTCACAACAAATTACCCAGCCCAAAATAGCCATAGTGCCAAGGTTGAGAATCATGAATTAGAGGTATTCCGCATAGAAAGTATTTAGATTTTCAGATCCCCTTTTCAACCCCACTCAGCCAGCCAAACTAATCCTACTCCACAGTGACATCAGTCTTATTGTCAATAATAATTGAAATTAACCTGCTCCATTATATTGGAACATCAACAATTTGTTATTGGAAGAGGCACAAGGTAGACATGAAAGGATTAAGTGAAAGTCTGTATACATTGCCTATCCCCTTTACCACCACAATTCCCCTTCTACACAGTTTATGGAAAGCCGGGAGCCAGAGTTATTTTCCATAAGGAGGAAACTGGCAGAGGAAACTACAAAGATAAGAACTCTAGAACTAATATTTGAGCTTTTAACCTCTGCAAAGTAAAGCTGTATTGCTGCTCATAAACATGAGTAAAGGCCATTTTGGAAATGTTTTACCATTTCTCTACAGAATAAAGCAGATGGCAAAATTCATCAAACATGTGCAAAATATACAATGTGAATGACAGAAACAAAAATAAAGGAGGAGGACGAAAAATGATAATCCAGATGAGGAAACAAACAATGCAGGGAATTAGAGATAGAAGAAATCATCAACTAATAACAATTTAATAAAATATCTCTGTTATCCCCAGAAGATAAAAGTTGTATTCATTAAAAAATATAGAAACAAAAAAAAGCCTAAAAGAATAAACAACTGGTGAAAGAAAGAATTCTTAAATATTAAAAATATAGAGCCAGGCATAGTGACATATGCTTGTAGTCCCAGCTACTCATGAGGCTTAGGTAGAAGTATTGCTAGAGCCCAGGAGTTTGAGTACAGCCTAGACAATATACTAAGATTCTATATCCAAAAAAAAAAAAAAAAAAAAAAAAAAAAGGCTGGAAAAAAATCTCAACTAAAAGATTAGAAGAGAAAGATAAGAAAATACTTCAGAAAGGCTAATAATAATAATGAGATGAAAACAAAATAAAAATATAGAATTTTCAGAAATACACAAAAAGGAAAAAAAATTAAAAGAAGAAGTTAATAAAGAATTAGTATAAAATAAACATTTTCCAGACATGAAACCATAGTTTTAAAAGGCTTAATGGCTAGCAAACCATCATGTGCCTATGCCTCTAAACTAAGAAACGACCCAACAGCGTCACTCCTGGTGAGCCAGTTCCAGAACCAGCTGATCCCTTGAACACTCATGCCCCCGGCCTGAGAAACAGCCCACGGCTTCACCCGAAGCAAGCCAGTTCCTAAGCTAGGTGACCCATAACATGCACAAACATGCCTCCATCCTGATAACTCACTCAGTAAGCCTGATTCCAGTAAAGTCATGTCACTGCTGCCACAAACTCCCACAGGTTAGGTCAGTGAAACATTCACAAACATTACTGACATGGATTACAGTTGAAGAAACTTCACAGAGACTACACTACTGTGCCCACTCAGGACCAAAGCTATCACCCTCTGCTTAACACTCTAGAACTTATCTATAGGAGTAAATCTTTCCCTATAAGAGCTAGTCCATAATATTAAAAGAAGCAATTACTTTACCAGATGTGCAGGTATCAATGTAGGAACACAAGAAACATGAAAAAGCAAGAAAACATGACACTACCAAAGGAACACAATAATCCTCTAGTAACAGACCCCGAAGTAAAAGAGATTTACAAAATGCCACAAAATGAGTTCAAAATAATGATGTTAAGGAAACTCAGCAAAATAGAAGAAAATACAGATATGCAATTGAAAAAAGTCAGGAAAAGAATTCATGATCTAAATCAGAAATTCAACAAGAAATTCGTATCATGAAAAGGAACCAAACAGAAATCTTGGAGCTGAGCAATTTAGTTAATGAAATAAAAATACAATCAAGAGTTTCAACAACAGGCTAGATCAAGCAGAAAAAAAATGATTTATGAACTCAAAGACAGGTCTATTGAAATAACTCAAGCAGACAGAAAGGAAAAGAAAACAGAATAAGAAAGAATAAAGAAAGCCTACAGGACTTGTGGGACACCATTAAGCAAACAGCTATTCATACTGTGGGAGCTTAGAAAGATGAGATGACAAAAAGGGTAATAAAAACCTATTAATGAAATACTAACTTAAAACTTCCTAAGTCTTGGGACAGACATAGATACCTAGATCCAGGAAGCTCAAAAGTTCCCAAATATATTTAACTAGAAAGGTCCTCTGCAAGACACAATATAGAAATAAAAAAGATCAGAGAAGAAGGACATAAAATTGAGACCAAAAACTATACAAAAGCTCAGCAAAACAAAAAGTTGATATTTTGAAAGATAATATCGACAAACCATTAGCTAGACTAAGAAAAAAAGAAAAAAGACTCAAAATCAGAAATGAAAAAGGAGACACTACAACTGAAACCACAAAAATACAGTTGATCATTGGAGACTATTATGAACAACAATATGCCAACAAATTGAAAACCTAGAAGAAATGGATAAACTTGTGGATACATACAACTGGCCAAAAATGAACCAAGGAGGAATAGAAAACCTGAACAGAACACTCACAAGTAATGAGATTGATTCAGTAATTAAGAGTCTCCCAACAAAGAAAAGTCCAGGACCAATGGCTTCACTGCTGAATTCTACCAAACTTTAATAGAGGAACTAATACCAATTTTTCTTCAACTATTCCAAAAAATTGAAGGAGAGGAAATTCTTCAAAACTAATTTTATAAGGCCAGCATTACCCTGATACCAAAACCAAATACGCAACAGCAAAAACTACAGGCCAATATTCCTGATGACCATAGTTGCAAAGATCATCAATAAAATACCAGCAGACTGAATCCAACAGCACATCAAAAATATTACATACCAGGATCAAGTGTGATTTATACCGAGGATGTAGGAATGATTCAATATGAGCAAACTGAATAAATGGGATAAATAAAACTATATCAACAGAATGAAGGACAAACCATATGACAATCTCAAAAGACAGAAACAGCATTTGATGAAATTCAACATCCCTTTATGCTAAAAACTCTCAGCAAATTAGTATGGAAGGAATGTACCTCAATAATAAAGGCCATATATGACAAACCTACAACCAACATCTTACTAAACGGAGAAAAGTTGAAAACTTTCCTTCTAGGAACTGGAACACGATGATGATGGCCAATTTCACTACTCTTTATTCAACCTAGAACCAGAAATTCCTAGCCAGAGCAATTAGGCAAGAGACAGAAATAACAGGAATACAAATTGGAGAGGAGGAAGTCAACTAGTTCTAGTTTGCAGATGACAGGATCTTATATGTAATAATATCTTATATGTAATAAAAACTAAACTCTCCACCAAAAAACTCTTAGAAGTGATAAACTAAATGAATAAAGTTGCAGAATATCAAATCAACATACAAAAATTAGTAGCATTCCCATACACCAAGCACAAATTAGGTGAAAATGAAGTCTCACTTACAATAGCTAAAAAAACAAAAATACTGAGGAATAAATTTAACCAAAGGGTAAAAGTTCTCTACAACAAAAACTATAAAACTTATAAAAGAAATTAAAAAGGACACACAAGAAAATGGAAAGGCATCCCATCATCATGGATTAGAGGAACTAATATTATAAAAATGACTGTATTATCAAAAGCAATATACAGATTCAATATGATTCCTATCAAAATACTAATGATATTCTTCACAGAAATAGAAGAAAAAATTCTTTAAATTCCCATGGAACCATAAAGACCCAGAATAGACAAAGCAATTTTTTTTTTTTTTTTTTTTTGAGGTGGAGTCTTTCTCTGTCACCCAGGCTGGAGTGCAATGGCACAGTCTTGGCTCACTGAAACCTCCACCTTCTGGGTTCAAGCAATTCTTCTGCCTCAGCCTTCTGAGTAGCTGAGATTACAGGTGCCCGCCACCATGCCCCGCTAATTTTTGAATTTTTAGTAGAGACAGGGTTTCTCAATGTTGGTCAGGCTGGTCTCGAACTCCTGACTTCAAGTGATCTGCCCAACTCGGCCTCCCAAAGTGCTGGGATTACCGGTGTGAGCCACCCCACTGAGCCAGACAAATCAATCTTGAGACAAAGTAACCTGTTCAAAAAGATCAAGACTGAGGATATCACACTACTTGACTGCAAAATTTACTACAACGATATACAGCATGTTACTGGCATAAAACAGACACAGAAAACCAATACAACAGAATAGAGAACCCAGAAATAAATCCACCTATTTACTGCCAACTGGTTTTCAACACCGTCACCAAAAACATAGAGTGGGAAAAGGACATCCTCTTCAATAAATGGTTCTGGGGAAACTGGCTATCCATGTGCAAATGAATGAAAATAGACCCCTGTCTCTCACCATATACAAAAATCCACTCAAAATGGACTAAATTCTTCAATGTAAGACCCAAAACTATGAAAATACTAGAAGTAAACCCAGGAGACATGCTTCAGGACATTGGTCTGGGCAAAATTATATGCGTAAGACATCAAAAACACAGGCAACAAAAGCAAAAATAGGCAAATGGAATTACAGCAAACTAAAATGCCCTTTCGCAGCAAAGGAAACTACCAATAAAGTGGAGAGACGACCTACAGAATGGAAAAATACTTGCAAAGTCTTCATCCAAGAAAGGTTTAATACCTAGAATATATAAGAAAATCAACTCAATGGCCCCAAATAATCCAATTAAAACAGGTGCAAATGGTCTGAACAGACATTTCTCAAAAGAAGACATACAAATAGCCAACAAGTATATGAAAAAATGCTCAACATTGCTAATCATCAGACAAATGCAAACAAAACCACAATATTATCTTATCCCAGTTAAAATATGTGTTATAAAAATGACAAAAAAATAACAAATGCTTACAAGGATGCAGAGAAAAGGGAATTCTTATACACTGTTGGTAGGAATGTAAATTAGCATACCATTATGGAAAACAGTATGAAGGTCACTTAAAAAAACTAAAAAGAGAACTACCATATGATTCAGCAATCCCACTACTGGGTACATATATCCAGACGTTTTGAAGTCAGTATGTTGAAGAGATATCTGCACTCCCATGTTTATTGCAGCACTATTTACAAGAGATAAGATATAGAATCAACCTAAGTACTCATTAGCAGAGGAATAAAGAAAATTTGATATATATATATATCATATATCATATATATAAATATATAATGAAATACTATTCAGCCATGGAAAGGAATAAAACACTGTGTTTTGAAGCAACATGGATTAGCCTAGAGGGCATTATGTTTAGCCTGGAAGACATTATGTTAAGTGAAATAAGCCTGGCACAGAAAGACAAATACTACCTGTTCTGACTCATATATGGAAGCTAAACCAGTTGATCTCATGGAAGTAGAAGGTCAAATAGTGGTTAATGGAGTCTTGGAAGGATAGCAGGGAGAAGGGGATAGGGAGAGGTTGGTTAACAGATACAAAATCACAGATAGGTAAGAAGAATAAATTCCTGTGTTTTATAGCACTGTATGGTGACTATAGTTAACAACAATTTATTATATGTTTTCAAATAGCTAGAAGAAAGGATTTTGAATGTTCCCAACACAAATAAATGATACATGTTGGTGGTAATGGATTTGCTAATTACACTGATTTGATACTCACACGTTGTACATATGTATTCAAATATCTCTCTGTATCCCATAATCGGTATAAATATTATGCATTGATTGATTAAAAATAAAATATTAAAAAGTTAAAAAAGGCTCACCACATGCTGGTGGAAAAACCCAGATCAAAGTGCAATCTCATGAAGCATTCAAATTCCAAAAATAAAAAGGAAGACAAAAATCTCCAGAGACTAATAAAACAAGTCACATAGAAAATACAGAATATCACTGAAGTATTCTGCAACATTATAGTAAACTAAAAAGCTAAGAATGGTACCTTCCAAATCATGAGTAAAGTTATTTCTAATCCAGAATTCTATACCATGTTTTATTATTGGTTGCCTGTAAAGAAAGAATAAAAACATTTTCTGGATTTGCAAGGATTCAAAACTTTAACTTCCTATATCAGGAAGCTATTAAGTAATATAGTTCCAGCAAAAAGAAAGTAAACAGACAACAGCAACAAGAATGGAAGGCATGGGATTCAGGAAATGAGGATGTAGAGGTATATGAAAAGCTCTAAGCTGATAGCAGGGCAGGAGGTCCATGCTAGATCAAAGGGCCAGAATATTCTGGGAAGGTAGGGCTGTGCTGATGGAATAGCTATCCTTGAGCATAAATATGTATGTGTGTGCATAAAATATATATGTATGTGTACCATATATATGTATATATTCACATAGCAAAGATGTCAGCATGAGGAAGATTAATGACATATAGAAAACTAAATAGACAAGCAAAGGAATTATTGAATCTAGGAAGAATGAAAGACTATGGATATTTTTGAAAATAGAACCAACATGATTTGCTGATAGATTATTATGTACTGATGTGAAGATAAAGATAATTAAGTTCAAAGAATATTATATATATATCATGTTAAGTGCTTAATTGGAAATGTGATTGTGAAATTCATTTGAGTGTTGTCTGTGTATAATTGGTATTTGAAGTAAAATATCACCGAGGGCGTGAGTGTAGATACAGGAAAGTCATGTAAAGAGAGTTCCAGAGCACTCCAACAATAAGTGTTCAAGGGTAAGAGGAGGGCACAGAAAAAGGAGACAGGGATTTGGGAGGAAAACCTGGAGAATGTGGAGTCCTGGAACCCAAATGAAAAGAGAGTGATCGACTGTGTCAAATGCTGCTTGTATGTCAAATAAAATGAAGACAGAATTTAGCTTTGTTTAAAAAGACAGAGGTCTTTGGAGACCTTAACAAGAAAAGTTGCAAAGTAATGATGAGACTGAAGGCCTGACAGATATATTTCCCGGAAATAATAGCAGAATAGGATTTGGAGGCATGAGCCTAGACAAGTCTTTTAAGGAGTTTTGCCAAAAAGGAGAGCAGGACATGAGACCATCGCTACAGCAGAAACTGTGATCAAGAGAGTTTTTAAATGCAAACAATAGCATGTCCGCAAGATGAAATGAATGCTAGAGCACAGAGACATACATTAATAATGCAAGGGATGAGAGAGGTCAAGTTCACGGCCTGTCTCACCAGGCACCATGACATCTCTTTTGGGAAAGTGTTCTCTACCCATTTCTAGCCTTTGTCAATACTGAGCTGCTCCCAAATTAGAGGATTTTTCTCTCCTCAGCTATTTTACAGCATTTTCTTGTTACCTCTGTCATTCAATTTCTTAAGGTCTAGCTTGTATTAGAATTATTATGTCTTGCCTGAAAATATATCTTCCCAGTGTACCATACACTCCCAAAGGGCCAGAACCTTTTGCACCTTTACATCATCCATTGATCCCACAGTATGCATATTTTACGTGCAGTAGATGCTCAGCAAAAGTTGTTTTGAGTCATTGAATCTTTGATGTTTTTCTAGCATTCCTTAGCTTACAACAATAATAATATCAACAACCCTTTTGAACACTTACAATATTGCAGGCAGACTGCTATGATGTTTTATACATGTTTTCCTATTTGTGAATAAATTACCCTGTGAGGTATTATACTTCCTGTAGAAAAACTAACAGACGTCTCTAACATAAAAGGGAAGGTGACTTAGCCTGAATTAAAATTGAGGGTTCTGTGGCTGCAGTCCTGCCTGCTTATGCGCCATGCTATTGTGCCTTAGAATTTCACTTACTCCTGTCACCTGAGACAGGAGTTGAGGAGTGCCTCCTCAACTAAATGATATAAATTCCTAAAACATTAGGATTATGTGCCACAATTACTAGCCACAGTATTAACTATGCTCTGAACAACCTAAATCTACCTAAGTCTTCACTTATTTATCAATAAAATGAGCATAATAATATGTACCTCATAGGTCTGTTGTCAGGATTAACTGAGATTATTAATGTAAAAATGTTTAGCATCATCTCTGGAACATAGTAAGTGCTTGGTAAAGATGAGGCAGAAGTATTACTCTGTATATTTCACACTGGTATAGAACAAACAGTGGGCAGGAAAATTCATCAAATGATTGATAGTCAAAGTTTTTTCAACCCTTCTAAAGTACTCGATGGATGTGGGGCAGTACTTGCAAAGTGAAAAGGCCAATTATTTGCAGCTTGCACAAGGATCCTGTAGGCTTGGGACATTCCTACTCTCTCTTCTGCTCACTTCAGCTATACAGCCCCTTTTCTGAATACATCAGGGGTGCTTCCACCTTGTGGTGTTTGCATAGGCTGCTGCCTCTGCCTAGGTCTCTTCCTCCAGATAGCCACATGACTAACTCCCTTATCTCCTTCAGGTCTCAAGTGAAATGCCATCTTTTCAATTAAAAGTCTCTTGGCTACATTTCCAAAATTGCAATTCCTTTCCTTAAAATGGTACTCTCAAGGCATTTTACTTTGTCTAGTTTTCTCCTATAGCACTTAACTTAGTAAATAAACTTACTTAATTTTATATTTATTGATCGTTGTTTCTCTTCCAACTCCCCAAATCACTTTACAATGTAAGCTCCACAGTGGCAGGAATTTTCGTCATTTTATTATTTGTGAAAATACATGAATCTTCATTTTACAGAAGAAGGATTTAAACCTTAGAAAGATCAAATTACTTATTAAAGGTGGTGCAGTTACCGATAGGGTTTGGCTGTGTCCCCATCCATATCTTGTCTTGAATTCCTATGTGTTGTGGGGGGGACCCAGTGGGAAATAATTGAATCATGGGGGCAGGTCTTTCTTGTGCTGTTCTCGTGATAGTGAATAAATCTCACAAGATCCGACGGTTTTGAAAACAAGAGTTCCCCTGCAAAAGCTCTCTCTTTGCTTGCTGCCACCCATATAAGATGTGACTTACTCCTCTTTGCCTTCTGCCATGATTGTGAAGCCTCCCCAGCCATGTGGAACTGTAAGTCTACTAAACCCTTTTTCCTGTATAAATTACCCAGTCTCAGGTATGTCTTTATCAGCAGTGTGAAAACGGACTAATACAGTTACTAAGTGGCCCAACTCTCAAATGCATGTTCATAACCGCTATGTTAAATTCACTCTGCTTATCATAAGCTACAAATATAATAATAGTAACAGGAAGAGTGCTAGACTCAATTAAGTTTAAGGCATGGCCTACACCTGTGAAGAGCTGAAAACACAGTGGAAGAATTGGCCAAGTGGTCAAGTCGTTATTTTGTAAATTTCCTTGTTGGCACTGATGGTCACTAATGTTTGCTGCATATTGCCTTGCGATCACACCCAGGACCTCACCATTTTGGACCATGCAGCAAAAGTCTGCTGGTCTAGGCTCTGGAGCAATGGTGGATATGGACAGTCAACTGGGTGACAATTGTCACAATGAATTTGGTGGGAAGGTTACTGACAACAGAAAAGAGTAAGATCCTGCAATAATTACCCTAGTCAGTTTTCTTTACATTAGGAGATGAAATTCTGAGGGTGAATTCAAGGCATCAAGTAATCCATATATGATTTATTGTGCATGTGTGAACATAATTATTTTGTGCTTAAAGGAAATATGAAGCATGATTTCAAGATTAATAAATTAGATGAACACAGTTTTTATCAGTGATTCTCTATCTAATAGTCACTATATTTTAGGTAATTTGAAGCAACACTTTTTAAAACAGCAGCAGTATAACTATATGTCTTTCTATGCACTCATCTGTCTGGCGGGAGAGAAGAACTAATGTTCTATAGATTACATCTTCTCAAGAAACTCACTAAAAGCCAATGAGGCAATGTTGATATTGCTAAACAAAGTACAAATTTAAAAAGCAAACTGAAGAATGTAGGAACAGGAAATCTGTCCCAGAAATTCAGTGGTAGTTTAAGTGTTTCATTTGAACAGAAAATAAATATAAATGAGGGCAAAAGGAAATCATTTAATCAATGCATACATTCTTCAGAAAATTCTTTTCTTTCCTAGAGAACATCACAGACTTCTCCTTTATAAAATCTCTAACTCCTCTTCTTCCTTTCTGGAGAATTTATTCTTTTACATTGTTCTATACATCCACAAGCTATGCACTCTGTGAATTTTAAAAGGTCATACTACACTAGCAATACCTCCCAGTTTCTACCACTTCTTCTTTCAGAATTGCCATCACTAACCAGCTATTGTATACTGAATGATATCTACCAGTCTGTTCCTCTCCCCAATCCATTTAATAAATTGCTATCAAATTAATTTTCATTCATTCCAATTTTTTTTTTTTTAAGAGACAGTGTCTCACTCTGCTGCCTAGGCTGGAGTGCAGTGGCACAAACATAGCTTACCATAACCTCAGACTCTTGGCCTCAAGCAGTCCTCTCGCCTTAGCCTCCCAAAGTGCTAGGATTACAGGCATGAGCCACTGTGCCTTGCCTCATCTACTTTAATTCCGATGATAATAATCCTACGGTAAGGTGGTGCGAATGAAATACCTGGGTACACAAAAGAGGATGCACTTTCTATAAGTAAAATTAAAATAATAAAATTCAGTTAAAGTGGTTTTGCTTTTAATTATCACCAAGTACTGGCAATTCTAAACAAATTTTGTGATACAATACTCTTCCCCACTGAGGTAGATTGTTTCCACTGCCTCTTACTTATTGGTACACCTCTGTGTCACTCCTGTGCTCAGAAATATTCAATAGCTCCCTATTGCCTAACTAGTGAAGTCCAAATACCATGAGGTGGTTTCCACATGTCTCTCCAGTCTCACATACCATTACTAACCCTACCTCAGTGACAGCCCCAGAGTTTCTATAGGAAGGGCAGCGTGGCCAAAAATGTTGCTCAGGGATTTATCTTACAGCTGCATTTGCACATCAAACATCCCGTCCTTACTTAGAATATAAAGCAATTTTGCATGGCTTTATGAAGGAGAGTAGTATGAGGAGGGGAGTGGATGTGGGGAACTTGATGCTTGCCAAGCAATTTTTATACTCCCACTGTCTATACAGTGGCATATTTTCTGCAAATAATAATAGTCTTACTTCTTTCTTGATATTCATGGCTTTTTGTTTTTTCATTTTGTCCTACATTAGACTTCTGTCACAATTTTGAGTAGAAGTTATAAGAGCAAACCTCCTTGCTTTGTTCCTGATGTAGTGGTAAAAAATTTAACATTGATTGTTAACATAATATTAGCTATAGGGTTTTTGCAGATGCCCTTTTCAGTTTGAGGAAGTACTCTTCTATTTCTAGTAGGCAGAGGGTATTTATCATGAAAGTGTTTTGAATTCTTTTTCAAAGTTTTTTGATCTATTGAGATGATTACCTGGGAATTCTTTTGTATTCTATTTATGTGGCTTACTACATTAATTGATTTTCAGATGTTAAACTAACTTTGCATTCCTGGGAGAAATCCAATCAGCCATGATGCATTACCCTATTATATATTGCAGGATTCCATTTGCTAACATGCTGTTAAGGTATTTTACATCTATGCTCATATGGAATATTCTAATGGGCTTTTCTTTTAATGCTTTGTTAGGTTATGGGATTAAAGTTAGGTAGCCCTCACAAAATGAGCTGAGAAATATATGCCCTTCCTTGGTTTTCTGAAAGAGTTTGTGTAGGACTAATATTATTTATTCCTTTATGTTAGTGGCGAATTCACCAGTGAAGCCATTTGGGACTGAGATTTTCCTTGTTGAAAGGTTTTTAGATATGAATTAAATGTCTTTAATATATGTGAGGCTATTTCTATTTTTTGTTGTTGGTTTTGTGTTAATTTGTTCATTTCATTAAGTACATCAGATTTATTAGCAGAGCTGGTCATAAAACTATATTTTTAATGATTATAAAATGTGCAATGACACTGATGTCTCTCTTTTAAATTTCTGATATTGGTAATTTGTGTTTTTGATGTTGGTATTTTGTGTTTTCTGCTCATCAACTTTATTAACCTTTCCAAAGAACAAAGTATTGAGTTTGTTCATTTTCACTATTTTTTGTCCAATTTCTATTTGATTAATATCCATTCATGTTTTATTAGTTGTTTCTTTTCTTCTACTAATTTTGCATTGTTCTTTTTTCCTTTCCCATCATCAGTCTTCTGGGTAATAAAACAGCTTCACTCTAATGTCCTGCTTGCTACTTGTTGACTCGCTCATTTTGCTATTTATCCCTGCTCATTTTTAGTTCCTTTCTTCCCAGATTCATAAGAGACTTAAACTCCCAGAAAAATGATGGGGCTGGGGTGGGCAGAGGAAAAATTATGTTTGTGTAATTGAATATTGTAGTGAGTAGGCAAAAAGTGAAGGAAGGATAGACATTGATGGGCAAAATAGGTTGAGGAAGAGGGAGAAATGGAAACCATAACTTAGGAACACAAACAACAAACGAGCTTGAGCTTTCAGTTTTTTCATGTATTTCATATGTTCAGCTTAAATTAGGCAGTAAAAGTCAAAAGAGACGCCAGGGGAATCAGGATCAATGGTTATGTGGCCATAGAACTCTTGGGTCTCTCTAAATCCCAGGATAAAAGCTGACAGAACTAAATAGCAACACAACAACAGCAAACCCATTAAAAATGTTTATAATAGAACTAGGTGACCAGCTGTGCCCAGAAGCCTCCCAAAAAAAGCAGGTAGGAACACACCACCAACAGTCACAAAACCTGCATGGCATTAGCCCCCATGTAGGAGAAAGCAGATGATAGTAAAGCGGTGCCGGACTTTTGAAAGACCTGAACACTGGAGAACCCAAAGTTCAGTCAGCCAATTTGAAAACGGGCGACTGAAAATAGGAGAGGTTCTGCTGATCCAATAGCCAGTGACTGCAAGAGTTCTGCAGTAGGAACTGAAGAGCCGAGGGCAATCTAGCTTCCATGGACTCTCAAAACTCACTGACCAGGGCACACTTCCATCACTGAGCCTCAGAGAAACATAGCCTTTCTAAGCTTAGCCAGTATTGAAGCATTTATACCTCTAAACATCTGAATATAAGTTCTAGAAATAGACTGGTTTCAGCAATACCTTTTTAGAAAAGGCATTTATGAAATATCTAATCATTTGCAACACTGATGGTGCTTACACAAAAAATCTGTATCTATATTTATTTGTCTATATTTATACAGTATATTGTACTTGCTAGGAGCCTTCTCAGCCCTAAGACGTGGATTCTGAGACTTACCACATATTTCTAGTACAGATACAATAATTTTTTCCTTAAGCTTCTGCCTCTCTAGAGAAGAAAAGTCCACATTAATGTAACAGGCTACCTTTGTAAGGAACTCATTCCACTTCAAAAATAAATAAATGAATCTGCAGTGGGTTCTGCCACATATAAATGTCATGAATTGGAGAATGCCAGGTGAATAATGTATATCATAATACTTGTTTCCATTTAAGTGTTTTGTGATACTGCTGTTTATCATCTTGCTCAGCTGTCGAAAATATTCATTTGAGAAGAAAAGCTTCTACATTGGTGTAAAACCAAGATGTCTTTTCTTTTCCAGTCTACAATACCTGTCATTTGTCAGGCTGGTATATTTTTATAGCTCCCCTCCCACTCCAAAAGGCATTTCCAAGAAACTGATTTCTAAACTTCCCCACGATAATCTCTAAGGAGTGTGCAAAAAGGTAAAATTCTGAAGCATGCTCAAATAAAACTATAGTAGGAAAGGAATTTTTTTCTCTATCTTTTGAGTGTTCAAGACAGAAAGAGTGTAAAGATTTTCCCCATATACTGCTGTTCCCAGCAATGGTTACACATTTGAATGGTTTTAAGAGGAAGCAATGTAATTATAGTCCTTCTAGTTTTCAAAGGGGTATAATTTCACATTGCATTATTCTCTCTCTCTCTCTCTCTCTTCTTTTTTTTGGCTGGTTTAGGTCTATTTCGCTCAGAGGATATAACCTATAACGTGTAAAAGATGCAAGTAATATATGTCACCATGTTAAATTAGAGCATTTCATAAATGTCATCTGAATGGCACAACTATACAGTGTGGTCTTATTGTAATTTGCTGCAAAATTAATATAGTAGTTATTAACAAGATGGTGTTTTGACTTATCAAAATGAAAGATCTCACAGAAGCATTTATTTCTAACACGAATAAATGTATTTTCCATGTCTATAGTTAATGTTGTATAAAGATACACTTTTAGAAAAGTTAACTCATTTGGCTTAACTATCTTTTTTATTTTAGTACAAGTGGTAAAAGTTGCTAGGAACTTACATAGGAGAATGCCTACTTAATATGTTAGTTAATTGAATACTTGAAAATATAAATTCCAAATATATTTTGAGAGGAAGGTATCCATCTGAGATGATAATGAAAACAAATAAGTCAGGTTTTCTAAAAAGTAACTTTACAAAATATTCAAATTTCTTAGGTTATATATGTAAGATAAGTGGAATCACTGTTATACATTAAGCACTAAGGGAGGTACATTAAGTCTCTAATATCAACCAAATCTCTATTTGAGGAATGTGTTGGTTCCAATAAATTAATTTCCTGCTTCTTTATATGAACATTGCTATTTCCTATTTAGGAATTTTGTTTAATATTTAGGATGAAATTAATAGGATTTGATACAATAATTCACAAACAAATGGGTATGTTTCCTTCCTACTTTTGGATAGTGTAAGTAAATACCCAGTTTAGCGATCTGCTGTAGGGTTCCTCTTAAGTGCTGAACACTATGATGAGTGCTAGGAACACATTTTTAGGTAGGAACCCTATGTCTCTAACCTCCAGCTGGGCATGAGCTTTGGAAATTCACAAGTTTTCAATTTCTGCACAACCTCCTTATTACTTGTGTGATATTGGAGGAGTTATTTAATTTCCAAAAGGCTGGGTGTCCTCAACTTTACAATGGATAAATTAATAACTGCTTTACCAGCTTTGGTAAGGACTGAATTAATGAACTAGAATGCTTGGCATATTTTTGTACATGATGAGTGCAAGACAAGTGGAACCTATGAGAATCTTACAGACTAGTTTCTGTCGTTTCTGTCCTGACACATTTTTAGCAATATGCCAATCTGTCTTGTACACCCCAAAATGCAGCACTCGATACATGGCACCAAAACAACATGTGGGTAAGTCAAGGTAGAGGCCAGGTTCTTTGGCTCAGCAGAAGCTGAGACAACATCCAGTCCAGGAGAATATTAGGAAGCCTCATCATCGGCTCTTTCTTGATTCTTGGAGTGTCCTTGCCTCTAGAAATGATCAGCACATTGGTTTAGCAGGTGAGGAATGAAGGAGGCTGATTATATTCTGTTCCTAAATAAGCCAGTGTATTGGTCTGTTTTCACACTGGTGATAAAGACATACCTGAGACTGGGCAATTTACAAAAGAAGAGGGTTTATTGGACTTACTGTTCCATATGGCTGGGGAGGCCTCACAATCATGGCAGAAGGCAAGGAGGAGCAAGTCACGTCTTACATGGATGGCAGCAGGCAGAGAAAGCTTGTGCAGGTAAACTCCCATTTTAAAACCATCAGATCTCATGAGACTCATTCATTATCACAAGAACAGCACAGGAAAGACCTGCCCCCATGATTCAATCATCTCTCACCAGGTTGCTCCCACAACATGTGGGAACATGTAGGGGGCAGTAATTGTTTTCTCATTTCCTTGTTCCTGGGGCTTCTCTCTCACATGTGCTCATGAACAAACCTTTTAACCTTGCACACAAGATGTTTCTCCTCCTATATCCAATTCTCTCTTGCTGATACATGCTGCTATCATATATGCTTTCACAGGTGCATCTACCACTATTACAGGGTCCACCACCAAGAAGGTACTCCCACCAATATTAATGGCTTGGCACCACTGAGATGCTGATGGGGTACTCTATTCTCAGAGGTCCTCATTAAACAGAAGCTATCCTGTTCTGTGTGTAGAAAAGAAGAGAATGCCCCTTTCACTCTTGGGCTACCTTCTGTTGCCTGAGTATTAGGCAGAGATGACATGCTCCCTACCAAGACTCATTCTCCTTAGTCTTCAATAGTACACAACTGTAGCTGCAAAGTGGTTACCCAGCTAGAGACTACATGTCTTCAGCCTTCTATATAACTAGTTATCAATGTGACTAGCTATCATCAATGGCAATGATAGCAGAAGCGATGCACATCTCTTTTGGACCAAAACATTTTAAAAGTGGAAGTTGTTTTCCACATTGTCTTTTCCTTCCCTAGTTAAAGGCAGATCCAGGCAATGGAAGGAGCATGTGTCCCTGAATTGTCACAAAGAGAAGATCCAACAAGGAGGTAGGAACAGTTGTCTTGGAGAGGTTATATGAGCAACAAATGAGCCTATATATTGTTTGGGCCACTAGATATTTGGGGGTTTGTTACATCTGTTTAGCCTATTCTAACTACATTGCTATTGGTAGCAAAGCAATGGGCCTTGTATTGCATTATCTTGCACTTACTAGTTAAATCAGTTCTTCCAATATCCAGTCACTACCTAATGCTTCTGCTAGTGCTATTATGGCTATTTAAGGCTATTGAATCTAGCCTTAAATGCCTGAGGTATTAGTATTTAGCCAATTTTGTATACCTGGGCCCTTGTGATGAGCTTGTTCCCAAGAAGATGTCAGATGTATTCAAACATGTGGAACTCAACATAAACTGGAGGCTAAGACCTCATCTCAGTTACAACTCCATCTATTTTCACTTTCAGGCAGTTTGTCACAACCTTGATTCTTGGATAACTCCCTCAATACTAACCTTCCTATCCAGCTATGATTAATTTTTCCTTTATTTTCCCATTTATACCCCAGGACCTTTGTTCCTGTCTTTGTGAATCTCATCCTCTACAATCTCAGAATAATCAGATATTACTCAATTTACCAGCTCTATGAGAAATATTACTACTAAACTTCCCTAATTCTCTGAAGGAGAGACCGCATGGCTTGTGCCAAGACCTTTCTGTCTCTATTGAAGCTCTGGGAAAACTCCCCTCTTTTCACATCCTTCACCACCTCAATGTATACATCCAATATCCATGGATCATACTATTCATGGTCAGGTTTCTCATAAGCTAAGGAAACTTATGCAATACTTATTTTTTCTATTTGTACACTTTAATATTTGAGTCATACAAAATATAAGAATATACTTCAGGAAAGTTCACCTGATGACTTTTGGACATGTTATGGTAATTAATGACAAATACCTAATTCTGAACAGAAGAGAAACCATTAATGAACTGCAGAAAAATGGTACATTATGCAGAGAAAGTATATTCTGTTCAAAAACTTTAAATGTATTTTTTTGAAAATTATCACTTCAGCAGAACAATCAATTTTCATGAGTAGGGTCTCTGTTCCTTATTATTCCATCTTCCATAGGTCAGACCTAGAAATGCTTCCTTCACTGATGCCTTTCCATTTAATCTAATTCATTTCAACCTCAGTCTCCTTTCTTATTAATCTACTTTTATATATCTCTTAATCATTTATTTCTGTTCTGGTGCTATTGCAGTAACGTATTGATGCTTTATTGAGCATTACAGTCTGCTATTCTTATCTCTTTTTATATAATTACAACTGTATTTTTGGTTTTCAGACAACTTTTTAATTCCCTTATTTGTTGTTTTTATTTCCTTTTAAAAATGGCTATTAGGTTATATACTCTAATATTAAAGGTAGAGCCCAGGGCACAATTCAAGCCTAACTTAATTTGGACAACTTGGAAAACCACTTGCTTTTAAGATGGGATTCAGAGGATGGAGCAAAGTAACCCACAACTGACCAAGTGTATACATGTGCTCGTAAGCACGCACTCACATCTCCCCCACCCCCATCTACATTCAACTTCTTTGGTCTACATATCTTTGATAGACAGTGTTCTAACTCCTTGGTTATCAAAAAGTGGTTCACAGATCAGCAGCAATTGTATCACCTGGGAACTTTTACAAATGTAAAATCTGAGCCCCAACCCCAAACTTCCTGAATCAGAATCTGTCTTTTAAAAAGATACCTAGGATATTCACATATGCATTAAAAGTTTGAGGACTACCCTAGCTGACGACCACCATCTTGACTATAGTGGCTGAACCCCCATGGCTTCCTCAGCTCAACCCAATAACAAGCAAAGTAAACGGGAGAGAAGGTAGCAGGGATGAAAAAAGTCCCAAGCAAGAAAGCACTCAGACAATATTTCTTGAATGCATTCTACATGAGTCAGGCCATATGCCAGGGACTTATGTTAGGGATTTTCACTGGTCTCCCTACCTTATCACCATCACCTGTGAAGGTGGCTATAGCAGGGACTCTAGGACTACCAGCAAATATGTGGAGGAGTGGGGTCGGTGGAGGGAAAGGATGGAGACAAACGGATAACTCCCACCTTGGGTCAGGATCAGACTGAAATCTCTAGATGTATGCACTTTAGGTGTGGATCCACAGATCCTTCTCCAGATATGTCAAAGTACAGAAGAGGCATCATCTAGGCCTGGGACTCTATTTGATTGACCTGAACTTAAGTCACACTAGAGGAGGAAATGGAAAAGGAGAGTTAACCTCCATCTCAGGATGCATGTCAAGTAATTCATGCATTAAGTTCAAGCAAACAAGAGGGAAGTGCAGTGGTATCCTGGAAAACTCACATTATATGTACCTGAACTAATAACCAAGGCTGTTCATAACATAGACTTCCATGGTGAAGTAATCATCATCTTTTTTGGTTCATGTATCCCTTTTGGATCTGATGAAAGTACTGAAAGCTCTCACCCTCAAAAATAGAGACAAAAGAGAAAAGAAAAATACACAGACTTACAATTGTATGACACAGACATAAATTGTATCCTACTCAATTTATACAGACATAAACTATACACTCACATAGTAACCCAAGGGATCCAAGGATTCCATGTTAGTTACTCCTCAATAATCATTATTAATCTTCATTTTCCTCTCTCTTATTAGTATTAGTACTGTGCTTTAGGTGTTCTCTGTGTCTTGACTTTGGCATCAGTATTTTTGGGATTCAGTGACTCAGAGCATTACTTTATGCCCCTCTCAAGATTTTGGCATTCACATAAGGAAGAATTACAGCATTTCTTATGGAAGAATGAGGCAAACATGCCATATCTTATGAGATTGGATTGAGTTTCAAATGACAAGTGCCAAAGGGAAAGTTCCCTTCCAGAACATAGAGCGCACGACACAGTCACTCAGGCCGTTTGGGGCTGGCTTCATTCCTAAGTTATTATAATAAAATGAGACTTGAACTACTGCCTAATTTCCTTGTGTGCTCCCTATTATTAAGGATTGAAATTACATGAATTTTGTAAATGTCCTTGAATTCAATTTCGCAGTTTATAATTCTGACATTGTTGACAACTTTTTTAGTGTGTGTTCTGTTATCCTATTGACAATGTCTGGAAACATTTTTAGAAATCTTTTATAACATTAATTAGGCAAGGTAGACTTGACACAATATCTCCACATGTAACGATATTCCATAAACTTTGTCTCTATACTTGGAGCATGATAAAATAATAAAAATTAAGATAATATATGCATGTGATTTAAAGATAAACAATGTGGGGTTTTAAAGTCAGAAAACAGTTCTATCATTCTTATTTACATTCCTATTCTTATGTGTAATTCTCTCTGGCTATATATCAGGTTGAATGAAAATTCTCCTTTTTTTCTGACTATAAAACTTATAAATAAAGCAGATTTGGAAAGAGAAAAAAAGTTTATATAAAAGGAAAAATGTTTTTAAAACCAAAAAAGTTAACATTTTAAAGCGTGTCTTTCCTTCCATGTATTTTTAAAATAAATTTTTGCACTTGGAAACAAAACAAAACAAGCTTTCTCTCTTCTTCGTTCCTCTTCCTTCCCCTACTCTAATTTCTGAGACTTGAGTCCATTTTGTAGCAGGTACCAGTACTTTCTTTCTTTTTAATGTAAAATAATATTCCATTGTGTGATTATACTACATTTTACTTATTCATTCAGCAGTTGATGGACATTCTGACTATTATAAATAATGTGGCATTGACATTCACCAATAAGATTTTATGAGGATATATGATACATACAGAGGAGTGAAACTTCTGGGTCATATGGTGATTCCATCTTTAATATTTTGAGAAACACCAAGCCATTTTCCAAAGTCGGTGCACATTTTACATTCTCATAAGCAGTCTATGAGAAGACTCCAATTTCTCCACATCCTCACTAACTTTTGCTTTTGTCTGGTTTTTTTTTTTTTTTTTTTTTTTTTTTGAGTTGTATTCATCCCACTGGTTGGGAAGTGGGCTTGCACAGTGGTTTTGATTTGCATTTCCCTGATGACTAATGATGTCAAAAATAATTTTATGTGCTTGCTCATCATTTTATATCTTCCTTGGAGAAATATCTATTCAGATTATTTTCCCATTTTAAAATTGAGTTATTTGTCTTTTGATTATTCACTTCATGTTCTTCATATATACTAGACAAGCTTCTTATCAGATATATGCTTTGCAAATATTTTCTTCATTATTACATATTTATTATATGCTTTGCAACTAATTCTTTGGGTTGTTTATTTCACTTTCTTGTTGGTGTGCTTTGAAATATTAATTCTAAAGAAGTCCAATTTACACATTTTATCTTCTGTTTCTTAGGCGTTTGGTGCCATATCTAAAAAGCCACTGGCTAATCTGAGGACATGAAGATTTGCATCTATATTTTCTTCTCAAGATTTTATAGTTTTAGCTTTTATATTCAATATTTTGTTTAATTTGAATTAATTTGTTTATACGTGAGGTGGGGTAGGAGTCCAACTTCAATCTTTTGCATATAAAAACACAATTGTCCCAGGACTATTTGTTAAAAAGACTACACTTTCTCTACTGAACTGTCTTGGCACTGTTGTCAAAAATCAATTGACTATAAATATGAGGGCTTATTTCTAAACTCTCAGTTCTATTTCAGTGAATATGTCTCTATGTCTATCTTTATCCCAGTACCATGCTGTCTTGATTATAGTAAATTCTGAAGTTGGGAAGGGTGAGTTTTCCAACTCTTCTTTTACAAGGTTGTCTTGGACATTTTTGAGTCCCATAAATTTCATACAAACTTTAGGATCATCTGGTCAATGTCTGCAAAGAAGTAAGGTGGGCATTTAACAAAGATGACAACAAATCTTTAGATCAATTGGAGAGTGTTGTTAATTTAATAATACTAAGTCTTCTGATACATGAGCATGGGATGTCACTCTATTTATTTAGTTCTTCTTTAATTTATTTCAGCAATGTTTTATGGTTTTCAGAATATAATTTTACACTTCTTTTACTAAATGTTTTCCTAAATATTTTAATCTTTTGGTGATATTTTAAAAGAAGTTTTCTTTATTTTCAGATTGTTCAGTGCAAATATATGGAAATATAACTGATCTTTGTGTATTGATATTGTACTCTGCAACCTTGCTGAATTTATTAGGTTTTTTGTTGTTCTTGTTGTTAGATGTAGTTCTGTCACCCAGGCTGGAGTTCAGTGGCACGATCTCGGCTCACTGCAAGCTCCACCTCCCAGGTTCACACCATTCTCCTGCCTCAGCCTCCCCAGTAGCTGGGATTACAGGCACCCACCACCACACCCAGCTAATTTTGTTTTTGTATTTTTAATAGAGCCGGGGTTTCACCATGTTAGCCAGGATGGTCTCCATCTGCTGACCTTGTGATCCACCTGCCTCGGCCTCCCAAAGTGCTGGGATTACAGGCATGAGCCACCGCACCTAGCCTGAATTTATTAGTTTTAATACTTTTGAATTAATTCCTTAGGATTTTCTATCTATAAGATAATGCCATATGCAAATACAAATAACTTCTCTTTTTCCAATCTCAATGTCTTTTATTTCATTTTCTTGGCTAGAACTTTCAGTACAATGTTAGGGGATATTGTTATCTTGCTTTTGATCTTAGGAAAAAAGCATTCAGTTTCTCACTGAAATATTCGGATATATTAGTATTTTTAGCCCTCTACTTGTTATTTGTTTATCTCTAAATAACATACCTAATTAATATCTAATGACTTTCTACTTGAAATTTAGAGAAATTAATGCATTTTTATCTTTTACTATTTCTTTTTTATCCATAATTTCTAAATTTATATCTATCCATCCATATATAATCAATTTTATATTATTTTTCATTTCATAGCCATTATGTCATATATCCTTTGCCTATGGATTGAACCTTATACTTAATATAAACTAATTGTATTATGTTCACATGAAAATTATTCAGTACAAAACAAAAAATTGTGATTTGATCTTAAATAAAATTGAATTATTAAACACCTATGTAAGGAAACGATCCTTGAAGACCATAAAGACCAATGGATACTTTGAAAATATTTTTTGTCTTATGTATTTATTTCTTTGGATCATAATTGTTTGTCATTTCCTTTGTTTAATGTTGTCCCCAGTCTTACATTCCTTTTTCACTTTGCATATTAAATATTTTAATATGGGGTTATGAATGGTAATGTTTTGACCATCTCTCAGTACAAAAAGAATCTTAACTTCATGTTGGTGCCATAGCTTGGATAGAACTGGGTATCAAGCTTTTCTTCAAAATGTCTTCTTTTGGGATTTTAAGGTAATTCTCAACTGTCTTCTAATGATATTAAATTCCTAATGATGTTAATATGACTCTCATTTCCTTGTATCTCTCTCTCTGTCTCTCTCTCTATAGATATACATATATACACACATATATATGTACATATATATGTAGTATTTCATTTTGAATTAATAATAAATTATTTCTGTTTCCAAAGAAATCTGAGATAGTTTTACTGGAGCAATATGTGTTTGCTGGGTCCCCACCCAAATATCATCTTGAATTGTAGTTCCCATAATCCCCATATGTAGTGGGAGGGACCAGGTGGAGTTAATTGAATCGTGAGGGACAGTTTCTCCCATCCTATTCTCCTGATAGTGAGTTCTCACATGATCTGATGGTTTTATAAGGAACTTTCCCTCACCCTCACTTGGCACTTCTCCTTGCTGCCACCATGTGAAGAAGTTTGTTTCCCCTTCTGCCATGATTGTAAGTTTACTGAGGCCTCCCCCACCCTGAGGAACTGTAAGTCAATTAAACCTCCTTCCTTTATAAATTACCCAGTCTCAGGTTTGTTCTTATAGTTGAGTGAGAATGGACTAATACAGTAAATCAGTACTGGGTAGTGGGGTGCTGCTGTAAAGACACCCAAAACAGTGGAAGCAACTTTGGGACTGGGTAACAGGCAGAGGCTGGAACAGTTGGGAGGGCTCAGAAGAAGGTAAGAAAATGTGGGAAAGTTTGAAAGAGATTGGAGGGCTCAGAAGACAGAAAGATGTGGGAAAGTTTGGAACTTCCTAGAGACTTGTTGAATGGTTTTGACCAAAATGCTGATAGTGATATGGACAATAAAGGCCAGGCTGAGGTGGTCTCAGCTGGAGATAAGTAACTTGTGGGGAACTGGAGTAAAGGTCACTCTTGCTATGCAAAGAGGCTGGTGGCATTTTGCCCCTCCCCTGGAGATCTGCAGAGCTTTGAACTTGAAAGAGATGATTTAGGGTATCTAGTGGAAGAAACGTCTAAGTAGTAAGTGTTAAAGAGGAAGCAGAGCATAAAAGTTTGAAAAATTTGCAGGCTGTCAATGCAGTAGAAAAGAAAAACACATTTTCTGGAGAGAAATTCAAGTTGGCTGCAGAAATTTGCATAAGTAACAAGAAGTCAAATGTTAATCTCCAAGACAATGGGGGAAAGTGTCTCCAGGGCATGTTTATCACCCCTCCCATCACAGGCCTGGAGGCCTAGGAGGAAAAAATGGTCTCATGGGCCCAGGGCCCCCCCCGCTGTGTGCAGTCTAGGGACTTGGTGCCGTGTCCCCACTGCTCCAGCTCTGGCTAAAAGGGGCCAACATACAGCTCAGGCCATTGCTTCAGAGAATGGCAGCTCCAAGCCTTGGCAGTTTCCACATGGTGCTGGGCCTGCAGGTGTGCAGAAGACAAGAATTGAGGTTTGGGAACCTCCACCTAGCTTTCAGAGGATGTATGGAAATGCCTGGATGTCCAGACAGAGGATGTGCTGCAGGGGCAAAGCCCTAATGAATGAAGTACCTCTGCTAAGGTAGTGTGGAAGGGAAATGTGGGGTCAGACCCCCCCACACAGAGTCTCCACCGGGGTACTGCATAGTGAATCTGTGAGAAGGGGGCCACCATCCTCCAGACCTCAGAATGGTAGATCCACCAACACCTTGCATCGTGTGCCTGGAAAAGCCATAGACACTCAATGCCAGCCTGTGAAAGCAACCAGGAGGACGGCTGTACCCAGCAAAGCCACAGGGGCCAAGCTGCCCAAGGCTGTGGGAGCCACCTCTTGCATCAGCATGCCCTGGATGTAAGATATGGAGTCAAAGGAGATCATTTGGTAACTTTGAGGTTTAATGACTGCCCCATTGAGTTTCAGACTTGCATGGGGACTGTAGGCCCTTTGTTTTGGCTAATTTCTCCTATTTGGAATGCATGTATTTACCCAATGCCTGTACCCCTATTGTATCTAGGAAGTAACTAACTTGCTTTTGCTTTTACAGGCTTGTAGGCAGAAAGGACATGCCTTGTCTCAGATGAGACTTTGGACTTGAACTTTCGAGTTAATGCTGGAATGAGTTAACACTTTGAGGGACTGTTGGAAGGGCATGATTTTGTTTTGAATGGTGAGAACATGAGATTTGGGAGGGGCCAAGTGTGAGTTTGGCTGTGTCCCAACCCAAATCTCATCTTGAATTGTAGTTCCCATAATCCCCAGTGTTGTGGGAGAGACCAGGTGGAGATAATTGAATCATGGGGGCAGTTTCTCCCATTCTGTTCTAATGATAGTGAGTTAGTTCTCATGAAATCTGATGGTTTCAAAAGGGGCTTTCCCTGTTCCTCGCTTGGCACTTCTCTCTTGCCTGCTGCCATGTAAGACATGCCTTTGCTTCTCCTTTGCTTTCAGCCATGATTGTGAGGCCTTCCCAGCCATGTAGAATTGTAAGTCCATTAAATCTATTCTTCTGGCCAGGCGTGGTGGCTCATGCCTGTAATCCTAGCACTTTGGGAGGCTGAGGTGGGTGAGATTTGACACCAGTCTGGCCAACATGGTGAAACTCTGTCTCTACTAAAAAATACAAAAAAAAAAAAAAAAAATTAGCCAGGCATGGTGGTGAGCATCTGCAATCCCAGCTGTTCAGGAGGCTAAGGCAGGAGAATAGCCTGATCCCCAGAGGTGGAGGTGGCAGTGAGCCGAGATCATGCCACTGCATTCCAGCCTGGGTGACAGAGTGAGACTCTGTCTCTAAATAAATAAATAAATAAATAAAAACCTATTTTTCTTTACAACTTACTCTGTCTTAGGTATTTCTTCACAGCAGTATAAAAATGGACTAATACATGGGGTACTCTATGTATTAGAATACTATGTATTAGAATGGGGTAAACTTTAAAGAGTAATTAACACCAGTTCTGCATTTCTTATAGAAAAACAACAGGAAGGAAGATTTTATAATTCATTTTATGAGAGTATTATCCTAATAACAAAATGAAACAAACACAACATATAAAAACAAAACCACAGAGCAATATTTCTTGTGAGTACAGATGTAAAATCCTTAGCAAAATTTTAGCAAATAAAATTTAACAATATATGAAAAGAATTACACACAAAGACACACACAAAGGTGGTTTTAGTCCAGGGATGCAACGCTGGTTCAACATTTGAAAAGCAACCAATGTATTCTACGTTACTAACAAACTAAAGAAAAAAAAAGATCATGTGATCATAATAATTGATGCAGAAATAGCAGCTGACAAAATTCAACGCCATTCATAAAAACCACTCTCAGAAAAACTAGGAATAGAGAAAAATTTCTCCAACTTAAAAAATAACACTATCTACAGCTAATATCCTGCTTATAAATGGTACAATCTTTCATAATTCCATCCAATAATTAGCTCCACTTTATAAGATGTTAAGAAAGAAATCTAGAGCCAGTATAAAATGGACTTGAAATAGAAGTTTGAGGTCAGAAAAATCAGGTTTCAATTTCTTGTAGATCTGAATGGTGAAATGGAGAGACAAATCTGATGCACTGTAACTCATGTAGGTTAGACACGTAACTGAGATTCTGGGAGGTAAAACTATAGTTTACAGTCTTCCTATACTATACAACAAAGCTCTTGACCTTAGATTTTCAGGGAGAAAAACTGTTCTGCAAGTGAAAATTTACATAATGCTCAGATAATTGTAATGACCATTTAAAATAACAATCTAACTATAAGATCAGTGCTCAGATAATCTCTCTTTATTCATTCAACATTTATGTGACAAATACTTATTGGGGGCTTTTTATATGACCGAAACTGTTCTGTTTATGTTGGACAGAGAGAAGAAAAGTAAACAAATAAATTAATTTTACAAAGCCTGTAATTAGAGTAACATGGGATAATATGAAAAACCTGAGAATGTTTTGTAATTGGGTGGTCAGCAAAGATATCTCAAAATATGATATATCGATATTTGAATGATAAGCAAAAGATAGCCATGCTGAAAACTCAGGGTGGATGTGTAAAAATGAAATATAATATAAAGATACAGTCAGAGTTTACTAATTAATATATGGAAAACTGTAGTATGACTTTCTGAGAAAATAGTCTCTCAATGTTATAAAATAAAAATAGTAGAAATTGTCTTTATTAATAATTTTTCTACTCTTCAGCTTTCTAATGAAGCATGTAATGCCCCCTTATTAACACATGACGGTTACTCTGAAGGTCTTTGAATCTATATTTTGTCTTGGTTTATATTTGTCTTTTATTTGGGAAAGCAATTTTTAATGAATTCTCAAAATTATATGAGAAAGATATTTTGTCTTGTATGTATTATGTTCACAATATAACTTTTTAACGAATGTTCTATAACTGGATTGTGGTTTATGCTCCCAGCCTTATGTATTTATAACAGAATATATAATTGTTTAAAATTAATACAATCATTGAATTGATTCTTCAAAGTAAATTTCTCCTTTACCGATTTTCACAATTTTCACTTATTAGTATTACCAGAACAGGTAAAAACTTCAGCTTAAATAAGAAGCGCATTTTTCTGCTTGAGGTAGGATACATGAACTGAGGTTAGTTAGAACCTGTGTGCATGTAGGCTAGACATCGATATTTGTGATGTAAGTAAAAAGAATGTTTTAAAATTATAAAAACTCCATTGTACTTTTAAGAGGGAAAGTTAGACTAAGAAATTTAGAAGCGAGGCTATCATAATTTCCATCTGGCCCTAAGTGTAAGTGACTTTTGCTGTATGATCTTCTGTGGAATTTTTGGAGAAACTATTCTTGTTTATTTATATCATGTATTAATATTAATTCACCAATAATTCCAATACATATACCCCAATTTACTTGGAACCTCTACCCTTCGATTTTTTGACATTTGTAAAATTAAAACTAAAATAAGCCTTTTTATATGCAAAGGACCACCGAACTAGTGCTATATTTCATGTCCATACTAAAAGTTGCACAGGAACAACCATCTCTTTGAAATGCAAATGCACATAGAGGATTTCCTGGTAAATGCAGTCTTCAATTCTACTAGTGAAATAACATCCAAATAAGTTTCTGGCGGACAGAGTAATCCTTTACCTTAAATACTCAGAAAAACTCACCTGATTGCAAAGAATGCTACCATTTCTAGTGCCAACTTTATCACAGTCACAGGGTTTGCAAACATCTATGGCCAAAGGATCTGCACCAACTTGTCGGAAAAAGTAATCCTTGCACAGCTCACAGTTCCTTCCTGCATCAGGGAAAGGTTATGCATTATGACTTCTAATTCATTAAAATCAGCTGCATAATTCAAAATTAAAGACTGTATTCCTTTGAGGGAATTCTATAATTTTCGGGACGTCCATTTTAATGCACCTTTCATCTCTACCTGCCAATTTAGTGATCCAGAGCATATGAAACAATGAACCTGTTACAAACTGTGCTTTACTTCATTAAACTCCCATCTGTTATATAATATCACACTTCTAAAAAGCTGTGCTTTATAGGGGCCCATACATTTGGAAAGAGTTTGTTCCTAAACTTAAAACTTTATGTCTGGGGCCAGGCACTTTATCTAAATTCAATACAGTAGGAGAAATTTCTACATATGTGGTAGATGATACTTATATAGTAAGAGGCAAGTAGTTATGTAGTATTGGAAATATTTTTCTAGAACTCAATCACGTAAAATGGGAAACTTCTCTTAATATAATTTATTATTCTGTAGTTAACACAATTAAAAACAAATGATTATGTTAGTGGCCATTATTTTTCATTTCAAAGATTGAAATAGAAATTCATTATATTTAGAGATACCAAGTACTTTTCATATTAAATACTAGAATAGCCTGACATGTTAGATATATCAGGTAATTCCTATAGTTTATGATTTATAATTACAAATTTTCTTTGCTATATTATGCAATAAAAAAACCCTAAACTACAAGGAGTTTTTAAAGTGAATGTGACTAATATATAAGATAATTGAAATAAGCTGAAATAAAACTCAAGACTATCAATTCCCCCTTTAAACATGATGTACTTTGCTCAAAAAATATTGAAATTGCCCCAATATTAGAAGACTACAGAAATAATCAATAATCAATAATATGAAAATTCATATTCTGATAGATATTGGCTATTGAGCTAGTTAAAAACTAAATTGATTTATAATATTTCTAGACTATTTCCATTTCCATATGCTGTTGACTCCCAAATCTGTATCTCCAATCTAGAAATCTCTCTTTTATTTATCAATTAGTGAATATTTATTGTGTGATTACTATGTACCAAATACTGTGCTAAGTGCTGTGTAATACAGTAGTGAACTAAATACACAATACCCATTGCATCTCTTTCACAAAGCTCTCTTACAGTCTAGGAGGTTAGAGGAATCTTAACTAAATTATACCAGGAGTAATACACATTTATAAACCATGATAAGCATAGTTGTCACTAACATGTATAAGTGATTCTGATCTTCTCTAAAGCATCATGAGAGGATTTCCTTGAAGAAAAGAGCTTCAGAACTGTGTTTCCAACTGCCCCCAGGAGTTTCTCCTATGTCTCTTGGAAACCGAGTGAACATATCCACAACAGAACTTGCCATCCCCTCCCTCATCTCAATCCTCCTGTATTTTCTATCTCAATGGCTGGCACCAACGTTGAGCCTACTGCTCAAGCTAGAATGTAATGTTAGGTATCAGTCTTGGCTCTCCTTCCTTCCCTTGCCTACACTCTGCTCACAAAACACTCACATTTTTATCCCAAATATCTCTTGGATCCATTTCTCTCTATCCATACCATCTGAAATGTATTCTGACATTATTTCTCACCTGGATAATTGCAGCACCTCACTAACTGGTTTTCCCCAACCACTCTAACCTTCTCCAATCCATTTTTTACTTTATAACCAGGTGTATCTTTTAATAACAAGTAACTGATTATGCTCCTTTCCCATATAAAACCCTTAAATGTCATCTCCTTGACCTTAGATAAAAGCCAAATGCTTTATCATGGCTCCAGAGTCCTCTATGATCTTGCCCTGCCTTCCTTCCTAATATCTCTTACCACCAGCCATTTGCCCATCTTTCGGTTTTTCAAAGGTGTCATGTTTCTCTCTCTTCTAGGCCACTGCACAAAATGTTTCCCTAACTGTAAGCCTTAGTTCACCATCCTAATCCTTCAACTGGTTAACTCCTACTGTCCTTGCCCTATCTTAGCAATCATCAGACAACTTTGTAATCATTCCTTTCAATAGTCTGTCTTTCCCACTGTACAATAACCCAAAGACAGAAAATTCATTGTCTTATTCATCTTCATTTCCCTAGCACCTACCTAAGATCTTGTGATATTTAAGTTATCAATAATCAGCTGATAAATGGATTCATGCTTAAGAGTACCACTTTGAAACCCATCAGACATACGCTATTATATTTTACAAATTCAGATGTTGGCCATCTCTTGCCTTTCAAAAAAAGGATGGTATTTTTCAACGACTAGTCAAAGGCTTTGTAGTTTTAGAACAGGACTTTGATTATCATCAACTCCATTTAATTAGTGTTTTCAAAAAGAATATTCTTAGATTACCAGTGTCCATGCCAAATCTGAATGAATGCAATCTCCACATGAGAATCCAGACATAAAGAACAATAAAGGGGACAAAAGGAAACTTATTTTAAGGATATGTGTTCAAAGTAAGCATTCCTGAGTTATTCTAAATATAGCTGTGGTTTAATCAAATGGTGTGAACTCTTTAAAGAACAAAACAAAACAAAACAACAGCAACAACAACAACAAAATCCTTTTCCTGAAAAGATATAGTTTAAGACTAGAGTGCTATTTCTGAAAACTACCTAGTGATTTGGAAATAGGAAGATTTGGTGAACTAGCTTTGATTTTCAAACTTCAAGGTATGAAAGTACATCTTTAAATAAGATAGCAATAACATAATTCAAAATAATATGTATTGTAGATAGAAGCACACAGGCCTCCAAACCAACTCAGGAATTTATTTGCTACTTACCTGTAGTATTATGCTCGCAATCATCACAAACTCCTCCTCCCCCTCTGAAGTGCTCAAAAGGAAATGGGTCTACAGAGATGTTGTAATGGCAGCTTTTGGAATGGCTGTTGCACTGACAAGGTTTACAATTGAAAGCGTGAACTTGATCACCTTGGCGGAAAGGCTTGTCATTATAAAGAGGCAAGCAGCGATCACACTAGAACAAAAAATATCAGAACAGTAAAGAAAATAAAGCTGTGATTTTCTTTCATTTTATTGATATGTTAGGCCTTTCACCAGAAGTAAAGCACATATCAGTGAGTTAAAAGTCAGCAATGATTTTATTTGAAAAATATTTCATAAGTCAGAAATAGCATATTTATGGGCATGGTAGGGTGGAATTGTAAAAGTGACCATGCAAGCTTGAACCATGCAAAATGATCTTTTTTTTCTTAATTTTTATTTTTTGTGGGTACGTAGTAGGTGTATGTATTTATAGGCTACATGGGATGTTTTGAAAAAGACATACAACGCGTAATCATCACATCTTGGAAAATGGGGCATCTATCCCCTCAAGTGTTTATCCTTTGTGTTACAAACATGCAAAGTGATCTTAATAATCAACAGGGAAGGTTATGATAGTTCTAAGACTTTGTAAAACTTCAACATGTTAACAACTCCCCACTGCCGGTTATAAATGTAAAAGAAATAAACCAGTAAAAACGACCATTTATTTAGTACTCTGTAATTTAAAACATTAAAAACTTGGAGCAGTTGTTTTACTCCTTTGTCAAATACTCACTAAAAGTACTTTGAACAGTGTTTGCCTTCATCTCACCTATAACTTACCACACTGAACACCAGCATCTTTTTTTTTTTTTTTTTTTTGAGACAGAGTCTCGCTGTCCCCCAGGCTGGAGTGCAGTGGCATGATCTCCGCTCACTGCAAGCTCCGCCTCGTGGATTCAAGCGATTCTCCTGCCTCAGCCTCCCAAGTAGCTGGGACTACAGGCGCCCGCCACCACGCCTGGCTAATTTTTTGTATTTTTAGTAGAGACGGGGTTTCACCATGTTAGCCAGGATGGTCTGGATCTCCTGACCTCGTGATCCACCCGCCTCCGCCGCCCAAAGTGCTGGGATTATAGGCGTGAGCCACCGCACGCAGCCACATCTTTTCTATGCCTTGGTGAATTGTCACGCTCCTTTCTAAGTTTGAATCAGCTTCCAACATTTTAACTTTTATGCTTTTAGTGTTGTGAAGTACCTGTGAGAATTCCGCTAATGTGAAGTGTTTGGGTGTCACTTCCTCCAAGACATCTTCACCCTATTGGTGGCAAGCACTTTCCTCACTTATGTTAAGTTCACCTTCACTAAGTAGCTCTGACTACATATTCAGAATCTCTCAAGCCTCAGTACTAACTATTTCTTCTATGACTCCACTTAGGTTCAATCTGAATTTTACTTCAAGTATTTTCTTTCTTTGCAGTGCTTTCCTCTTTGCTGTCTGATTTCTCTTCTTTTTTGAATATCTGCGTTTGTAAAGTGCTCGGGTTTATCACTCACAAGGAGGCAACACAACCACATGCTTCTCTGTCTATGAATAAACTGAATGATAAATGTGCAGTGCGCAATCACCAAGAGATACTGAAAAAAATAAACGTAATTGGTCACTGACCACAATGTGCATCTGTTATTTTATGTGGTAATTTGTGGACTGCAGAGCCAGCAGCAATGTTTGTTTATGTAATTACTCACAGTAATATTCAATGTTACCCAATACTTGAGCTACATTGTTGGAGGACTGGTAGAGTTTAACTAAACTATGATAACTGATATTCATGCATATCAGAATTGTGTAAGGAGAGAACTGCCTGTATAACCGTAAGACAAAATTTACTCACATTACGTAATAGGTCTGTTATGTACTGGAACAAATAAGAAAACCTGGATATATGTTTTATAATTAATTATTTTAACTTTCTAATATAAATACAATTTATGGACAAAGTAAAATTTTTTCCATAGATTTAAATAACAATTCAGCTGAACTGAGTTTAGTGTAACTACAGACATAATAAAAGTATTCTTTATAAAACAAAGGCAGGAGGTAGAAAATTAAAAGCACTGATAATTTGACTAGCAAATGATAAGTCAAAATGTCAACATGAGACAATTTCTTTCAAATTTCTATATGCATATATTTTTTCTTTTCAAAATCATGAATATATGTGGGTATTGTGTTATTAACATCATGTATTTTGTATTACTAGTTTTGTATTATTAAACATCATGTATTTTGCTGCATTATTTCTTATATTTCTCATAAAATAACATTCAACCCTTCTGCAATCATTACACATTTAGTATTTTTTTTCCATTTTATTTTGGGGATGGAGAGTGGATATATATCTAAGTATTACCTTAAGAAAATTATGAGATGAAATTACATTATCAAAGAGTCTAGACATTTTAAAGATTTTGTTAAATATGGTCAAATTCCTTCTAGAAAAATTAAACTCATACACCAGCAATATCTGAGAATGTCCATTTTCTTGTGTTCTGCCCATAATTGTTACATCTTCAATATTTTGATTTTAGATAATATGTCAATTACTGTTTTAGTATTTATGTCTTTGGATACTAGTAATGCCAAACAATCTTCACCTAGTTCTTGGTTAGATATAGTCCTTTTTGAGAAAATTATTCATTTTTCTTTAGTATTTTCTTTTTTAACTGACTTCAAAGATTTTATCAGATATTAGAATTTTCCTTTGCCTGTAAAACAGTGAAGATTTAGTTCATAATTTTAAATACACATTTATATTTATTTCCTTCCCCTACTTTATTGGACAGAATTTTCAGCATAATAGTTAATTTATGTGGTATAGTAGTGTGATAGGCATAATTATCTTTTTACTCATTTTAATGAAAATGTCTATAATGTTACAGCTTTTATAGTATTGACTACTGATTTTACATAGACAATTTTTTTCATTTTAAAGAAGAAATTGTTACTTCAAAACAACCAATATGGATTTATGTAAAAAAAATAAAAAAAATTGTCAATTTTATTAAATGTTCTGATTTAATTGTTTGACCTATTGAACTGATAAATTATACAATAGGTTAGTAGGCTAATTGGAGTCTGTGCTTGCATTTTTTAATAAACCCAACATCATTAATAGTAAATAATGCCAAGTAAAAAAAATTCAGGAGTTTTACATTTATAATCATAAATGAGATTTATCTAGGTTTTATAAAGACTTTTATTAAAATAAATACACCTTAGAATCTTAATAGGTAATAAATGTACTTGTATTTATAAAGTTAATTTTAATATCTGAATGATCATAAAATTCTCATTTTGCACACACACTAAAACCAATTACATTTTATCAAATTATATTTCATGTCAAGTACAATAAATTCAAGATAAGATTTATAATAAGCAAATACCAAGATTTCTGAAATCATTTTTCTCACTCTCTATTTGCTGTGAAATACTTAATGTGACTTCCCTAAGTGCCCAGCATATGCCAAAGTTACATGTTAAATTATGAATCAGGAGAGTCAAACCATGTAAAGTAATGTCTCTCTGTTTATCCATGATAATGGTCCTTTGCTGTTTGTTTTATATTAACATTGTTAAAAACTATTTTCACATTGGGACAACAAAGGTTATTCTATTGTTCTATTTTAATATAGAATAAATAGCAACAAATATTTAGTATTTTAGAACAGTTTGACATATTTCATAATCATTATTGGAACATACACTAGTCAAAAGCATTTTTTTTTGGCCAGTATTTAATTTTCCCCACTAGTTCAATTTCTTCCTTTAACAATCTTAAAGGCAGAAGACAAAATATAAGAATTTAAGTTGTCCAGTGTGTTGCTGTTTAATGGTTTTCCAAAATTTTAGCATGAAAACAAAGTGAGTTTTTTCTACTTAGCTGGGGAGAGAGAAAAAGACAAAAAGGAGAAAAAATAATAAGAATGTAAACATTAGGTCACAATGTTCATATCAGGTAGTGCTACATTTTAATAATTGGTAAAAAATAATTCACCCTTTTGGTCATTTTACAATGGTCAAGTTAAACTCTATGGTCAATTAAAATACCACTGTAATATTCTTTTTGGAGTGATAAAGACTATTTTTCCCCACAGCCATTTGCAAAACTTTAGGCTAAGGTAGTTGTCCCTCTTCTCATCTCTGAGAGTACTCTATTAATACCTCAATCTTGCTCCTGTCACTCTACTGGAATGATTGGCTTATGTATATGTATCTTTCAGGAAATACAAGTTATTGACTTTATATTCTCTGTGTCATCCATGCATTAGGAGCATGATAGACAATTGCTAAGCTGTTAACTGACAATTCACAATTAATAATGATATTAATGTCCAAAGAAAGTTGTTCTTGAGGGAATTTAGAGAGGAAACAGAATGAGAACAATTCACAAAGTGACATTTATGGAGAGTCTTCAGAATTGACTGTTATGTGATGATTTGCAATAAAAACCACTTACAAATATAAAATGAAACTCACTTCATAAAAGAAGAATATGTAGCAAACATTAAAATATTTTCAGCTATGGGTCTTTAGCCAAAAAAATTTAAAGGGGGGAAATTGACCTCTTTACATTTCCCTCACCAGCAATGCCCATATGCAAATCAAATTTATTTCATAAAATCAAAAGTTAGAGATTTAGGTACGGGCTGGGAGTCAGACAGCTTAGTTCTATTATTGGTGCTGCTGTTTACTAACCGCAAAAAGGCCATTGTGAAAAGTAACATCAAATGCGTACTCTCATTTGATGAGTATACTCTCATTTGATGAGAGTATACTCTGGTTACTATATTGAACATTTAAAATGGGTTGTTTCATTGAATCTTTTAGGCCTGGGTGATACAATATCTCACATCTAATTTCTGTTTCTTGATTTGCTAGCCCTGTGTTCTTGAGTAATTGCCTGTACCTCTTTAATCCTTATTTTTCTCACTTGTAACATGAGAGTAATAATACTTCTCTCATAAGGTTGCTGTAAAGACCAATCAGTTATCAAAGTGCTTGTCACACAGTTGGCCCTCAGCAAACTTGCCTACTACTTTGATCATTATTGGATTCACAACAGAGGATTAAAGAGGTTAAGTAACATGAACAATGACAATGGACAGTTAGTTAGTCCTAGAGTCCTCTTTACTTCTGTGAATCTCAGTTTCTTCATCTTCAAAATGAAAATAACTTAATGAAATGTCTTACTTTTATCTGACTCAAAATAATCTTAGGATAAGTGGTAATATATAAATAATGCCCAAAACAAAGCCTGGAAGTTATTACGTGCTCAAACCTGAAAGTCAGAAGATGGAAGAGGAGGAAAAAGAAGGAAGAGAGGGGTAAAAACCCAACAGAATTGTCGATCTCAAGTTTGACTAGCACCAGCAGTATATGACTATCACTATGCTATATATAGTCTATAACCATTAAAAGGTGATTCTGTGATTCATAAATGCGCTGGTCTATGATCTGCTTTGGAGGAGCTAGCCTACAGAGTGGAGCAAGAAGAAATTTATGACCAAAATTTATTTCTGGTTAATTTGGTCATCTGTAGCTGTAACTACAGAGGAGGTCCTATCTATCGACAATACTTCCTAAGAGCCATCAGACATAACTATTACTTCTTCTAGTAGCCCTATGTGTGGGGAAGATACGTTCTAATTGGATAAACGAAAGAATAGATGAAAACTTGCCTTCTGACTTCTTGGATTTGAAGGAGAGAAATGAGCTCATTAAGCTGTCTTCCCCAGTTCAATTAGCCATGCAATTAACCTGATTCCCAATATTTTAAAAACCCTATTCCATTGTAAAACTTTTGCCAAAGGCAAAATTTTGCTGTAACACAATGCCCTGAGCCTATTTTTCTCTTGACTTCAAAGCATTCTCACTGAAGAATTTTTTACTCTATGGTGGTGGTTTTTATTATTCAAGTTGTGCTTTCTTAAATATAAGTTGGTGGAAGTGATGAGATGGAAACTGTGGTCCTGTCATACTGATTTCAGATGCAGTTTGTCTTTTACAAAGCAACTGCTGGCTGTTTGAGTTTGGGATATTGCCTACATGAGTTAGTGGAGCAAATCCAGCAAAAGCATTCCTTTGCTATTTCTAGGAAGACATTTTTGCTTTTTGATTATAATCTTTAAAAAAATCTAATTTCAGATTTTATACTTAATGTCAGCCCAAAGCTATTATCAAAAAGCCTAATAGTAAATAAGACTGGACTAAATGCTGTATCAATGTTCCAAAGACACAATCCTGGCTGCCTTAATGTTTAAAGCCAAAGACAAATTTTACCACTGACCCAATGGAATGGCTCTGGTCCTGCCAAACTACTTGTTATTGAAAATGGCTGGCCTTTCTTCTGTGGAGAAAAAAACCCTGCAGATATATGGATAACCTGTTCTGTTTTCCTGAAGAAAACAAGCATAGCTGTTATTTTTTGATTCTCAAATTAGTATTTTTTAGATTATGATAATACCAGGGTGAAAGGAATTTGTAGAAAGGGCCAGTGCAGAACACTGCTTACAGGAGACGAGTTTATCCATTCCTTTTAGGAGGAGCAACATATGTATACATTCCACAGGACCCAGAAATTCCACTGAGAATTTAGGAGAATAGTTTTTTTTTGAGACAGAGTCTCACTCTGTCGCCCAGGCTGGAGTGCAGTGGCGCAATCTTGGCTCACTGCAAGCTCCGCCTCCCAGGTTCACACCATTCTCCTGCCTCAGCCTCCCGAGTAGCTGGTACTACAGGCACCCGCCACCACGTCCGGCTAATTTGCTTTGTATTTTGAGTAGAGATGGGGTTTCACCGTGTTAGCCAGGATGGTCTCCATCTCCTGACCTCGTGATCCACCCGCCTCAGCCTCCCAAAGTGCTAGGTTTACAGGCGTGAGCCACTGCGCCCAGCCAAGAATATGTTTTTAAAGCTGCTTGATAAAGATTTTCTGTTTTAATAATGGGGCGTTGATAATACTGAAGAGAAGGAAACAAATTAAATGCCCAAAAGCAAGAGAGTGGTTTTAGATGTCCCAATTCCTAAAAAAAAAAAAAAATAAGGCTAGCATTTATAAATATAAATAGAGAAATATATTCATAATACAGTTTGAATTGAAAATCAAGTTAAAAATAATATATGGAGTATAATCCTCTATTCTAGATAAAGGTGGACTTATCTATAGATATAAATATGCAATTTTAAGAAGATAGAGACAGATGAGACAGGTTTACTACTAATAAAAATAATATAATGCCTGAAAGTATATAAACTAAGAGTATTGGCTGGGGTTACCAATGGGTGGTAGGTTTACAGATAAAGTTTATAACTTTATTTTTTCCACAGTGTGCATTTATTACTAATGTATTGAAAATTGAGGGCAAATAAAATGTAACTGCATTGATGGTTACGAGATAATTATACAGCATTTGCATGTAACATTTCACTAAGAAAACCTAAGAAAATTAATATGTTTCAGTTTTAAATTACACAGATGAGCAAAAAACTGCAGAAAAAATGATTCTCTTTTCAAGTACTATGTAAGCTAAAAAGTTCTTGAGCCACCAGTAAACACAGTATGATCTGTAAAAAATATACATTTTTTTCAAAACAATGGGATTAACATACAGAAGCAAATATGTTGAGAGATGATGCCTAAATTTGTTTTAAAATTTGATTGAAGACATACACAACTAAATGACACACCAATGCCTATTTGGGTCTTTGATCCTAAAGATGATACTGTTCTATTATCATTTTGTTGGTTTGCAAAGACAGACAGAAGGAATACTTTGTAGCCTATTCTTTGATTATAAAGTTTCATGAAGTATTAAATTCTTCGTCCCATAATTGGTTCTTAACAACTCCTTTCAGATAATACAATAATAACCATGAAAATATGGAAGAAATAATAATTGGTAAGTGCATTATGAGTAAATTTTTGAATTCTCATAATTTTCATCTACCTTTTCTACCAGTGATTTTAAAGTTTGATTTAAAATCAAGAACTCTGTGTGTATCTTATATTTTATGCAGCTCCTGAAGCAAATGGTTTTCTATTTCATGTTTTCCCAATCTCCAGTTGATCATTTGTCACTTTCAATTATGTTTCGGTTTCTTCTGTAACAACTGGATTCCCCTGATATGTCCCTGAATGCTCAAATTATGAGATTAGACAATGGCTATATCAGGGTCAAGGACCTTTATCACTGATTCATTTAACTGCTTTCATTTTGATAGCTTCTTAAAGGCTACTAATCAACTCCGCTAAGTTGCAGCCAAATACTTTGACATGTTCAGGTATGAAAATCATTGAATAATCATTGAATCTAGAAGACACTGATGAAATTTATTTTATTACATTATATTCTAATAATACACAATGACAGTTCTTTCTTGTGGATCATTAAACTGAAGTATAGTGTTCCTTCGTTACTATTACAGAGCAGCAAAGACAATCTTTGAAAGATAACCCATAGTCTTCAAAGCATTTTTATCAACTCCACTCCTAATAGACTCAATTTTTTTTTTTTTTTTTTGGAGACAAAGGACAGAGTCTTGCTCTGTTGCCCAGGTTGGAGCCCAGGCACTATCTGGGCTCACTGAAACCTCCACCACCCACGTTCAAGAGATTCTCATGCCCCAGCCTCCCGAGTATCTCGGACTACAGGCACACACCACCATGCCCAGCTAATTTTTGTATTTTTTGGTAGAGACAGGGTTTCACCTTGTTGCCCAGGCTCGTCTCAAACTCCTGACTTCAAGAGATCCGCCCACCTCGGCCTACCAAAGTTCTGGGATTACAGGTGGGAGCCACCGTGACAAGCCACACACTGAATTTTATTTATTTCTTAACACCTTCAAATTTACAGAGAAAGTAGAAACTTGTGTAAAATACAAGTTTAAGTAGTTTAACTGCAAGAGCAATTTATTTATTCAGTCACTTATCCAACAATCTTAAATGCCTACTATGTATCTTTGAAAAAAGAAGGAAGAAAAATATCCTCTTAGACAAAGATACATAAAGTCCTTGCAAAAGGTTGGGGGCTAGGGAGAAAATTTCCCTTCAAAGTCCTGAGAGCTCCCAGTGTCAATGACCTTTGGAAGCTTAAGTTCATAACGATCACAACGAGTCATCGAAAACAACTTGTCTTCAATATGTTGAAGAAGTGCCTAGAAAGAGCCCTACAACATAGTAGGTACTCAATTTATATATCTGGATGCTTTCCTTCAAAGACCTCACTTCTAATCTCCATGTTTATATTGGCTTCCGGGACAGAAAATAGTATTTGAGGGAGAGAGGGGTTGACTGGAGTCACTCTGGCTCAGTCCATCTTTACTTTCTGCTGAATCTAAACTGGACAGCAAAGCCCTAGAAACCAAGAGATGTAGTTATTCCACTCCTAGCTATAAAATCTAGAGATATGGATGCAGCACTGCCTATGTGAGAAGGAGAGAAAGACAATCTGCTTCAAAGTGAGAGATTATAAAATGATCACTTTTTAATACTGTTATAGTACTGCTCACTGAATAAAAGAAGTAATTTTTTAAACTATTCCAGGATTGTCCTGAATGAATTGCAGACCCTCTGAAAATCTGTAAATTTTCCCTCTCCCATCAGTATAAACCAGCCCCCTATGTTGGAAATGTTAAGAGCCTAAATCTCTAATAATAGTAATTGTCCTCCAGCTCTATTCAAGGCTTCCCCTTTCCTCTGGCTGGAGCAATTCAATTGTAATTCAAAGGATCCAGTTTCACTGTGATTTGTCTACTAGGTAGAGAAATCATCTTTATAAACATAAAAACTTTAGTGTACTCGGGTATCTTTTTTCCAATAGAAGTGTCCCTAGTTAGCTCTAATGTCACCATGGCAAAGGTAATGTTAGACAAACTTGTTAATTTATTATCAGTGATAGATTTCAGAGGGCGACACAGATAAAGTGCCAAACTACACAGAGAATCTAGATAGAAAATGGCTCAGTGCTTTGCACATGGGAGGTGATCATATATATTTGGTGAATGTGTGAGTGAATGTCCTAACAGACTCTGCATTTATGACACATTACAGGACTGTACTTTAATGTGACTAGCATTTAATTGAATAGTAACATTAAAGGTGTAAAGGCAAATGCAATAATACTTCACCTGTGAATTTCTACCTACAGATTATGTAATTTCAATTGGAAAAGCCAAAATAAATACTATCCTTTACCACTGAGAAGACAGAAATGCCATGTGTTTATCCTTCAATGACATATTCCTTTCTCAGTAATTATCTTTCCCTTGGCTAGAAATTCTTACATAATTAAAGTGTTCACAGATAACAATGTACTTACTCACTCTCTAGATACTGAAATTAATAGCATAAAATAAATAACTACTAATACAGTTGGACAATACTGATCGAATATAGGTGACAATACAATGATCACAAACACATCATACGTAGTTACTTCAATATTTCAACTATTAACATAAGTGGCTGTTTTTAGAAACATTCTAATTCAAGTAACGCCTAGTCTAATTCTATGGGCAAAGTGAAATGGAAGATTGGAAAATTATCCAATAAAACAAATTGTAATAATGTGACCTAAAACCTATATTTGGAAAAACAGAAACTGGAGGCAGGATTGTTCGGATAATCCTTCAGTCTACATGTTGTCTATATAAAAATATAACTGATAGCCTATTTATTTTTAAGCAGAATTTCCTTACTACAGGCCTTGTGAATACAGACCTAATTATGTCTAGTGGTTGAATGAGATGCAACCATTTGCATGAGAGGCCTTGGATTCTTATTTGTAAATTTTCAATACTGTATATTGTTAGGTATTTGATTTCTCCTTTGAAATCCCTGTCCTTCTTTATTCCTTCTTCCTCTTATTTATGGATTGTTCAGGGCACTAAATAAAAAAGACACATGTGGACACACCACGTTCCCTTAAGAGAACAGAAGGAGGAGTTTAAAGTTTGTTTAAGATTGTAGATAGTGGATGAGATAAAGCAATTCTATTTTACTACAACCATAATAATTTAACTCTATTGATATTCCAGGAAATATGGCCTGGAATAGAGACCGTATTTATTCAGGATAACCTGCATTATTTTACAAAGGACTTCAGTGAAGAAAACCTTGATTCATTATATTAATATGTTGTTTACAGGCAACTCTCCAAAATAATATACATCATACAAATACGAATTCACATACTAAGAAGCATAAGGCGTTATTGATGTTTTTTAACATTTAAGATTCCTCTAAACTTAGTCAACTGATATAAAAGGTATTTGATTATTGAAATATAAAGGGTATTTCATATTAGAATTTTTTTGTAGTATTAGGCTTGATTACTACATTAGTAAATTAAAAAAAACCCTTAAGTATTGCTGCATTTAAATTTCTCTTTAAGATTTAAAATGTCTATGCTATTTATATTATTTGTTAATTACTAATTGTTAGCCTGAATCATTTGTTTGCACTGAAGTCATCTCTATTTATTATAGTAATTAGTGTCTGTCAGGGAATCTTTTTTGAATTGCACAAATGAAGGTCCTTCAATATTTTCAAATACTTGCATCTGTAATCAAGACATAATGGCTGTACTTTAGCATAATGTTCTACACATAGAAGGCATTTATAAATATTTGTTGAGTGCTAAAGCTAGCAAATGATCAATCTTCACAGTAAAACTATAAATGTACACAGTAATCATGAATTTAGTAATGGTTGTTCCATTGTGAATAGAGTCACCTCCACTCTATCTTTAGTAGTAGCATGAGTATTTACATAGATAATCTATTCCTGATAGATTAATCAATCATATTATTGTATTTAAGGGAAATTATACTGAAATATTAAAAATAAATTTATGAATAATTAAAAAAAGAATTGTACCATTTTATGTACCACTCAACTTAGAAACAAGACACTGTCATATATATTCCACTCCACTAATAATATCTGAATTTAGTAATACAGTAAGTAGTCCTGTTTTCCACAAGGAATACATTTTAAGACCTCCAGTAGATGCCAGATCTCTATGTTCCAAGTACATATTTTGGTTCCATATAGTACATATTTTCTGTTCATGTCTTCCAGTCACAAATTTAATGCTTTTTCAATCTGAACTAGGCACTTATCTAGCACTGTGGCCGTAACTTTTGCAATTTGTGGTGTGACAGCAAATCTAGCACTAATTTCTTTTTTTCTTCACTATTTCACAGATAGAAGATTCATTATTATAATAGATCTTAGCAATCTCAGCATACTTTTTTTTAATTTCCTTATTAAGTCAATAAGAGTGGGTTTGGTTTGTTTTTGTTTCTCTAGTTCCTTGAGGTGTGACCTTAGATTGTCTATTTGTGCTCTTTCAGACTTTTTGATGTAGGCATTTAATGCTATGAACTTTCCTCTTAGCACCACCTTTGCTGTATCGTGGAGGTTTTGACAGGTTGTGTCACTGTATCAAACAATTCAGTTAAAGGACTTTTTAAATGTCCATCTTGATTTCATTGTTGACCCAAGAATCACTGAGAAGCAGGTTATTTAATTTCTATGTATTTGCATGGTTTTGAGGGTTCCTTTTTGAGTCGATTTCCAATTTTATTTCACGGTGGTCTGAGAGAGTACTTGATATAATTTCAGTTTTCTTAAATGTATTGAAACGTGTTTTGTGGCCTATCACATGGTGTATCTTGGAGGATGTTTCACCTGCTGATGAATAATGTATATTCTGCAGTTGTTGGGTAGAATGTTCTGTAAATATCTGTTAAGTTCATTTGTTCTAAGGTATAGTTTAAGTCCACTGTTTCTTTGTTGACTTTCTGTCTTGATGATCTGTATAGTGCTGTCAGTGGAGGACTGAAGTCCCCCACCATTATTGTATTGCTGTTTATCTCATTTCTTACGTCTAGAAGTAATTGTTTTCTAAATCTGGGAGCTCCAGAGTTAGGCGCATATATATTTAGAATTGTGATGTTTCCCTGTTGGACTAGTCCTTTTATTATTATATAAGGTCCCTCTTTGTTAACTGCTGTTGCTTTGAAGTTTGTTTTGTCTGATATAAGAATAGCTACTGCTGTTTGCTTTTGGTGTTCATTTTCGTGGAATATCTTTTTCCACCTCTTTACCTTAAGTTTATGTGAGTCCTTATGTGTTAGGTGAGTCTCTTGAGGACAGCAGATACTTGGTTGGTGAGTTCTTATCCTTTCTGCCATTCTGTATCTTTTAAGTGGTGCATTTAGGCCATTTACATTCAATGTTAGTGTTAGGATGTGAGATACCATGCTATTCATCATGCTATTTGTTGCCTGAATGCTTTTTTTAAATTGTGTTATTTTTTTATAGGTCCTGTGAGATTTACGCTTTAAGGAGGTTGTATTCTGGTGTATTTCAAGGATTTGTTTCAAAATTTAGAGCTGCTTTTAGCAGTTCTTGCAGTGCTAGCTTGGTGGTGGTAAGCTCTCTAAGCATTTGTTTGTCTGAAAAAGACTGTATTTTTCCTTCATTTAGGAAGCTTAATTCCACTGGATAGAAAATTCTTGGCCGATAACTGCTTTGTTTAAGGAGGATAAGGATAGGACACCAATCCCTTCTAGCTTGCAGGGTTTCTGCTGAAAAATCTGCTGTTAATCTGACAGGTTCTCCTTCATAGGTTACCTGATGCTTTTGCCTGACAGCTCTTAAGATTCCTTCCTTCATCTTGACTTTAGGTAACCTGATGACTATGTGCCTCGGCAATGACATTTATGTGATGAATTTCCCAGGTGTTCTTTCAGCTTCTTGAATTTGGATGTCTAGATCTCTAGCAAGGTTGGGGACGTTTTCCTTGATTATTCCCTCAAATAGATTTTCCAAACATTTAGATTTCTCTTCTTCCTTGGGAACACCAATTATTCTTAGATTTGATCATTTAACATAATCTCAAACTTCTTGGAGGCCTTGTTCATTTAAAAAAAATTTTTTTCTTTGTCTTTGTTTGATTGGGTTAATGCAAAAGCCTTGTCTTCAAGCTCTGGTATTCTTTCTTCTACTTGTTGGATTCTATTGCTAAGACTTTCCAGTGTATTTTGCATTTTTCTGTGTCCTTAATTTCCAGAAATTATGATTGCTTCTTATTTATGCTATTTATTTATCCGGAGATTTTTCTGTTCATATCCTGTAACATTTTTGAAATTCCTTTGAGTTCATATTCACCTTCGGTGCCTCCTTCAGTCACTTAATAATCAACCTTCTGAGTTCTTTTTCTGGGAATTCAGAGTTTTCTTCTTGGTTTAGATCCATTGCTAGTAAGCTATTGTGATCTTTTAGGGATAATAAAGAACTTGTTTTGTCATATTACTAGAACTGTTTTTCTGGTTGCTTTTCATTTGGTTAGACTATGTCAGAGGGAAGATCTGGGGCTCAAGTGCTGTTGTTCAGATTCTTTCTTCCCACAGGGTGCTCCCTGGATATGGGTGCTCCCTGGATGTGGTGCTCCAGGATATGCCTTCCTGAGAGCTGAACTGCAGTGATTGTTGTTTCTCTTCTGGATCTAGCCACTCAGTGGAGCTACCAGGCTCCAGACTAGTAGTGGGGAGTGTCTGCAAAGAACCCTGTGATGTGATCAGTCTTCAGGTCTCTCAGCCCTGGAAACCAGCACCTGCTCTGGTGGAGATAGCAGGGGAGTGAAGTAGACTCTGTGAAGATCTTTGTTGTATTTTTGTTCATTGCACTAGTTTTGTGTTGGTTGGCCTCCAGACAGGAGGTGGCGCTTTCAAGAGAACATCAACAGCAGTAGTATAGGGAGGATACAAGCTTGCTCTAGAGTCTCCTGGATAAGTTTCTCAGGCAGTGGTCAGGGCCATAGAGCTCTCAAGAGATTTTGTCCTTTGTCTTTGGCTACCAGAGCAGGTAGAGAAAGGCCATCAGGTAGGGGCAGGGTTAGGTGTGTCTGAGCTCAGACTCTCCTTGGGCAGGGCTTGCTGAAGCTGTTCTTGGTGTTGGGGGTGTGGTTCTCAGGGCAATGGAGTTATGTTTCTAGGGGTATTATGGCTGCTTCTGTTACATCATACAGGTCACCAGGAAAGTAGGGGAAAGCTGGCAGTGAAAGGCCTCACCCAGCTCCCACGCAACCCAAAAGGCCAGTCTCACTCCCAAAATACCCTCCGCAACAGCACAGAGTTTATTTCCAGGCAATGGGTGAACAGGGCTGAGGACTTGCCCCTGCTCCAGGTCTCCCCACTGGGAAAGCAAGCAAGGCTTTCAGGTTTCACACCTCCCTGCCCGATGCAACTTCTGTGCTGTGTCTGCACTCCCAGTTCACTCTCTCTCCCAGATTCTGCTAGGAAAGTTCGCATTCAGTCAAAATTGTTACAGAGTTCATCTGGAAGTTTCCTTCTCCATGTGGTCTTTCCCCACTTCCACTGGCAGTCCTACCCAAGGACCCTAAGAGACAAAGTCAGAAATGGTTTTCCTGGGGACTGAGAGAGTCCACAGGGCTCTTCCCCCTGCTTCCTTTACCCCTATATTTTGTCCAGCTCTCTAAGTTTGTCTCAGCTCCATGTAAGGCCAAATCCATCACCTGTGATCTGGACCTTCAGGTTCCCCAGGAAGGGTATGTGTTCAGGGGTGGAAGATCCCTCTTTCACACTTTGGGCACTTATAGTTTTTCGGCTGTTTCCTGGAGCCTGCAGCAGCAATCTATTTCCTTCAAAGGATCTGTGGATTCTCGTGGCTTTCCTGGTATGTTGCTGCAGTAGTTCTTGGAGCAAAAGGTCATGATGTGTGTCTCCACATGCTGCTCTGTCTGTCCGAGGGGGTGCTGCAAGTTAATCCTGCCTCCTATCCTTTTATCAGTTTCTTCTATTTGTATGATTTTGAAATTTATATAAGTGTATACAGTGTATGTATTATTCTAAAACAAGCTTTCTGTAGTATGATTGTTTGAGAAGTCTGGTCATGTTGATGTGATAGCTATATTCCTTCATATCCACTACTGTAAAGTGTTCCACGTAGACATTTGCAAATTGTTTTCCATAGTGCAGCAGCACCTTCCCATAAGTGGTGTATGAGTCCCCACTTATCAGTTCCTGAAATTTCCAGATTTTGCAATCTTTGCCAACTTGATGGGTATAAAATATTATCACATTTTTTTTTTTTTTTTTTTTTAGTTTACTGATAACCAGTAAAGTCGCACATGTCTTTACATGTATATTGACCATTTCAGTTGCCACTTCTGGCTTCTTCTGTGAATTACTTGTTCACCTCTTTTGTCTGTTTTTCAAATAGTTTGCTTAATTTAAATGTTACCTTTGTCAGTTACATATGTGTTGTCTTGCTAATGACAACTGCTAGTATGTAGCTTTTCTTTCTTTTTATAAAAAGACATTTTTAATAAGAGATGTATTAAATTCTTCTATGCTGATGGTAGAACTTGCCAATTTCTTTTTCTGGTTCTATAAAATTTTGCTTTATACTTTTGAAACTATATTATGAGATGCATGTAAGCTTAGAATTTTACATTTTATAATTATATAATAAGCCTCTTTTTCCTTAATGAAACAGTAATGTCTATTCTGCCTAATATTTATGTAGCTCATGACAGCTTTCTTAAATTTTCAAACTTGAAGTGTGCTTGTTTTTTAAGTACGTCTCTCACACCCTCAGCACAAGTACCATGCTGAGCTGCATTGCGGCATGAGGCCAAAGGAAAAATATGAACCTCTGTATACAACTAGAAAATATTTACCAATATTTGGAACCAAATGGAAAAAGTTAATAAACACTCTACAGTTTTTTAAAAAATAGCTATGTATAATGTCCCATCATGCCTAGTCTGTTTCTAGACCATTGTAAAACCTTATATGAGACAGGGACATGCCAACCTTATAAAACTGGTAGGTAGGAATTATGGACTGATTAGAAACAACAGTTTCCATTACAAAATAACACAGAATCATAAAACAAGCAACACTAACATGTCTTTACTTAAAATTTTGATTTTTAATTATATGTTTTTAAATCATTTGACTTTTTGAAATATAACATAAAAATATTATAAATCTTGCTTAATAGGTTTTTTTTTTTTTGGTGATTTTGTAAAGTTTGTGACTAAGACATTCTCTTGCCCTAATTCAGTCTCTGCTCAGTCAATAGGTAGACGTTGTTTTCTCTTTCAGCCAGACAGTCTCATAATTCTAATACATTCAGCACATTTAGATTTGTTATGATTATTTATTTGGAATTTCTGTCTTCTATATATCCTTTTTCTTTCCCTCTCCTTTATTGCCTTATTTTGAAATGAGGTTGTTGTTTTTATTCCTTCCTAATACATTACTGAAAAGGAGTGGGGAGAGGAAACATTTCTTTTCTTGTTCCTGATCTCAGCAGGAAAGATTCTGGTTTCTTATCATTAAGTACGATGTTCACTGTAGGTTTTTATACATATTTTCTATTAAGTTGACTACGTTCTCCTCTACTCCTTATTTGAGGAGAGTTTTGATCATGAATGGATGTTTGATTTTGTCAAATACTTTTTCTACATTTATTGATATAATTTTTCCCCTTTAGCCTGTTGATGTGAGGCATTACTTTAGCTGATTTTTGAATGTTGAACCAGTCTTGCAAACCTGAGATAAATCCCTCTTGGTTCTGATATATAATTATTTTTACACATTGCTCAATAGTTTTATTTTGAATATTTTGTTGAGAATGTTTGCGTCTATTTTTATGAGAGATACTGGTCTGTGGTTTTCTTTTCTTGTAATTTCTTTGTCTGGTGTTGGTATAGGGTAATGTTGGCATTATAAAATAAGTTGGTTTTATTCTTCAATTCATTCTAACAATCTGTCTCTTTTAATTGATGTATTTAGACCATTGACACTCAAAGTAGTTACTGGCATAGTTGGATTAATATCTACTACTTTTTATTCATTGCCCTTGTTCTTTGTTTCTATTCTTGTTTTCTATATACTTTTTATCTTTTGTGGTTTTAGTTAGCATTTTTACATGGTTCCATTTTCTTTCCTTTGTAAGTATTAAATATATCAACTATACCTTTTTAAAACTTTTTGGGGGGTTGCCCTATAAAGCTTGTAATATACATTTATAACTAATCCAAGTAGACTTTTAAATTTTGGAATTTTCTGTTATTATTTTGCTGAATAAGATTTCTAATCCTTCCTCTTCAACTCCCTCTTGAATACCATTAATTCTTAGATTTGGCCTTTTGTGGTATTAATAATTTTCTCTATATTGTAGGAAATCTTCATTTCTTTGTGTTCTTTTTTTCTCTTCTGACCATATATTTTCAAATATTCTGTCTTCAAGCTCACTGATTCTTTCCTCTGCTCAATCCATTCTGCTGGTGAGAGCTACTAGTGAATTTTTCAGTGCGGTAAATGTATTTCTCAGTTCCAAGGTTTCTGATTGATTTTTTAAAATTTCAATCTCTGTTAAATTTCTCTAATAAATTTCTGAATTATTTTTCTGTGTTGTACTGGAGATCACTGAGTTTTCTTAAAATTGCATTTTAAAATTTTTGGTCAGAGAGCTTACATATTACTGTCTTGTTAGGGCCAGTCCCTGGTTCCCTGCTTTGTTTGGAGACATCATAGTTTCCTACTGCTGTTTTTCTTGCGGACATACATCTACGTCTTTGCTGCTAAATTGCTTCCTCTAGGGAGCTATAGGGGGCGCTTTAAGCCCAGGTTCGCCTTGGCTTCAGTAAACAATCCAATTGTGCCCTTCTTAACAAGAGAGGTCCCAAAGGGAATATCCTGACAGTATGGGAAGGCTGCCTAAGGGTTTGTGCCGAGGAGAACTGTGAAATAATCCTCCTGCATCATAGTGCTGCCAAGCAGCCACTCTGACCTTGTGTCTCCATTGGCCAAGTTACAGAGCCGACTTCCCCGAGCTGGGGATGACAGACCTACATCCCCCTTTGTCTCTGCCTATCTTCAGGAATATGTCTCCCTTTAGGCACTCATGATGCTTCCAGTGGGTTGAGGCATGGATAGAACAAGTCTCTTTCTGGTAACCCAGGATGGCTGGGGAAGCTGGTTGTTTACCTCAATCTTAATTTTTCCAGTATAGAAAAAAGTGAGTTGGAGGAAAATCTTCTGCATAGTTGGTGTCAGGCAAAATGGGGTAACGAGTGCTACAAATGTGAAAGTCAGGTTCTCTTACCATCCACTTGGTGTTTCTCACTTCCTTATGAGCCTGAGAACAGTTATATCTTCATATTTGAGTTCTAGATTATTGTGACAATTTCCAGTGATAATCTCAGCACTGTATATTTGTTAATTTTTCTTTTTGGCGGGGGTCAGGGGCGCAGTGGTGTTGTGGCGTGGTGGTGTTGTGGCGTGGCAGCTTGTTTCTGTGCCGCCATTTTGGAACTGGAAGTCATGGGGCGGAAGAGTTAACATCCAGAGCAGCCCCTGACACCTGGCATGGAGGACGGGAGAACCGCAGGCGGAGCTTGAACTATCAAGACAAAATAATGTCACGCGAGAGTTCCAAGTTGACTTTTAAATAACACGATACCACTTAAAGGGTGGCATGAGTACCTAATAATAATAAAGTATTCCTAGTTCCTCTCTCTGGTGTCTTGTATTGTTGCTGTCATTCATTTCACTTACACACATGCTATAATAATGAAATACGTTGTTCTTACTATAATTTTGAACAAACTGGTATCTACTAGATCAATTATGGATAAGAAAAATAAAAGTTATTTTATTTATTCTTTCTCTAATGTTCTTCCTTTCTTTACATAAATCTGAGTTTTCTGACCTGTATCATTTTTTCTCTCTCTCTGAAGTTCTTCCTTTAACATTCTTGCAAGGCAAGAAAAGTCTACTGGTTTTTGTTTGAGAAAGTATTTTTCCTTTACTTTTAAAGGATAATTTTGCAAGATACAGAATTCTAGGTGAATTTTTTTTTCTGTCAACACCTAAGTATTAACCACTTTCCTTGCTTGCATGCTTTCTGAGGAGTAGAATGTCATTCTTATCTTTGCTTTTTCATAGGCTAGATGTGCCCCCTTCAGCCAGGCTCCTTTTAAGATATTTTTCTCTAACTTTGATTTTTCTGCATTTGGAATATGAAAAATTCTTAGTCGTTATTGTTGCAAATATTTCTTCTGTTCCTTTCTCTTCCTCTTTTTCTTCTTCCCCATTATATGTATTTACATTTTTGGTAGCTGTCCCTCAGTTCTTAGATATTCTGCTCTATTTGTTCAGTCATTTTTCTTTTTACCTTTCTATTTTGGTAGTCTCTATTGACACATCTTCAAACTCAGATTCTTTTCTCAGCTGTCCCCAACTATTAATGATCCAATTAAAGGCATTCTTTATTTCTATGAAAGTGTTTCTGATCTCTAGCTTTTCTTTTTGCTTCTTTGTCAGAATTTTTATCTTTCTGCTTATATTGCCATCTATTTTTGCATGTTGTCTACTTTTTCCATTAGAGCCTTTAGTGTATTCATCAGAGCTGCTTTAAGTTTCTGGTCTGATAATTTCTATATCCTTTCCATGTCTGAGTCTCATTCCCATTTTTGCTCTATCTCTTCAAACTGTGAGGTTGTTTGTTTCCTTGTTTTTGGTGTTTTAGTGTGCTTTGTAACTTTACTGAAATCCAGACATGATGTACTGAGTAAAGGGAACTCTGGTAAACAGGCCTTTCATGGTGTGGTGGTAAGATGAGAGGGGAGGGAAAGCGTTCTATGGCTGTGGTCCCCAATATTTTTGGCACCAGGGATCGATTTTGTGGAAGACAACTTTTCCATGAACTGGGTGTGAGGGCAGGACATGGGAAATGGTTTTGAGATGAAGCTATTCCACCTCAGAGCATCAGGAATTCTCATAAGGAGTGCACAACCTACATCCCTCACATGTGCAGTTCACAGTGGGGTTCATGCTCCTGTGAGAATTTCATGTCACTGCTGATCTGGCAGGAGGCGGAGCTCAGGCAGTAATGATAGCTCATCAGCTGCTCACGTCCTGCTGTGCAGTCCAGTTTCTAATAGCCCACAGACCACTACTAGCCAGTGTACCAGGGGTTGGGGACCCCTGTTCTATGACTCTAGGATTAGTTTTCGGTTTTTAATGAGCCCTGTGCTCATTGGCTGTGAACTTTACAAGTATTTCTCAGTAACTGCTCTTCTTACCCTAAGGTGCAACAGAATGGCTAGAGGGAGCTGAAGTTGGAGTTTATCCTTTCCCTTTAAATGCTATTTTTAATGACCATCTAATGGTATCTTGCTACTTTTTATACTCTTTCTTACATACAACATTATTTTTATTTAATGCAGTAAATTTTCCTCTATATTTATCCACATATTTGCTGGTTTACTTGCTCACAATTCCTTCCTTCACACCAGGCCTATTTTCTGGAAACACTGTATTTCCTTATGAAACGTATTCTCTAAAAATTCTTTTATTGAGAGTCTACTACTGATAACATTGATATATATTTATAAACTAAAAATGCATTCTTTCTTTCTTGTTTCTAATTGATAGTACTACTACAAATACAATTCCATATTTCTTGCCCCTTCTCTCTGCATTTCAAAGGCACTACTCTGCTGTCTTCTGGCTTTCATTGTAGTTATTGAGAAATTTATCAGTAGTGTCTTAAAAATTAATTTCTTACACTTCATATTTTTCTCTCTGGCTGCTTTTAGGATGCTGTTCTGTCTTTGGTGATTATCAGATTTCTGTCTTTCTGGCTGCTTGGTCTTTGGTGATTACTGGATTCATTATATTATAACTATGTATGTATTTACTTTTCTTAGCCTACTTGGAATTCAGAAAAATCATGTCATTCCTCACCTTCAGATAATTCTTTACTCTTATCCCTTCAAATATTATTTTTTTACTATGTTTATATTTTCACTATCTCTATTTGCTTCTTCTGTAAGGCTGTCTTAATTTATCTCCATGCTCATAACCTCTTTTTCATGTTTTCAACTTACATTTTAAAAGCATTTATGCACATACCTATCTCAGGGAAAGAACTAGTACAAGTGTTTTTCAAAGATTAATAATATCATCATGTCAGAGAGGAAAGAAAATTCTTTACCTTGACTTACTAAACATATATCAAATGTAGATCCTATAATATGAACTGTGTGAATGCTAGTTATATAAAAATGAATTAATTTACTAGCAGTACAAAAATTAAAATATAAATAAAATATATTTAGGGTAAAATCTGTGAACAAACAGAGAAAAAATAAGCAGTGGTAAAGCCTGATGCATAATATAAATATGACACAAATTAGTCACAATGATTCATACTTTTGGACTTTGGTGCTCTAAAGGAACATACTTTCAAAAATAACAGAAATATTCATTTATATAATAAGCATTCTAGAGTGTGATGTTGGCACCATTCAAATTATTGAGTGGTAGGAAGGCTTATTATATAAAATGTTTCAAGCTGGCTGTGCTATTTATAATGCTAACAAAAATTTATACTGATAGTTTGATTGTAGTTAATTCATAAGATCTATGATTAATGTTATAAAAGGGTCATAAGTTAGAGCCAAAGAATAAGAAGTGTTCATGGTTACTAATAAATTGCTCTGTGAAGGCTTGGCTACCCTTGCAGGTAATGATGTCACAAAATGATGAAAGAATAGCTAAGTAGCCAATGAAGTGCCAATGCTTGGCTGAGACACTGATCATTGCATCACTCTTGGCCAGAGCCCCAAAAGGTAAATGTAGCTATTAAAGGAAAAAGACAACTCATAAGGATTCAAGTTCCAACTGACAACACTTTTCTTAAAACTAGATTCTATTCAACACTTGAACTCTTAGATCAAGTAAAGAAAGTACTAGATAAGAAAAAGAAGTAATAAATATGTTATAGCTTTGCAAATATGTTAGTTGACAGATAAACCGAGGCTTCCAATTCCTAGCTTGTATTGTGTACCTATGAGCTTAATATATACACTTTGATACTTATAATGGATTTCTGATTAAGTGGGCCAGAGATACTATGTTGCAGTAAAGCTAATAGCACAGGTAATTAGGGAATGATCTAAAAGCAGGGGTGAGGTGGGATTTAAAAGCCTATGTACCAAAATATTACCTATCAAAGAACCCTATGCTATGAAATTTTGGAACAGGCAAAACTAATCTGTATTGATAGAAAGAAGATTGGCGGTTTCCTGGGATTGGGGGTTCAGGGGTAGCACTGACTGCAAAGAAGCATAAGAGAATGTTTGGGAGAGAGAAACATTCCATATCTAGACAGGGATGGTGATTACACAGGGTACACATATGCCCAAACTCATCAAACTATATATTTTTAAGTGGGTATATTTTATCGTACACAAATCACACTTTTGATTTAAAAAGAAAAAAACACCAGTTTTGCCAGATGTTACCATGGGCCAAATTGGTAGAGTACACAAAATGTCTTTATATTATTTCTTACAACTGTATATAAATCTACAATTATCTCAAAATTAAAAGTTTACTTAAAAATGAAAGTAACAGTGGCTATTTTTTATTCAAATAAAATTAAACATTTATAAATAACATGTTTGTAACTTGTGAGATACATAAGGATACATGCAAGTTCAATACCATGTATTTCTAATTTCTACTTTGAAATATTTAACTTTGTATGAAAGTTAATGAACAGCATCTAGGCTTTTGGATTTGTTTCACCCTAAATCAGTTCTAAAGTAGGCCTAGTAAATTAAGCATTTACTGCTTTTTTTTCATTCTTGGGAAGAAATGTGACAAGTATTCTAAAAGTATTCTCAATGAGTGAAATATGCCATTATTATTTATGGTATGCATCATACATTAAGGTCAAGGCCTTAAAATTGCCAATACAATACCAAAATGTATCGGAGTTCCTAGTGAGAGAGTACAGAGGAGAATCAGTGAGGCTCCCCAAGGTAAATGTTTTTAGATGTCAAAAATATACTAAAAAAAATGTAAGCATGGCTTTAATTTCATCTCAGAGTCAACAGTGTCTTTGCTAATAGATTTTCTTGAGTTGTTTTTGGTTATTTGTGAGTTTTTATTTTTATAAAGGGGTATAAAGAAATAGGAATTAACAATGAATATACCAATGAACAGCTGGTCTTGCTATACTCAGAATAATTAATAATGTATTCTAGCTTCCAGTGTCTCAATCTACCAATTGGTTTTGCTTTACAAGGTTCAGAAGCTCAAAGTCTTTGAAGGCCAGGTAGTTCACGAAAGTGAGGTTGCCCAGATATAAGGATATACATAGTAGTGAATGTTGTAGCAAACCAAAGAGTGATACTGTTGTAAGTGGGGTAAATGCCACCCGAAGACAGCAAGTTGTTGACAGGGGAGGAAATGGACACAGTGTTAGACTATGTTCTGATTAAGAGAAGTGAGGAATTAAAAACTGGTTAAGTGTCATTTTTTGACTTTTAATAATCGCCATTCTGATTGGCATGAGATGGTATCTCATTGTGGTTTGATATGCATTTCTCTAATGATCAGCGATGTTGAGCTTTTTTTCATTTGTTTGTTGGCCACACATATGTCTTCTTTTGAGAACTGTTCTCAAACAAACAACCCCATTAAAAACTGGGCAAAGAACATGAACAGACAGTTCTCAGAAGAAGACATTCATGTCCTCCCCTGGCAACAACTTGCTGACTCAGGGTTCTTTGCCCAATTTTTAATGGGGTTGTTTTTTTCTTGTAAATTTGTTTAAGTTCCTTCTCGACTCTGGATATTATACCTTTGTCAGATGGATAGAATGCAAAAATTTTCTCCCCTTCTATAGGTTGTCTGTTCACTCTGACAATAGTTTCTTTTGCTGCGCAGAAGCTCCAAGGTTGTGGAGAAAAAGGAACACCTTTACATTGTTGGTGGCAGCATAAATTAGTTCAACCATTGTGGAAGACAGCGTGGCAATTCCTCAAAGATCTAGAGGCAGAAATACCATTTGACCCAGCAATCCAATTACTGTGTATTACCAGGAATAGAAATCATTTTCAGGGACATGAATAGAGTTGGGAGTCATTATCCTTAGCAAAATAATGCCGGAACAGAAAACCAAACACTACATATTCTCACTTATAAGTGGAATCTGAATGATGAGAACACATGGACACATGGTGGGGAACAACACACATTGGGGCCTCTTAGGGATGGTGGGGGGTGTGGGGGGAAGAGCATAGGGAAGAATAGCTAATGTTTGCTGGACTTAATACCTAGGTGAGGGGATGATCTATGCAACAAGCCACCATGGCACACCTTAACCTAAGTAACAAACCTGCACATCCTACACACGTTGCCCTGAACTTAAAATAAAAGTTGAGGGCCAGGAGTGGTGGCTCATGCCTGTAATCCCAGCACTTTGGGAGGCCAAGGCAGGTGGAGCACTTGAGGTCAGGAGTTCAAGACCTGCCTGGCCAACAAGATGAAATCCATCTCTACAAAAAAAAAAATACAAAAAATTAGCCACATATGGTGGTGTGCACCTGTAGTCCCAGCTACCTGGGAGACTGAGGCAGGAGAATCGCTTGAAGCTGAGAGGCTGAGGTTGCAGTGAGCCAAGATCATGTCACTGCACTCCACCCTTGGTGACAGAGCGAGATTCTCTCTCTCAAAAAAAAAGAAAAAAGATTGAAGAATAAATATTTTAAAGTGAAAACTCTTGCAGAAAATTAAATTAAAACTGTTTAAACACTGTTTCTACCTGTGAGCCACCAATTTGTGACACTGACCTTATAAACAAATGAAGAATATTTTGTATGCAAAATTCCTTAGGATGGCTAAGTATGTGAACCTGCCCCTGAATTCACCATTCCACTTTTTCTGAACTTCATTCATTTTCGCTTCTACTAAAAACACTTTCTCACAGGAAAGACAATTGCCAAGAATGGCATATTTTCAGTGCTTACATTTTCATCTGTTTGCCAAATGTCTGTAATATAATTCACAAAAGCCCTGTTTATTGAGTAATATTATTAATGGATAGCATAATACTGTGGAATTGAAGACATTCTTTTTGGATTATGTCCATGTCTTTAAAAAAGAACATGGATTCCAATAGGAAATGAATGGCTTATATTAAAACGTATTATTTTAAAAAGTAGAACAACACGAAAAGCATTAGAATAGGTATATTTTCAAATTACCGTAAGACAACTTTTCTCAGATACGTAAGTCTCTACATGTATTAAAATACTTTGAATGATAACAAAAGAGAATGTCATGACTATGAATGCTTCTATAAAATCATTTTTCATTTTCAACACATTGTTGAAAATATCATAGGACTGAGAAATCATTCAACTTAACAGTCTATTGACTTTTTCCTTGCAGCTGCATTTGCATTTGCCAAACTTTGCTAAGTAAATTATATTCATTGCTTTTTAAAATTTATGGCTAAATTCATAATTATCAAAATATGTCAAGGAGGAAAATAACAAAAAAGTTTACCACTTCATTTTTGTTTTCAAAAGATATTTAAGGTCTAAATAAGAAGCATTAAAATGTATTCTCAACCCAAATTATAGTCAATTAATTCACTAGTTCATAATCCAACAGTCACCACCTGAGACCAAGTCTGAAAATCCCAACTTGACTTCTAAAACCAATCATGAGGCTTCATTCATTTATTGGCTCTGTTTCTAAGGGGAAGCATGAAATCATCCAAGAATCAGAAAATATCAAACACTTAACTGTGAGCAATTAAAGAGAGAGAAAGAAAAAAACAAGACAGGACATCAAAAGCAAATGAGAGAGACTAATACCAACTGACTAGTCAACAGAAAGCAAGAGAAGCCCAGAAAAGAACATATCATACGAAGGTATTAGCCAAACTTTAGCTTGCAAATACTAGACATATTCAGTTCAAGGTGCCCTACTAAGTTCATCCCAAAGCATTTTTTAATTGGGGTGTTAGTGGCTTTTTAGAGGAGAGGACAAGGTTAATGAAAGAAATCACTGATTATAAGGAAGTAAGTGTCCATCTTAAGGGATCAAAAGAAGACAGTAGAAAAATATAATAAATGTTACTTTAAAATCTAGAACAAATAAAATTAGCAAAAATTTAAACACACAATTATGGCTCAGTAAAGAGTGAATCAATCGAGATAATCCAAATAATTTCATTTCTGTGACAATATGATAAGCCATACAATCAAGCATATTAAAATCCGTTCTTCTAAAAGATTTTTCCTCATAATATACCAATCAAATCAAATGCAAAGACTCTAGACATTAGAAATCCAAAAGAAAACCATAAAAGATTTATTCTTTTAAAACAACTATTGACTAATGGTGAGGTCTACATGTATATAAAGCAGTGATCTAGAAAATAAATTCAAAAGGATATCTAAATTAGAACATGAAAGTTTTGGTCTGAGCACAAAGAAAGAAAGAAAGAAAGTAGGCCATAACTAAATCAAAGACTCTGAGTTGAAACTGAGGAATGGGACTACATTTTAAATGTGCTAAAGAAAGTCTGCATTATAGATAATATTCTTGCCATTGAACTATTCTTACTAATGTTACAGTCAAAAGTAAATTAGATCAGAGTAAAAATCAGAAGACAGAAATGGAGTTTGCCAAAACCTTTACAGATGGTTTTTTAAAAAGCAAGATGCTCTATAATATCCTAAAATAAATTGCACAGAGAAGTGAAGTAACTAACTAAAACACAAGTGTAGGGCAAGGTCCAAGAGGCAGAGATGTTTACAAGTCACACATGAGTGTATGAGACAGTGCTACCATCTGAAAAGCTAAAATGCACTGACATATAAGCCCATATTTATGTAACAAAATGATAGAAATATAAGCATTTGATATAGTTTGTATGTTTGTCCCCTCCAAATCTCATGTTGAAATGTGATCCCCAGTGTTGGAGGTTAGCCTGGTGGGAGGTGTTTGGGTCATGGAGGTGGATCCTTCATGAAGTGCCCTCCCTTCAGCAGTGAGATCTCACTCTGTTAGTTCATGGCTGTTTAGACATGGCTGTTTAAAAAAGGCTGGCTTCTGGCTTTGCCTTCTGCCATGATTGTAAGCTTTCTGAGGCCTCACCAGAAGCCACGCAGATGCTGGCACTGTGCTTGTATAGCCTGCAGTACCACGAGCCAAATAAACATCTTTTCTTTACTATTTGCCCAGTCTCAGGTCTTCCTGTATAGCAATGCAAACAGACTAATACACCATTCCATACACTTGTCATTGAAGAACTGCTTTTCAGAATGACAGCAATTATATAATGTAGTTCACTATATTTGAAAATTTAATTTTAGTAGAGGTGGACAAATTGTTCCCAAAACTATTACATCGACTGGCAATCCCATCAGTGATGTGTTAAAGGTTATAGTCTCACAAGTACTAAATGTTACCAATCTTTACATTTTCTGCTAATTTGAAATATTAGAAACAATTGTTGAATATGATTAAAACTGAGGTTGGGTATCCTTTTATATGTTTATTAAAATTATAATTTGTTCATGTGTAAATTGCTTGTTCATATATTTGCTCATTTTTATCAGACTGTTATATTTTTCTTAATATTTTGTAAATGCTTATGTATTAGGGTATTAGGAAACTTAACTCTTTACCTGTTAATATGATATAAATATTTTCTATCAATCCATCATTTATCACTACATTACATTTATATTAACCCTTACACTGTGTAGAATTTTAAATATTTGTATAACAGAATATGTCATTAATTTCCTTCATAGCTCCAGATGTTTGTTTCTGTTTGTATTTCATTTGCTTAGCTGATAAAAGCCCTCAATTTAAGATACAGAAGTATTCTTCTAATCTTTATTTTAATATATTTATAGTTATTTTTCACTAAAAGTTTAAGCCACATGCATTTTTTGTACATACCATCAGGTAGAGCTCTAATTTTATTTTCTTGCAAATTAGCAGCAAGTTGTCTCAAACATATTTACTGAAGGGTCTATATTATCTACTCTCATTATTGGTATAATTGTTACTGCTGCTGAACCCTCTTTCATATCAGCTGTTTCTGATGTTGTTGCTAGATATTCCTACCAACAAATGTTTCTTGATTTTATTTCCATTTACCTCTTTTCCCTAAAGATGAAGCTAAAATTCCACCTCAACTATGGAATTCCCCTGATCGTCACAGAAAACTAAAGTAACATAACTCATAAATCATTTCACTGCAGATTTTCAATTAATTAAAATGCCCGATATTAGCAATAAATGAACCTTGACTGACATAAATACATAAAAATTGTTCTGCATCTAACGATGCTTTTCTTGTTTATTGATACCTTTTTATAAATACCCTTTAGTAAGAATCAAACTTTTTTTTTTTAGTGCCATGCTATCCAAACACATTAAAAATTGTTTTATGAAACATGATAATGCAGATGAAACAAAGAAAGAAAAACAAAAGAGAAAAAAACCTTAGGGTTTGGTTTCAGTTGTAATTTCTCTGGCTGAAATTATTTTTAAAAAGTACAATTTCAACTTAATTGATGGCTGTTATTTTTCTTAAAAAAACTCTGCAATAATTGACATTTTAAGTTCATATCAGTTTTTAAATTTATTTTCATTTGTTAGGCCAAAATTAAGTTCATAGAATTTATAGTCACCATCTCTACTATTTTTTTTTAGATATCCATGCATAAAATAGAACTCACGTGAAGTCCTTCAGTGAAGCTCTCCTGGGAGCAGAGGCATCTATATGGCTGGCTTGTTGTGTCGCAGTTATCGGCATGACCATGGCACTGACATCTGCAAACATGAGCATCACACACTCCTAAGGAACACCAACTCAACTGTGAATGTATTTAAGGTCCTAGGACTATATACATTGTGTGAATTCAACAGGGAAGATTTTTGTATATTTAATTGATACAAAATCAGTTTCTCCTTAATCGTGTGGCTATCCATACAAGTTTTTAATTTATCTGGAAATATCAGAAGGACTGTCACCAATATCCAAACCAGTGTATTGTAAAGATAATTTTCAAGCCAACCTCTAAAGGGAAATGGAATTTTTTATATCTATACCAACCATGTACCAAGGGAAGGCATTTACTAAACTATTTAAAATACAGTTAAGAATATAAAGTTCAGGCTGAGCACGGTGGCTCACGCCTGTAATCTCAGTACGTTGGGAGACTGAGGTGGGTAGATCACTTGAGTTCAGGAGTTTGAGAGCAGCTTGAGCAACATGGCAAAACCCCGTCTCTACAAAAAGTGAAAAAAAAATCAGCTGGGCATGGTGGCACATGCCTGTAGTCCCAGTTACTTGGGAGGCTGAGATGAGAGGATCACTTGAGGCCCAGAAGTCAAGGTTGCAATGAGCCATGATCGTGCCATCACACGCCAGCCTGGGTGACAAGAGAAAAGCCTTGTCAAAAAAAAAAGAATGTAAAGTTGACAATAAACTGCAGAATGCAGTTAACATATTTCAATTTTTTTGTTCTTTTTTTCCAAAGTTAGATGATGAATATTTAATAGTATTGCTTTGTTCATTATGCTATGACTTAGCAAACAAACAATGCTTATATACTGGTATTTTGGTCTGCTTTTAAAGACACATTTTATTCACAAGGCCTATCATTCCTCTAGAACAATCCATTCTAAATATACTCTATATGTACATTTCTATATTAGACAGTACGCTGCCTAGGTTTGCAGCTATCATTTCTTTTTAAATATTGTGAGTCATGTTCTCAATTATGATCAGACATTTATAAACTACTTAGGGTATACCAGCTCTTTCCACTAAAGAAAAACAAGTATTCCCCATGGAACTGTGCACTATGAACTCAGGTAGATAAAGATCTGTACTTAAAAACTCTCTGGTGCTATAGTTACAACTCCAAATTCAGCTCCATCTCTTTGCTTTCAAGAATATTTGAAAATTATATTCCAGAACAAATCAAGTAAAATATTGGATAAATCACTTCTAAGTCAGATTCAGAGTATCACAGCTTCTAAAAGAAACAGCTTTTGAAAATCAATTCCTGTATATATATATATTTATATTTATAAAATACGTTTTATATATATGTTATATATATTTATAAAATATGTTTTATATATATAATGTTATATATATATACATAACAATGTTATATAGAGAAAAGACTCACATACAGATCTTCCCCTAAAATCTTAGAGGATGAAATCATTTCAAAATGTAAAGCTTGAAATCTGGCTTGCTCTGACATCTTAATGTGCTGTTAAGACAATAAGTATGACAAAAACCTTGTTGAAAACAAAATTCATAATAATACCTCCCACTAATGGTGATTTCGTCCACTGCATAATATCTGTGTCTGAGGTTAACAGCAGTCTCAGTTGTATAGTACTGCCCACGAAAATGAAACCTTATTTGCGTGGCTTTTACGAACTCTTGAAGAGATGGGGTATTATAGAAGTCATTGTATCCAGGACGATAATTTGGTCCAGGTGTCAGGATGCTAAATGTGACATTGCCACGGGAATATGGAGTAAAACTGTTAATGAAAGAAATTCGATGTCATGAAAATCTATTCACATTTTTGGCAAAACAGAAATCAAAATACTGAGAAATTACTACACAGTATCAATAAAAGCTTAAATTCTTCATTCTAGGAAAAGCATATTCTATATATTTCATATATAAACAATACAGGATTATCAGAGAAAGCCACATTAAAACAGTTCCTTGAAAACATAATGAAAATTCTATTTACATAGATAACTTGCTAAACAATCTGAAAATCAGATTGTGAAACACCAGTGAGATTGAAATAAGAGTCATTCTAATGTCTTTTACAAGAAATTTAAACATAGTTTTAAACCCATTTTAGGGATAAGACTTAGGAGAATCTGCCTCAAGGAAGTTGGTGGTGAAGGGAAGTCTCTACCAGCCTAGAGAGCTAGCGTACTTGTACGTTATTACTAACCAATCAGTCTATTAAATTAATTGTTTAAATATATTCATACTTGGAAAGCTGAAGACAGTTGACAGAATCAGGTTTTTCCAAAACTCCATTGTTTTTCATTCCAAAAGCACCACAATTTCTGGCAAAATATTGCCAGTCTTCCCAATCTGAACTATTTTCCTTCTTCCTTTGAATCCTTATTTCCGTTGGTTGTGGACTAAAGAACTGAATGATAATATAAAACACCTGAAAATGGAAAGTTAATTGATGTAATTAAAGTTTTAAGTTTAACCATCAGTATATATCAAACCACGGAATTATTAGATTCAAATATATTGGCTCATTTCATCATAATTATAGTTATCAAATATGTATTAGACATCCAGAAACTTCATAGCCCTATGGTAAAAGCAACACATTCTATAATTGTATATCTGTTCATTTGCTCAAGGATTTTATATATCAACGTGCAAATAAAGACATAAACAAAGAACATTACGTCTATGAAATAAATGTCATATATATAGTCTTCTTAAGTAATTTAGAAAAATCACCTTAGTTTGTATTAATTTTTGCTACTTAATAAAAAGAATTAGTTTCAACATTTCTTAAATATCATTTTGATACAAATCTCAAACATAAGGGCCTACATGTTTTCTTTTAGATATTTTTATTGCATACATTATAATACACTACTTTATTGAGGCAAGGTTCAATTGCTTAGCTCAGTTTTCACCTTTTAGTGGGTTGAATTGTGTTCCCAAATAGATATGTCGAAGTACCACTGTCCAAAACTATAAATGTGACTTCATCTGTAAATAGGGTCTTTGCAGTATTATGAAGGATGTCAATAGGAGATCATCCTGAGCTTAATAGTGTGGGCCTTATATAAGATAAAGAAAAGGGATAATTGATGCTCACAGAGAAACAAGGAAGGACACCATGTGAAAATGGAAGCAGAGATTGAAGTTGTGCTGCCACAAGCCAAGTAACACCGAGGGCCACCAGGAGCTGCAAATGGCAAGGAGGGATCCTCCTCGGGAAACTTTGAAGGGAGTGTAGCCCTGTCAACATGTTAATTTCATATTTCTGGCCTCCAGAACTGTTAGGGAATACATTTCTGTTGTTTTAAGACATGAAATTTGTGGGCATTTGTTGCAATAACCACAGGAAATTAATGTACATCGTATCGTTTCTAATTACCTGATACTGCCCGTTTTCCAAGTCAACTGAAATAGTCACTCCTTGATTAAGCTGTGTAACGTTTGTAAACACATTTGAAACCCATGAAGTACCAACATCATTATCATTGACAAAAGAGAGAGGATGGGCTTCAGAATTCAACCGTGACACTCTGTTATCAGCTGTGTCTCCTGCATCATTAGGAATGCAGTACCGCTGTGCCAAAGGGTGGACCCGCGGGTGGCTGCCAGGGCAACGGCAATGTGATTGGGCATGCAATCTGAGAAGATCTCCAGAAAAAACTTCCAGAATCTCTCTGTGGGAGTCAAGAGGGAGACTGTAAGGACAAAGAGCTTAACATAATAGAACTTCTAAGAGTTGTTACAAATGAATGTCACTCGTTTAGTGCTTTCGTGAGTATCCGTTTAGTTTTAACAATTTTATGCATGAAACATAAAATAAAACTTATTTTTGGCCAAATAAACAAATTTATTATCATAAAATGTATATCAAAACCTGCACATTTTAATATTAACTTTTTATTTACATCAAGAAGCATGCATAAGCCCTTGTCTGATTAAGATACTTATTTAAATACCACAATATTTTACTGTGTCTATTTGTGATAATATAGAAATTATCACATTTACTTAGGTTGCTAAACTACTGAGAGTGAACAACAATATATGGAAAATAATAAGAGTTATAGACAAAGTTTTCAGTTCATCCGTGGGAAAGAAGTACGAAAGCAAGTATCATTTTATCTGCTTCTGTTTTAAGTGAAGGACTGAGGCCAAGGCCATTTGTCAATGGTTTCCTGTGACTCATCAGTACAGATACTGACATCCTGTAATGCTTCAATGGCTTCAGATCATACGGCGGCTGCCAACAGTCAAAGAATGCCAATTCCAGGTAGATATATTTAATTTTTCCATTAAGAGCAATATGCTTGTTCTAGACCAGAATTAGTCATTCTATTTATAGGCATTCTTCCACATAGCACCTTCCCAGACATTTCAGGTAGGCCAAAATTAGTAACCAAGGTCTTACCAGAGAAACCAGGCTTTTCCTCTCAGACCCCAGTGGAGCAATGAAGGAGTCAGGCAGCTTTTCCATTCATTAAATCACATGAAGTCATACCTTCCTTAAATCTCATCAATACTTTCAACTGATACCAAGTTTTGAATGGGACCAAAAGCCACCAGTACAGAGTCCAGTATAAAATCTTTCACTCCCAAGGAAAAACTTTATTCCCAAAGAATTACTACAGCATTGCCCTTCAGCATTTTATACAAAGGTGATCTAAAATATAGTAAGGCTGTTGGCAGTAAATACACCTAATACTGTGTTCCTGGGCTATGGCACCCTTTATTGAGGCATACCTTGATTATATAGCCTGGTAAGAAAGAATGCTTATATTGTTAATCATCTGCCATGGACTAAGAACCACATCAAAAGCAATGCTTCTAAATTTACAAGGGCTAGACTTCTCATTTGGAAACCCACCACACTAATTTACATCTGCCTTGAAGAAATATGAATGAACATTCTCTTTTTGATTTTTAATAGAATAAGATAAACTCATCCATACAACAATATACTATTATACCATGATATCATAAGCTGAAGAAGAAAGTTCAAAGGCATCCTAAGCAGAATTTCACTTAAATTTTTTAAAATTCTGTGTGCCTTTAAGAAGCCCTAAGAAAGATTTCCCATCTACTCTCAAGATAAGGAAATAACGTCATTAAAGCTAGCCTGAGACTATATAATTATCTGCTCACTGAAAAGAGAAAAATATATCACAATACTTCAAATGCTCATTCTTCTTGTCTCCAAGTCTAATAGACCAGTCTCTTGAGAATTTCCCATATATCAAAATAATTAATCATGTTTATTGTTCTACATTCTCTAGTAGGTATAAAGTCAACAAACCGATTTAAAAAAGGCAGATGTAGAAGTTTCTCAAGTATTGTTAATAGAAACTACCTCATATAGAAAATTTAAACATTGTATCCCAAGTTTTATAAAATGTTCAAATATCAAGTTTTCTTACAGAATATCCTTAGGAAAAATGTGATCAATTTCATATTACAAGGAGTTCCCGAAGAGTAGCACTAGTGAATAACAACCATAGACTAAGCCAAAGCAAACAATGTAAACATTAATTAGGTGAAGTTTGCCAAATGCTATAAAGATAAAAATGATATAATCTACATGGTATTCTTATTTACATGAATTCAGCATTTATCCTTACGGTTCTTGAGGTTTACAATGCAGCATCTGCTTACCTGTTTGTAAGTGCCACTTGGTATAATCGAAAATCCTGCATTCTTCCGACAAACTGCTCTAAACCTGCAAATACACACATGTACATAATATAAGAAGTCTCTGTTTACCAAGCAATACCTGACAAGTAGTTAAGTGATATTCCTTTGAAGATGTTAAGGTTAAAAAGATATTTATGTCACTGCCCTTTGAAACTTTTACAGGTCAATCTCTAGTTTGCTAATTCCACATTAATAACAAAAATAATCATAGTTATCTCCATGGACATTGTAGGACTTAAGTCAAAGTGAATACTTTGGCCAGCTTATTTATTGATCGAACTCATGGCTTTCTCCAGAAGTCCCTTCCCAAGTCAAATTTCTCTCTAGTTTATAACTCCATAAATATATTATCTCATCAGCCCTAAATTTGATTGTCATCTGCTTCCGATTGCAATTTCCAGAGTATTTGCAATGCCAAAAGGAAGATTCCTCACTCTCACATCCCACCTGTTATAGCTCCAAGCTCCAGGCTATCTGTTTGGGTCCTCTCTAAAGTTAAATAATGTGTGTTCTAGAAAATCTCTAAATGAGGACCCATCGAAGACTTCCTACTTGTGGGTTCTGTTGTCATTCACATATATCAATAGTATCATAGTTCACTCTCAGAATTTTATTGCCTCAGGGAAAATCTTCTAAGAAAACCAGGTTCAAAGACCAATCTACTTTGAATTAGGTGACCTTTCAAGGCAAATGTAGCTATCAGCCTTAATCCACATGGTATTATTTTATTTGTTTGGCAAATATTTTTTTCAGAATTCACTAAGACAAATAAGCCCAAGAGACTGGAGACAGAATAAAGCAGAAAAAATACCAACTCCAAGTTTTTTGTTATATTTTTAATAACAAAATTTATTTCAATAATTGTTTATTTCAATAGTTCTAAAAAATAAAATTGGAGCAATTTTAATTCATCAAATGACCATTTTCCCAATGTGTTTTTTCTTTTAACTATTCAGTTTTCACTCTGTCTTGATAGAGTTTTAAAGAATGTTTGATTTATGTTTTCTGCTGCTCCTTGGTGGTTGCTTGGAGGAAACTGGGACAGAGTGAGGATATGGCTGATAAATAAAACATGGAGAGGAGAATTAGCACAAAAAGTAGTCTGAGATAGTGATCTCAGAATCAGGAAGAAACTCACAAGCAAAGTGTGAGACTTAGGAGCCTAAAAAGAGTATGTGTCTGTGTGTGAGTGTGTGTATGCATATATTTGTGTATACTTACATATTTACATGTTACATTTATATTAAATAATATATTTGAGAAAATAACAAAAATATTATATATAAAAATATTTCTTCATTAGTGTATTCTCAGTTGATATATTCTAAGAAAAATACACTTGTAGGCTCTCCCTTTCTACCCATTAGTCTCAGTCTTCCACATACCCCATGAGCTGAGGCCCACAGGAAGATGTGCTCTAGGCAGCCTCCTGCTCTGACTTTCCCGTAGGGAGAGTTTCTCTACTCCATCTGTTCTAAAACAGGCAGCTGGCCCAAGTGCAAAGAATTGTTCTTCCAAGTGGTGTTATGAAGACAAAACAAAATCTACTAAAACTTTGCAGAAATCTTTAGAAGATTTCCAACACAAATTGTTCTAAAATTTATAATTAGTTACAAGAAACAAGAAAACATGGTAAAATGTTTTTTCAGTTAATTGGCCATCCAGGCAACATGATTTATGATCAATTGACCTGGATCCAGGATCTAAAGTTAAACAAAGCAGGGAATGGTTGAAGGATGGACATGTCATTCTTAGAAGAAAGGTGAGAAGAATACATGCAAATACAGCAAAGCCATTGTATGCCCATGCTTTTATTTGGGGAGTAGGAAAGACGAATAGGAAAGTCACTCCTGATAGCATACATTTTATTTGTGAGGTAAGAGATAATGTTGTCTGCCAAGAATAAAGGAAGCTGGGCCTGTGTCCTGTTTGTTCTTTACCTTCACCTATCCCTAACCATGCTCAGTTCTTCCTCTCCTAGCATCCTTTACACCCAACACTGCTAATCTACAGCATGAATTTTTAATGCCCCACAACCTTCAGGCTCTCTTAGCCCTAAGGTTCCAATTTTGCCTCTGCTTCCAATTTTTCTGCCTCATACAGCCCTTAATGTCTCAGCTTTGAAATATTCCTTGTGGGGAACTTTCTGTGTCCCACTATAGTCCTAGGCATTCTCTTTCTGGGAGAAGCCACCCAGTTTGCGATACTTTTGCATGGCAGCCCTAGAAAACTGACAGTCTTCATTTCCTATTTTTGTCAACATAATGAGCTACCAAGGAGAAAAAAAAATTATCTGTATTTCATGTTATCCAATTTGCTTTCTCAGGATAAAATATTGTCTAAAATGTTTTATATAGAACCTCTAGGGAAATGTTTTATCTCAAAGAACCCAGATCATAACAAACAGGGGCTAGCCATTCATAATTTTGAAAGACTTACCATAACTGAAAGAGAACAAAACTGATGAAGACTGTGATGTTGCTAAAACTTGAACCATGGCTTTAAATGTCAAAGTGGCTTCATTCTTTTACATATTGATTCATTCACAAATATTTATTGGAATCCTATTATGTGCCAGGCACTTTCACGAGTGCCAAAGGTACCATCAGTTAACAACAACAAAATACTTTTGCTTTTATGGTGCTTGCATTCATGTAGATAAACATAATGAATGAGTAATTCAAATAGTATATTAGAATGCAATACATTTTATGAAAAACAGAAGGATTAGAGCAGGTTGGAGAGCACGGCTGGATTTTAGTGGGGATGCTATCTTCAAGAGAGGCCTCATTGAGAATGTGGCATTGACAGGGGAATGGGAATGAGTCATACATATATCTAGGGGCAAAATGTTCCAGACAGGCATTAATAAGCACATAGACCTCTAAATCAGTATGCTTGGCATGTTAGAGGAGGTACAAGGAGCTAGCATCCTGGAGCAGAATAAAAGGGGGGAGGTTATTAGAAGGTGAGGTCAGACAAGTACTGGCTGGGGGAGAGGGGAGGATGGAGGTACAAATTGTTATACATACAAAGTCTTATAGCCTACTGTAAGAAATTTGATTTCTAGTCTGAGTAAAATGGGAAGCCATTGGAGGGTTTTGAGAAGAGGAGTGATGTGATCTCAGGATTATTCAAAAGTTCTGAGACTAGAATATAGGAAGATAAGAGTAGAAGCCAAGAGGCCAGTTAGGAGGATATTACAGTCATATGTGTGAAAAATGTTGGCAGTCAGACCAGGGTATTAGAAGTGGAGGTATACCTTTCAATACTGATAAATTAGAATTCACTCCCTATATTTTAATAATAGCTAAAGGGAAGCTCTGCTGCAGAGGGATAATGAAATCTATTTTATTATCTATAAAATAAGGGGGCTGGGTTTTATAACCTTTAAAAACCATTTTAGTTTTAAATTTTGGAGTTTGCAATCATATCCATTGCTAAAGAATTCATATTTGAAGGAATTCTTCTTCAAAAAGGGTTACAGCAAGTTTTCTAAAGACCTAGAGTTAATGTGAATCATCCATCCCAAATAAAAGAATTATGATTTGAGGTGAGAATACTATCAAATATTTCAAGGACAGTCAAAGAAATAAATTTTACTTATTCCTTTGCTACTTGCCAATTTTTTAACAATAGATATTCATTGGAATAAACATTCCATAAAAATCATTCTTTGAAAAATATTCATATGGCAAAGATATGTCTAAATTATATAAATTGATCAAGGAAATAGACATGACTCATACAAGAAAGACCTCATAGTTGTCTAATCAGAAAATAGACAGGTGATGACTGGAAAGAAGTTGTTATGCATTACAACCGGGTGACACAACAAAATTAGTCAAATGGGAAAACTGACTAAGTAATCCAACATATAAATCAGGGTAAAAACAGACAAGAAGGCTAAGTAAACAAATGTCACAACAATCAGAAGGAAAGAAATAAACTCTCATTTGCAGATAGCATAATTATCTACTCAGAAAATTTCCATGAATGTACATAAAAGCTATTAGAAATAACAAGTGAATTAGTTAATTTTGTTTGATAGAAGTTAAATACGTAATAATTTAATTTCTATATACTAGTGATTAACCAATGGAAATTAAAACTTTTAAATACTATTTTATTAGCACTGAAAATGTGAAATATTAGTTATAAACCTAATAAAGCATGGCAATGTATATAGGTAAAAACTATAAGACATCGAGGAAATGAATAAAAGGACATCAGCAATGGCAGAGTGAAAACAATGGAAGATTGTGTCTTCCATAAAAGCAATGGGAACGCCAGCAAAGAATATCACATCAACTAATTGAGAACTCTGGAAATAAACCAAAGACTTGCAACAATGTGGAGAGTGTTTATTTTTTAAATGACTGAATATTGGTAAGAACAACATGTTCTATGGCATCTTAGCTTTCCCATTCCCATACTCCTCTCTGCCACTCACTGGGAGCCCTGAATATGAACAGTTTGCAATCAGGGTGAAAACCAGCAGCCTATTTACCACTAGAGGATCAGAATGGGAGTGGAGCTGTTTCAAAGCTCTATCCTCAGATGATTGTCATTATTTGATCTGCCTGGAAGTACCATGGAAAGCCCCACTAGTAAGGCTTGAATTGACTCAGAGTTCATCCACTGGAAACAGCATTTACTCTGTTTGTTTAAAACAATTATTTGTTTAAAATAATCAGTGGCAACTGCATAACATTGCAGTTGACCCAGGCAGCAACAACAGTTGGAAGAAACAACAAACAATCCAAAATACTTAAAAGGAGAAAATGTGAAACATCATGTCCATAAGGGCTTTGCAAATCCTTAAAAAATGCCTGCGAATCTACAAGATTATGAACATGCAAAAGGCTAAGTATGTGCTCAGGTATATAAGCATGCTAAAGAAAGACCTGAGAAAGTCCTAAGGTCTCACCTCTGCTTGACTTTGAGGCTCTGCACAAGCAGGAAGTGGGGACTAAAGGAGAGTGTTAAACTGCCTCAGTGTTGATGGCATTCTGCAACAAGTGTACAGATCTCTCACCAGAGACTGGAGAATGTATTGGTTCTAGGCATTTAAGAAATTCTCTGTTCAATCATTGGCTGACTATTAAGATAAGCAAACAATGACTTCATTTATCACATATGACAAAGAAACAGAGTTCACAGAATTGTTTCAGGAAAGCCACTAAACAAGCAAACAGTAGTAATAGTGACAAATAGCAGCAACGAAACAACTCTGGAAAGGGAAAGAATCTGATTTCCAGATTTGCTACACTATGTGTTTAAAATGTCTGGTTTTCAACAAAGAATATAACATATGCAAAGAAACTCCTACAAACAATATACAGGGGAAGAAAAATGGGCAATGGAAATGGGTCAATTGTAAGCTCATACATTAAACTTACTAGACAAAGACTTTAAATCAACTATTTTATATATGTTCGAATAACTAAAAACAAAACAAAACAAAGTGTCCAAAGAACTAAAGCAAAGTATGACAATGATGCTTTAGAAAATATAGAATATGAGAAAAGAAAAAGAAAATTTTTAGCCAGGCATGGTGGCTCATGCCTGTAATCCCAGCACTTTGGGAGGCTGAGGAGGGAGGATCACGAGCCCAGCAGTTTGAGACCACCCTGGGAAACATAGTGAGACCTCATGTCATCAAAAAAAGAAAAAAGAAATAGAAAACTTTTAAATGAAAAATTCACTAGAGGAGCTCACTAGCAGATCTAAATTATCAGAAGAAATAACTAGTGAACTTGAATACAGGTCAATTGAGATTATTCAGTGTGAGCAATAGAAAGAGAAAGAATGTTGAGAAATTAACAGAGCCCCAGAAAGTTGTGGGACACCATCAAGAGAACCAGCATAGGCATAATGGGAGTTTCAGAGAAGAGGTAAAAGGACTGCAAGAATATTTAGAGAAATAATTACTAAAAACTTCCGAAATTTGATGAAAACTATTAATCTACACATCCAAGAAGCTCAATGAACTGCAAGTGGGATAAATTCAAATAGATCCACGCCCCAGGCACATTAAAAATCAAACTGTTGAAAGACAAAGACAAAGAGAAAATCTTGAAAGCAGCAAGTGAGAAAAGGCCATCTCCTACATGGGATCTTCAATAAGATTAACCACAGATTTCTTGTGAAGAAACTATGGCGTCCAGAAGGGAGTAGAATGACATATTTAAAGTCCTAAAAAAAAAAAAAAAAAAAAAACTGTACACTAGAAACTATTTTTTTCCAGCAAAACTCTCCTTCAAAAATGCAGGATAAACTGACATTTCCAGATAAAGAAATATTGAGAGGTTTTATCACTATCAGACTTGCTCTGCAAGAAATACCAAAAGAAGTCCTTCTGGCTGATATGATAGGATATTAGAGAGTAATGTAATCTGGATGAAGAAATAAAGAATACCTGTAAAGGTAATTAAATAGGTAAATATTTAAAAAGAGTATAAATGTATTTTTACTGTAATTCTTTTTCTCTCTCACATTTGTTTTAAAAGATGACTTTATAAAGCAATAATTATATATCTGTGTTGACGGGCATCCAATGTAAAAAATCTCCATAGACAATAACAGCACAAAAGAAAGCAGAGGGAACAAAAACTATATAGATGCAAAATTCTGTATACTCTTAAAATTAAGTTGGTATTAATTTGAATTAGATTTTTATGAATTAAGATGTTAATGATAACATCCTAGGCAACAAACATAGTAGAATAAATGACAAGGGTATTAAATTATACACGAGAAAATAACTTTTTAACCCAAAGAAGACAGTGATAGAAGAATAGAGAAATTTAGAAGACATAAATCATATTTAAAAAAACCAACAGCAAAGTGACATTGTAACTATCTTATCAGTCACTGTGCTAAATGTAAATGGCTTAAGCACTTCAATCAAAAAGTAGATATTTACAAAATGGAAAAACAAACAAACATGACCCCCTATAGGAGTTCTGCAAGAGACAAACTCTGCATTCGAGGAAACAAATAGATTGAATGTTCAAGAATGAAAAGAAAGATACACCATGCAAACAATAACCAAAAGAGAGCTTGAGCTCCTATGCTAGCATCAGACAAAATAGACTTCAGACAAAATTGTTAGCAGCGACAAGGATATTTTAAGATATTAATCCATCAGGAAAATAAAACAATTATAATCATGTATGTGTCTAACAACAGTAAAAACGACAAATTTAAAGATTTAAAGAGAAAAATTCACCATTTAACAACAATAGTGGAGACTTCAATATCCTAATATCAATCACGGAGAGAGCAACTACACAGAATATAAACAGAAATGGAAGACTTGAACTACTTTATAAACCAATTGGACTTAACAGACTCCAACAGAACACTCCACCCAACAACAACAGAATACAAACTCTTCTCAAGTGCATATGGTACATTCTCCAGGATAGATTATATGTTAGGCCATAAAACAAGTCTCAATAAATTTAAAATAACTGAGATCATGCAAAGTATATTCTTGGATCACAATAGAAAAAATTAGAAATCAATAACAGAAGCAAATTTGTAAAATTAACAAATGTGTGAAAATTAACCCATTCCTAATAACTAATGATCAAAGAAGAAATTACAAAAAGATTTAAAAATCCTTTGAGATTAATGGAGGTGAACATGCAACATATCACACTTTATGGGATTTAAGTAGTGTTTAAAGTGATATTTAGAGTTGTAAACACTTACATTTAAAGAGAAATTTATTAAATCAATAACCTAAACTTCTACCTTAAGAAACTAGAAAAAGAAAAACAAACTCAACCTAAAGCTAGCAGAAGAAAGGAAATTATAAAGATTGGAGTAGACAAATAAAATAGAGGATAGAAAAACAACAAGAAAACCAACAAAAGTTGATTGTTAGAAATTATTAACAAATTTGACAAACATTCAACTAGACTATCCAAGAAAAGAGAAGACTCAAATGATTAAAATCAGGAATTAAACAAGGGAAATTACAACTGACTTTGCAGACACAAAAAGGGATCATAAGGGATCCTACAAACAACTGTATGCCAAAAATTAGACAACCTAGATAAAATAGACAAATTCCAAGAAACAAACAAACTATGTAAACTGACTCAAGAAGAAATTAGCAGTCTGAATAGATCTATACCACAGAAAGAGATCAAATTAGTAATTTTTAAAAAATTTCAACAAAGAAAAGCTTAGGACCAGATGCCTTCATTGGCAAATTCTACCAAACATTTAAAGAAGAAGTAGCACCATTACTTCATAAGCCCTTCCAAAAAATAGAAGAGGAAGAAACACTCTCCAAATTATTCTATGAAACCAGTATTACCCTAATACCAAAAACATCAAAGACATCAAAAGAAAACTATAGGCCAATATGCCTTATGAATACAGAGCAAAAGTCTTCAAAAAAATTCTAGTGAACCAAATACAGTACTAACAAAAAGGATTATATATCATGTGCAAGTGGAATTATCACAAGGATGCAAGGCTGGTTCAATGTACGAAAAGAAATTAAGTAATATACAAACTTGGACAAATAAAGGACAAAAACCACATGATCATCTCAATAGTTACATTGTCAAAGTTAACACTTCATGATAAAATTTTTAAAAAGCAACTAACTATTAAAGAAGGCAACTTCCTCGTCTAATAAAGGGTATCTGTAAAAAACCAACAGCTAACATCATATTTAATGGTGAAAAAATGCTTTTTCCCTAAGATCAGGGACAAGATAACAATGTCCACTTTTGCCACTTCTAGTCAACATTTTTCTGTAGTTACCAGACAGGGCAAATAGGCAAGCAGAAGAAATAAATCTTTCCAAATTGAAAAAGTAGAAGTAAAACTATCTCTTGTACATAGAAAACTCTAAGCAATCTACTAAGATCTATTAGGAATTAAAAATGAGTTCAGCAAACTTGCAGATTGCAATATCAATATATGAAAATCAATTGCATACCTACTATAGTAGCAATGAAAGAGCTGATAATAAAATCATACACAGTCCACTGTATTTTAACAAAGTAGCAAAGAAAATTAAATGGAAAAAGAATACTCTTCTTTCCAAGAACAGTCCTGGAATATTAGATATCTCATGTTTTTTAAAGTACTTCAAACCATATCATGCACCTTATGTAAAAGTTTAACTCAGTATGGATGATAGAACTAACCTAAAACTATAATATAGCTAGAAAAAATTACAGGACAATTCTTTGTGACCTTGACTTGGGAAAAAATTTCTTTGACAAACAACAAAAACACAATCATTCAAGAAGAAATATAATCAGGGCATTGTATTGGATAACCTTGACAAATTTCTTTAGGAAAGACCCTGATGAATTGATTCAGATTTCCTAAGGAACAAGGTAGAAGTTGAAAGAGCTGAGTAGTCTCTAGGCATCAAATGTCTACAATTCACAGTCACGAGTAAGAGCTACCAGAAATATTAGAACAAAGAAATGCCCAGAAATAGCAGCCAGAGACAGATGTTAGGATATACACCAAAGTACTTTTCACTTCTATGTATTTTAGGGGAAAAGTGTTTTAAAATATCTTAATATTAATGATGACAATGACAGCTAATAACTATTGCATACTGAGTAGCAGGCCCTGTTCCGTGTGCTTTATGTATATTATTTTATTTAATCCTCATAAAAACACTATGGAAAGATATTATTTTGATCCTAATTTTAAATATGAGGAAACTGAAGCATATAGATATTAAGAAATTTGCCCAAGGTAAAACAGGTCACAAATGGGAGAGCCAAAACATGTTCTCAAGAACAGTAAGAGAAAGGAAAACCACAGGACCAATCTCACTTGGTACCATAGGCATGAAAATTATATCTTAACAAATTAAATCTGCCACGTCTTGAAAAATACATCATATACAGACAAACAGAAAACCATAAACAATTAGGAATAGGTGGGAAACTTTTTAACGTGATATGGCAAACATCTTATTTAAAGGAAAAAATGTAAAGCCATTTCCATTAAAGTAATGACAAGTTGAGGATGCTTGCTCTCACTGCTTTTCTTCAACATCGATAAAGGAAGGTCTACACCTCACAATCAGACAAAGAAAACAAGTAAAATCCATAAGAATTAGAATGACATAAATATATTATTTGCAAATTACATGGTTTTCTACTGCAACAATTCAAATAAATCTACAGTCAAATATTCGAATTAATGTGTTCCAAAATGGTGTTGGAAATAAGAATGGTATATAACAATTTATAATATTTCTTTATATCAGCAATAAATATAAAATGCAATTTAATAAAAGATACTATTTACAATAGCACCAAAACCTTGATACATAGGAATAAATTTTATATTTATCCCTTTTATTATAAGTTATGAATTTTTGTTTATAGAAATTTGTTTATAGAAATTTATTAAAAGACATAAAATAATATCTAAATAAATAGAATGATATACTATGATCATGGATGAAAAAAAATCAGCATAACAATATAAATGCTCCCTAAGCTGTTGTATAAGTTTAATTCAGTTCCAATAAAAAATCCCAATAAAGATTTTTATATAAACTGATCCTAAAATTCATTTGGAGGAGTAAGACCTAAGAACAGCTGAAGAAGACTGGTAAGAAGGAATCCACTGCAAGATATCAAAAGTTAATCAAATGCTATATCTTTTGGCAAGAAGTTAATCAAACTGACCTCTGAAACAAGATGTTAAACACACAACCATCAAATTGGAGCTTGAGATACAATAGAGGTGGCTTTAAAATTCAGTGAGGAAATAATGTGTGTTCAGTAAAAATCAGTGAGACAAGAATGTGCCAATAAAGATAAGTTAAAATTAAATCTAGCTCACACATTATACAAAAATTAATTTCAGAGAAAATAGAAGGCTATATATATTATATCAGGATAAAAAAGAATTTCTTAAGTAAGATATAAAACTATCTGAACCATAAAAAGTAACTGATATATTGGCCAATGTTAAAATTTAAAACTCTTGTGTGACAGACCAAAAATACAAAAAAATTTTAAAAGTCAAACCACTGAAGAAAATATTTTTACAATCAATATAATTAAAACATGTAAAATGTGGATTATAAGCATAACTTTTACTGATAAGGAAATGGAATGGAAAGTGTAACAAAAGATATACCAGAACAAGCAATTCACAGAGGCAAAAACTCAAATGCCATATGTTTCAATATTTTAATAGTTACTAAAGAAATTAAAATTAAAACAAAAATAAGGGAGTATTTTATACTCATGAGTTTGGCAAAAATGTTGGAAAACAAAACATGTTGATAACACAGGCAAATAGGTATTTTACCTGTTGCCGTAGAAAGGCAAATTGGTCCAACCACTTTAGATAACAGTTTGGTGATATAACAAAGTGGGAGATAAGAATATTTAAGAAGTCTACGATACGTTTCATAGTGCTTTTTCTATGGAAATTCTCACAAATGCACACAAGGAGACATACCAAATATTAATTGCAATCTTCTATAAATTATATAAAGAGAAAAGCCAACTCTCCACATGGAAACAAATACATAATCCATACTTTTTTTATATAAAGTGAAATACTAAAAGAGAAACTAAAATGAATGAACAAAATGTCAAAAGGGGTAATTCTCAAAAAATTATTTATGAAAAAAGCAAGTTAAAGATTACTATGTATTTTTATATATGTGCATATGTATATATATGAGCACTTACATAAATACTAACAACATAAAGATAATAGCATATATTATTTTAAGATACTTACATATTGAACTATTTGAAATAGACAAGGTTTGACCATTTTTAATTTATAAGAATGGCAATTGTATATTTTTCAATCTAATGATAAAAGTATAAGAACACACATGATAATTATAAATGTAAATTCAGAATGTGGGAGGAGGCTGTTGATGAATTTTTTAAAATTGTTTAAACATACTTTGAAATTTCAAAGCCATAAATTGTCTAATACCTGGAAAGATCACTGATATTTTTTAAGGTTATTGGTAAATACTCCTTAGCAAATGCAAAAGAACTGAACCATAACAGTTTCTCAGACCATAATGCAATCAAATTAGAATTAAGATTAAAAAACTCACTCAAAACCACACAACTACATGGACATTGAACAACCTACTCCTGAATGACTCCTGGGTAAATAATGAAATTAAAGCAGACATCAAGAAGTTCTTTGAAACTAATGAGAACAAAGAAACAACATACCAGAATCTCTGGAACACTGCAAAAGCAGTGTTAAGAGGGAAATTTACAGCACTAAATGCCCACATCAGAAAGCTAGAAAGATCTCAAATTGACGCTCTAGCATCACAATTAAAAGAACTAGAGAAGCAAGAGCAAACAAATAAAAAAAATCTAGGAAAAGACAAGAAACAACTCAGATCAGAGTAGAACTGAAGGAGAGACACGAAAAACCCTTCAAAAAATCAATGAATCCAGGAGCTGGGTTTTTTTTTTTTTTTTTTTGAAAAAAATATAGACTGTTAGCTAGACAAAGAAGAAAAGAGAGAAGAATCAAATAGACACAATAAAAAATGACAAAGGGGATAACACCACTGACCCCACAGAAATACAAACTACCATCAGAGAATAGTATAAATACCTCTACACAAATAAACTAGAAAATCTAGAAGACATGGATAAATTCCTGGACACATAAACCCTCCCAAGACTAAACCGGGAAAAAGTCAAATCCCTGAATAGACCAATAACGAGTTCTGAAACTGAGGCAGTAATGAATAGCCTACCAACCAAAAAAAAAAAGCACAGGACTAGACAGATTCACAGCTGAATTCTACCAGAGGTACAAAGATGAGCTGGTATCATTCCTTTGAAACTATTCCAAACAATTGAAAAGGAGGAATTCCTCCCTAACTCATTTTATGAGGCCAGCATCATCCTGATACCAAAAACCTGGCAGAGACATGACAAAAAAAGAAAAAAAAAAAGAAAGAAAACTTGAGGCCAATATCCCTGATGAACATTGATGTGAAAATCCTCAAGAAAATACTGACAAATCAAATCCAGCAGCACATCCTTATCCACCACGACCAAGTTGGCTTCATCCCTGGGATGCAAGGGTGGTTCAACATACACAAATCAATAAACGTAATCTATCACATAAACAGAGCCAATGACAAAATCACGTGATTATCTCAATAGATGTAGAAAAGAGCTTCAATAAAATTCAACACCCTTTCTTGTTAAAACTCTCAATAAACTAGGTATTGATGGAACATATCTCAAAATAATAAGGGCTATTTATGACATACCCACAGCCAATATCATACTGAATGGGCAAAAGCTGGAAGCATTCCCTTTGAAAACTGGCACAAGACAAAGATCCCTTCTTTCATCATTCCTATTCAACATAGTATTGGAAGTTCTGGCCAGGGCAATCTGGCAAGAGAAAGAAATAAAGCATATTCAGACAGGAAAAGAGGAAGTCAAATTGTCTCTGTTTGCAGGAGACATGATTCTATATTTAGAAAATGCCATTGTTTCAGCCCCAAAATTCCTTAAGCTGATAAACAACTTCAGCAAAGTCTCAGGATACAAAATCAATGTGCAAAGATCACAAGCATTTCTATACACCAAAAATAGACAAGCAGAGAGCCAAATCATGAATGAACTCCCATTCACAAGTTCTACAAAGAGAGTAAAATACCTAGGAATACAGCTAACAAAGGATGTGAAGGAGCTCTTCAAGGAGAACTACAAACTGCTGCTCAAGGAAATAAGAGAGGACATAAACAAATGGAAAAACATTCCATCATCATGGATAGGAAGAATCAATAACATGAAAATGGCCATACCGCCCAAAGTAATTTATAGACTCAGTACTATTCCCATCAAACTACCATTGACTTTCTTCACAGAATTAGAAAAAACTAATTTAAATTTCATATGGAAATAACAAAGAGTTCATATAGCCAAGACAATCCTAAGCAAAAAGAACATAGCTGGAGGCATCATGCTACCTGTCTTCAAACTATACTAAAAGGCTACAGTAACCAAAACAGCATGGTATTGTTACCAAAACAGACATATAGACCAATGGAACAGGTCAGAGACCTCAGAAATAACACCACACTTCTACAACCATCTGATCTTTGACAAGCTGGACAAAAACAAGCAATGGGGAAAAGATTCCCTATTTAATAAATGGTGCTGGGAAAACTGGCTAGCCTTATGCAGAAAACTGAAACTGGACCCTTTCCTTACACCTTACACAAAAATTAACTCAAGATGGATTAAAGACTTAATTGTAAAACCCAAAATCATAAAATCCTAGAAGAAAACCTAGGCAATACCATTCAGGACATAGGCATAGGCAAAGATTTCATGTCAAAAATGCCAAAAGCAATTGCAACAAAAGCAAAAATTGCCAAATGGGATCTAATTAAACTAAAGAGCTTCTGTACAACAGAAGAAACTATCATCAGGGTGAGCCAGCAACCTACAGAATGGGAGAACATTTTCACAACCTATCCACCTGACAAAGGTCTAATATCCAGAATCTACAAGGAACTTAAACAAATATACAATAAAAAAACAAACAACCCCACCAAAAAGTGGGCAAAGGATATGAACAGACACTTCTCAAAAGAAGACATTAATGCAGTCAACAAACATTTTTTAAAAAGCTTAACGTCACTGATCATTAGAGAAATGCAAATCAAAACCATGAGATAGTATCTCACTTCAGTCAGAGTGGCGATTATTAAAAAGTCAAGAAACAACATGCTAGCGAGGCTGTGGAGAAATAGGAACACTTTTACACTGTTGGTGGGAATGTAAATTAGTTCAACCATTATGGAAAACAGTGTGATGATTCCCCAAAGACCCAGAACCAGAAATACTATTTGACCCAGCAATCCCACTACTGGGCATATACCCAAAGGAATACAAATTATTCTACTAGAAAGATACATGCACACATATGTTTACTGCAGCACTATTTACAATAGCAAAGACATGGAACCAACCCAAATTCTCATCAATGATAGACTGGATAAAGAGAATGTGGTATATATACACCATGGAAAACTATGCAGCCATAAAAAGGAGTGAGATCATGTCCTTTGCAGAAACTTTGATGAAACTGGAAGCCATCATCCTTAGCAAACTAACACAGAAGCAGAAAACCAAACACCACATGTTCTCACTCATAAATGGGAGCTGAATAATGAGAACACATGGATGAAGGGAAGGGAACAATACACACCAGGGCCTGTCAGGCATGGGGAGGGGAGAGAGACCATCAGGACAAATAGTTAATGCATATGGGGCTTAAAACCTAGATGACAGGTTGATAGGTGCAGCAAACCACCATGGCATGCATATACCTATGTAACAAACTTTCACATTATGCACAAGTATCCCAGAACTTAAAGTGAAATAAAAAAATTTTTTAAGTTATTATAAATGCTAAACTCAATAAATGGAAATAAAAACAAATCAAGTTATTAAGACTAGCTGTGTCCTTGAAAACTAAATTACAACTAGAAGTAAAGTAATAATTGGCACAGATGCTTATAAATAGATATAGCCAGCCATAGATTATAAAGAACAGATAATTTCTTGTTAAATTTTTAGAAAAAATTCTAATATGACATCAAAACGACAATCTTCATTATTTTCAAAACAATAAAGTTTAAAAGACTAGCTGGGCATGGTGGCTCATGCCTATGCTTTGGGTGGCCGAGGTAGGAGGATTGCTTCAAACTGGACTGGACAACATAGCAAGAACCATCTCTACAAAAAAATAAAATTAAAAAAAAATTAGCCAGGCATGGTGGTGTGCACCTGTAGTCCCAGCTACGCAGGAGGCTATGACAGGAGGATTACTTGAGGCTGCACTAGGATATGATCATGCCACTGCACTCCAGCCTGCGCAACAAAGCAAGACCACATCTAAAAAAAAAAGATGACTGAGTCTTTTGTTAATACAATTAATAGATTTATATATGTAAAAAAACAAATTCTCAATTTGGTACAATAAAAAATAGATCTGTGTCCATTCAACAAAATATGGTAACAGCCTTTCATTACTTCTATTAATAACTCAAATTGAAATTAAAATTAAAATTATGCATCATAGGGTCAGGTTAATTATCTGATCTCTGTTTAGTGTGACACTAAGAATATTTTATTTTGAAACAAAATGAAAATCAAATAATAAAAATCTGTTTTTAAATATGATGTCTCTAGAATGAAGAGCAAAAGCAGTTTATTTATTTTTAATGCTCATTACAGTAAGAGTTTTATGCCAAAAAATTACCATATGTTTTCTGCTTTAATTATCATTGTTGTTAAGATTTTTAGACATTGGGGGTGCCGCTCTACATGGAGTAGCCATTCTTTATTCCTTTACTTTCTTAATAAACTTGCTTTCACTTTACTCTATGGACTCACCTTGAATTCTTTCTTGAGTGAGAAAGAATTTTTTTAAGATGTTCTTACATACATATTTTAGGATTTTTATTGCTGATTACAAATTTAAAAGTATGAAATGTGCATTGCTTGGCAAGTAACACAAGTAATTCTTTACTTACTCACATTTCCAATAAAAGCTTAAAGAAACAGACAAAAAATATAAAGGACAAGAGAAATACGAATGGCAATAGCTTCAAAACAAAAGGATTTAGTAACAGAAAGAGTCTCCACAGCTAGTGTCCGTCAAAATTTAAGATTATCCAAACTGTGCAAATGCTCAACTCAAATCAACATCATACACTGAACTATTAATACTTCTTCCTTGAAGTTGCAAACAAGAAGCCACCACATACATGTATGATCACACAAACCACCTAATTTGCTCAAGGTTCAGCTTAAAGCAACATTTAATATCCTTTACAAGATGGAATTTTTGACAAGTTCAAAGGGAAAACTTGCTTTGTTTTAATGTATCTCTTGGGGTCTGGATCTGGACCTCTTTCTGGTAACATCTTTCTGGTGAACCATGGAAGGGACAACACTGAGGAGACTACCCTGACCAAAAGGAAATAGACTTCAGCACTTATTGGCTGACTCTGGGTAAGTGAGGTACATTTGCTCGGGTAAAGGATGAGAATGGGTTAGAGGCCTAATTTAGGGGTGTTAGAGTCTTTCTTAAGACAGAGGGGGTTAGAGGCCCCTCTTAATAAAAGACAAGGACACTTGACAGAGCATGGATTCAAGGCCCAACTTAAGAAGGTTAGAGTCCTTCCTAAGATTTAGGGGGTTTCAGGCCCCTCTCAGTAAAGTCTCTCTCAGCTAATAATGGGTTTGGCAATACGAGATATTAACTGCTGTTCTTGTTGGGTTAATCTGCCTTGCCCTCTTTGCTGATGGCTGTGGGTGACATAATTAGGCATGCATGTGATTGTGGGACTTGGGGAGCTTTTTCCTCCCAAAAGGGGGATGCTTGAGAGCTAATGGGACTACTGGAAAAGATCCCTTCGTGACTGACAAGCGGCAGCCTGAACTTTTGCGCAATGGGAGGGTCTTTCTCTGGCATCCCTGAGTATTTTGCCTTCCCCACCCTGCCTTATGCAGCCAATGCTTTTCTTTCTTTCTCTCCTTTCCCTTTCTTACCTTTTCTCTTACTCAGGGTGACCATCTTGCCCAGAGACCACATGTTGAAACTTCTGGTCAGAGGTTGGATTAACGATGACAGGGTCCAACCAGGGGCAAATTTGAGCCTTGCTAGTTTGATATTGGGTGCTGAGCAGAGTGGCTAATGTCTATGTCACACATATGTTGCTCTGGCCAGGACAGAAAAAAAGATAATTTTCCTTTGTGTTGCAGCTTGGCCCCCAGGGCTATGGTGTGGCAAGCTGGGTCACTAGGACTGCTCAGGGAAAGGGAACCCAGAAGCCTGGCATGCCAGCAAAAGGGTGAGAATTTCTTACCAGTGAGACTTCTGTCCTCTCTCTTTCTCTCTGTCCAAACTAGTTTAAAGAATGGTAAAAATCACTGTTTATCTCCTCTGTAAAGTTCTGATTAATGTGAAAAAGGATTTGTGAGGCTAGTTCTAAGCTGTAGTGAATCTGTTGTACTTTGCACTGTGAATTTGTCTTTCTGTATCTTTCTGTTAGAAAGAGGGGTACCTTAGGATAGAACACAAGCTTAGGAGCCCATAAGCCTACTGTTCAAGACAGCCCAGCAAACTGGCTATTATGTCCTTGGGAGCTTGACCTTGTGACCACATGTCAGTACTTTCTCTAGGTCTCTACCATCCAGAAAACAGGAATCTGGGGGTTCGTGTCATAGTAAGCTCTACAAAATTATCTTGAGCATTTAAAACCTTTACAAGCTCAAAATTTGCTGCTCTAGACTCCTTCTGGGAAGAGCAATGGAAACTGCCCAGTGAGTAACTCAGTAGCTAAGGCTTTCTTTTCACAATGGTGACCCAGGTTCATGGTTCAATTCCCAGCTTAGGGAATGAGTCCTTTCTGGTTTGATATGTGCATGAACATTTGTTGATTCTCTTCCCCTCAATGGTCTGTCTTGAATTTTCCTTTCTCTGAACACCTGGGAGGTTACCTTTGATAAAGTTCAAAAGCCAGAATTATTGACAGTTTTGCCTGGCTAAAGTCAGGTAATAAGAAATTTAAAAGGACTTTTTAAAAACAGCAGTACCATTAAAAGTCAGCTTACTTAAAAGCAGACATTTAAGTTCTAACAGCCTGGGACTCCTCGGGAAAAACAGAGCACCACAGAGCCCATTTTGAGAAAAAACATCTGTTTTCCTCATGAAACCCCAGGAATTGGAAATGGATAGATCCCTCTCAAAATCTAAGGCTGTCTTGTGTTTTGCATGGCATTATCTGATGTTTTTTACTTTTGGGGGGTATCAGAAATCACTTTACATTATGAAAGAGCTTTGGTGTGCAATAACTAGGTAGGAAATAAACTTTTGAGAATGGCTAATGGCAGTTATGGAATACTTGGCTCTTTGTACATTTGGATCAGAGAAGCATGCTCTTGGTCACTTAGAAGTTATGGAAATGCCCCCACTCCCCACTGAGAGGTAAGACTCCCATGGGAGATGGGCTAAATCCCTCTTTTTGGGATCCAGAATCTGGTATTAAAATGGAACCCTTAATTTCTGAAGATCTAGTTTGCCTTCCAGCTGTGCCTGCTTATTAGGCTTTAGAAACTGCATGCATTCCTGGCTCTGTTCCTCTAAGGCTCCACCCTGAAGCCAGTAATCCAGTTAAGAAACTGGAAAATGAATAATCTTACTGGATCTTTTTCTGTCTGTGTATTTATATGTGATGCATATATGATATAAAAGAGCTTTGATTAATTGGTTTAAAAATAATAAGTGTCTAAATCAAATATTTTGTCAGAAAAGTAAAAAGTGTAATCCCTTTTAGTTCATGTGACTTTAGGAATGTTTGGGAAATAAAAACAGCTTTAAAAATTATTGATAAAATAAAGACATTTGGTCTAAATTAGGCAGGTCACATATTAAGCTTACTAAATGCTTTAAGGTCAGAAACTGCTTCTTTGACTTTTGAAAATTGTTTAATTTACCTACTTTGGAGACTTTAGATTCTAGATAAGGCCTGGGGACATGTGGAATTAGCCATACTCCAAACTATGCAAAGAAGTTGTTTTTAAAAAAGAAATCTTACATAGGAAAGGAAAGAAAAGAGACAGATAGTTTGGAGATCTAAGTCTTTCCTCTATTGATGAGTAAAGGTTTTTCCCTTTTAAATATTTTTGAGTTATTATTTTGGCTAAATGAATGACTTATGATGACCTGGAATTATATTTTGTGATATCCAGTGTTTTAAACCTTCAATATTTGACAAGCTTTCCAAAATAAAATTATAAAGTATGTCTTCTTCTGACCTAACTAATCTCTTAGCTATTAGGTGCCTAAAGTCCAAAATGGCATATTCAGGTTATTTGGTATAAATATCATACAGGAAGCATAGAAAAATATGAAATGGTCTTTGCTTTCTTTGCACTGTATTTGTATAAATATGTTATTGGTTTATGTTCCAAAATTATGGGAAAGTCCTGTAATTCTGATATGACTTAGTGTACATTATCAGTAATAGTTATAATTGTCAGTAAAATCATTGAATGCCACAGAACTAATCAAAATTTCTTTATCAATTGTGGCTTTAATAATTGCTGTTCTAAAACTTTTTGTCATCCATAGAAAGTTGTTGACTTGTTTTAATCCTCTTTAAAAAGTAAGTTTAGAGTCAGCTATAGGATTTTGACAGGTGCTCTTGAATGCACGTTTCTAATAACTTTGAAGATTGTGACATTAGAAGAGAGGATAAAACTTTCAGTACTGATGGAGAGCTGAAATGTTCATGAATATCAAGCTGAACAAGAGTTAACTGCATGGGCTGAATAATAGCTGAAGTAATCTTTTAAAACTTTTTGCTTAAAATGTTGCTGATCCTTTGTTTTGCTATCAGAGCCAAGGCAACTTTTAAGCTCTTTACAGCTTTTTAACAATTGAATAAATTTTACTCCTGTGAACAAAATTTCGAGCGTATTTGTTTCTCTCTACCTAATTTCTTCAGAATTTGGAAACTATTTGTGAGTATTCCTAACTTATGACAATAGATATTTGCATAAGTGCAATAAGCATCTGTTTTATTTTGTAACAGGACACAATTGGAAAAATTTGTTATTTTACCAAGACTTTCACTGGAATGGTGTGCTTTCCTTTAAGGAATCAATCTTGACTTATAAAGCCAATAAAAACCCCTTGGGAAAACTGGTTCCATTCTTTGTTTACACATGCCCTGTACAGGGTTCCTGACCTGTGATAAGTAAAGAATGTCACTTTCTGACAGACTCAGGAGCCTCAAGATGTCTTAGGACCTCAAGAGTAAAGGAATTAACCCAACTCATAGGTATTTGATTGTACAAACCCAGGGCTGGGCTCAGCTTTAAAAGGTCTTATCTGAGATTCCTTTTTATGGAACAAAGTTCCATCAAAGCCAATTTTAAAATCCTATGTGAAAAATAATTATTTTTTAGCATTTTATACAAGTAATAAGGCCAAGTATAAGACTAAAGCTCATTTTTGCTCGTAAATCAATTCTATTATAATTTGTCTTTAGTAAAAATGAGAGACTGGAAAGAAGAAAGAATTGCTTCAAAAATTATGGTACACCTGTTATTAGAGTCTAGTCTCATTAGTTGTGTTTAAGGTTTTTTTTCTGTAATTTAGACATACTTTGCTTATTTCTGTGAACCACCTAGTGATCTCTGACTATGATTCAAAAGAAACAAAATGAATGGGCAATGGCAAAATCTGAATCTATATTCTAATTCTGGGCACATACTGGGATTTACTAGCAACCCCATATCAGCTTGGTTCCAACAATTGCCCAGTTCATGGAAAGTCTTCTAATTTAGTTTGATTGTGATAATTTTATTTATTTTGCTTTACTGCTGTGGAATGCATTGCTGTTATACTCTTTGTGTAGGATAAGCTTACTGAATGTTTTCTTAAATTAAATACTTATTAATCTTCCAGGTATCAACTTTTGTCAGAACTCAAGCATTCTGAACGGACCTTGACATACCAACACTTTCTGATTGAGTTCCTCTCTATCCCAAAGACAAGAGACCCTAATTGTTAGGCAGGAATATCATCACCCCTCTTCAGCTTGAAGAAGTTAGAAAAGATGGATCTTCATCCCTCTACAACTCTTAAGATTAAGAGCTTTCTTGTAAAAGGGAGGGGGGTATTTTCAGGGGCTTTTGAACCAGAGCAACTCCATCTTGAATAGGGGCTCTGTAAAATAAGGCTGAGGCCTACTGGGCTGCATTCTCAAGAGGGTAAGGCATCCTAAGTCACAGGGTGAGATAGGAGGTTGGCACAAGACACAGGTCATAAAGACCTTGCTGATAAAACAGATTGCAGTAAAGAAGCCAGCTAAAACCCACAAAAAACAAGATGGCAATAAGAGTGACCTCTGGTTGTCCTTACTGATACCCTCCCATCAGTACCATGACAGTTTACAAATGCCATGTCAACATCAGGAAGTTACCGTATATGGTCTAAAATGGAGAGGAATCCTCAATTCTGGGAATTTCCCACCCCTTTCAGGGAAAACTAACAAATAATCCACCCCTTGTTCAGCATATAATCAAGAAACAACCATAAAAATGGGCAACCAGCAGTCCTTGGGGCTGCTCTGCCTATGGAGTAGCCATTTTTTATTCCTTTACTGTCTTAATATACTTGCTTTTAATTTTTTAAAAAAAGATTTTTAGACATCAGTAACAAAGGATAATGTATTAGTCTATTCTTGCATTGCTATAAAGAAATACCTGAGGCTGGGTAATTTAGAAAGAAAAGAAGGTTAGTTGACTCATATTTCTGCAGGCTTTACAGGAAGGATAGTGCTAGTATCTGCTTGGCTTCTGGAGAGGCCTCAGGAAGCCCACAGTAATGGCAGAAGGTGAAGGAGAAGCAGGTACGTCACATGTGGCAAGCAGGAGCAAAGTGGGAGGAGGTGCCACACACTTTAAAATAACCAGATCTTGTAAGAACTCATTCACTATCACGATAAATCATTCATGAAAAATCCACCTCCAGAATCCAATCATCTCCTACAAGGCATCACCTCCACCCTGGGGATTACAGCTGAACATACATGGGGACACAGATCCAAACCATGTCATTCTGCCTCTGGCCCCTCCCAAATTTCATGTCCTTTTCATGTTGCAAAATACAATTATCCATTCCCAACAGTCTCCCAAAGTCTTAATTCATTCCAGCATTAACTCCAAAGTCCAAAGTCTCATCTGAGACAAGGCAATTCCCTTCTACCTAAGAGCCTGTAAAATCAAAACCCAGTTATTTACCTCCAAAGTATAATTCAGATACAAGCATTGGGTAAATATTTCCATTCCAAATGGGATAAATCAGCCAAACAAAAGAGGCTACAGCCCCTATGAAAGTCTGAAACCCAAAAGGGCAGTCATCAAATTTTAATGACTCCAAAATAATCTCCTGTGACTCCACGTCTCATATCCAGGGCACACTGGTGGGAGGAGTGAGCTCCCAAGGCCTTGGAAAGCTCTACTCCTATGACTTTGCAGGGCTTAGCTCCAGTGGCTACTCTCATATGCTGGCACTGAGTGCCTGCAGTTTTTCTTTGCTGAGGGTGAAAGCTGCCAGCGGCTACCATTCTGGGTTCTGGAGTATGGTGGCCCTCTTCTCACAGTTCCACAAGGCAATGTCCTAGAGGGGACTCTGCGGGGACTCCAACACCACATTTCCCCTTTTCACTGCTCTAATAGAGGTTCTAGGGACATGAGGGCTACGCCCCTGCAGCAGGCCATTGCCTGGACACCCAGGCTTTTCTGTACATCCTCTGAAATCTAGGCAGAGGCTCCCAAGCCTCAACTCTTGCATTCTGCACACCCACAGGCTTAATGCTGCATGGAAGCTTCCCATCCATTCGTTTACTTGGAAAATATGTATTGAGTAGCTACCATGTCATAGGCAATCTTCTGGCTCCTGGGATATATCAGTGAGTAATGTAAATAAAAAATGTCTTGCTTTCTCTTTTATATTCTAGAGGGAAAAACAGATACATTCAACAAAAATAAGTTAACCCTATAATACATTAAAGATGCTAAGTGCTATGGAAAAGAATAGAGCAACATAATGAGACCCAAAGTGGGGAGTTGGTGTTTGCAGATGTAAATAGGGTGGTAAGAAAGGTGTATTTAAGAAACTGGTATTGAGCAGACCTAATCAGGTAAGGGAGTCAGCCTGATGGATATCAGGAGGTGAAAAGTTCCAGGTTGAAAGAATAGCCAATGGTATCAAGGCAGAAGTGCACCTCACATAGTCAAAAATCGGCAAGGAGGCCAATTTGTGTAAAGCAAGGAGAACAAAATAAACAAATGTAAGAAATAAAGCCAGAGAAGTAACTGCAGTAAGCTCAGTTAGGTCTTGTAGGTTATAGTAAGAATGGTGGTTTTCACTCTGGTAAAATGGAGAAACAATAGAGCATTTTGAGCAGAAAAGTAATATGCTTGACTGATATTTAACAGAACAATTATGGCTGCTGTGTTGAGAATAAAGTGGAGTGCCAGGGTGGAAGTAGTTAAAAGACAATGCTGTAATCCAGGCAAAGCAGCAACCATGACTTGAACTGGGATGATTCTAGTGGAAGTGCTAAGAAGGATTCAAAATCTCGATATATTTTGATGCTAACACCAACAAGATTTTGCGAAACAAAAAAAAATGTTGAATATGAGATAAAGAGAATCAACAAGGATGACTCCAGTTCTTTTTCTCTGTCTTAGTGGAAAAATGAAATTGCCTTCACTTGTGATGAGGAAGACCATGGAAGAAGTAGTATATGGATCAAAGTGAGAGATCTTAAGAAAACCAGTTCCATTTTGAAAAAAAGTAAGTTTAAGTTTGAAACGTAAATTAAACATTCAAATGGAGACTTTGGGTAGTTTGATACATGTAACAGAGTAGTCTGGAGTTGAGGAAAGAGGCCTGGGTGGGGAGATTTATATTTGGAGGTCAAGTCACTTAGATGACATTTAAAGCTATAAGACTGGAGGTGATCTTTAAGGGAGTGAGTGTCTATAGACATGGAAGCAGATTGAAGTCTTAAGGCTTGGGGTACCAATACTAAGATGTCAAGTAGACGAAGAGGAACCAGTAAATCAAACTGAGACGCAGCAACTAGAAACTCAGAGAAATGATGGAGTGTTAGATGCCAAGTGAATAACGTATACCAAGGAGGAAGGAGTGATCAACTCCATTAAATGATGTTAATAGGTCAAAAAGATAAAGACTTGAAGTTAACTATTAGATTTATAATGTAAAGGTGAGTAGGGATTTGACAAGTGTACCTTAAGTGCAGTCATGAGCTAAAGTCTGACTGTAGATGGTGGAATTTGAAAAGAAGAATTAAAGGCTCCTATGGTTGAATATACTTTGGTGAAGTTTTGCTAAAAGGGGAGCAAATAAATAAAACAATGGCTAGTGGAAGAAATAGGGGAGGGTCAAGGATAATTTTTCATGGAAAAATAACAACATGCCTTCATTCCCTTGAAAATGTTCCATTAATACAAGAACATTTTACAATACAGGAGTAAACTGGGGAAAAATGAGGCAAGAATATTCCTGGTCAGATCTATTAATAGACTGTATGCCAGTGGTGGATAAATATAGCAGTGGAAATCTATAGAAGCTCTTTTATTCTTTTTGTTAATTTTTATAGTAAAATTGGAGGTAATATAATCACTGACGATCAGGATAAGGAGAAAGGAAAATGTATAAATAGTTGGCATAAGACAGGAAAGTGAATGAATGAGGGAAATATGGAATGATTACAGGGCAGCATCAGGAAACATAGGAAGTTCATGGTCATGAGTTTAAGGTGGGAAGAGTCGTCCTCTTTGGGTATATTTAACCTATGCTGTGGTAGTGCCAAGATCATAGCAGAAGTGAAGAAAAAAAGGCAGGGAAGTCCAGTTCCATGAAAAGAAGTGGTTATAATAACTGACCATGAAACTTAAGTTGAGTAAGGAGGGAATAGACCACATCAAAAAGTGAGAGATAGTAGAAAGTTGTTAAATCATATGAAGATCCCCTGAGGGATGAGGAATTTTTGGACTCAGTGTATAAAGGGTATACACTAATCAATATGATTATGTATCTGACAGAAAAAGAAACACAAGAGATGCATGCGCTATACAAACTGAACAAACAGAGCTGCTGGGGGCACTGAGATTAAACGATGCCACATGATCATTAGTGAAACAAGATCCAATTGCTAGATTGATAAAAAAACATGTTTCAGTTTTAAATACTAGCAGTAAACAGATTTCAGGCAAACCGAAGAAACAGATATAAAAGTTAAGAGTCAGAGATAAAATTAGGGCCCACAAAAGCTGAAAATCCCCACAGAAAATTAGAGGAGGTAATTAAAACGTCAATGCCTGAATTCTATCAAAATAATCTTTGGGGCCAAGTAATATGCACCTTTTTTGTTCAGAGTCAGTGACCAGCCATAGCTGAAACAATTTAGAGGGTTGGAGAGTTAAATATAGACAGACTTGTGCCAAAGAAAAAAAAAGGTATAAATTAGATGTTGTTACAGTAGTTCAACATCTGTTTAAATGTAAAAAGTTGTAAGGGACCATCACTTTGCTGTCAATCTAACAACCAAAACAAGCCAGATAAGCCCTAAAGTCATTATTTTTTAACCCATCAAAATGTAGAGCACACGCAAAAAAACTAAATGAATTAAATTCTAGAAAGTAATAAGCCTTTTATAGGAAACACAAACATTTACTGGACATATAACTCATTGGATGAGACCCAGGGCTGCTCTCATACTTAGCTCAGAGGTAAGAAATAGAGGATTCAGGCATAGAAGGAGTAAGAAGGAAGCAGCCATACAGAGGCCAGAATGGCAGATTAGAATTCTAAGGAGGCCACACCACACATGTGTCTAACTATTTTCGATTCTGTCCACAGATATCTGAAACCAATAGTGAGCTAAATAATATTAAAACTGTAGTAAAGCCCACATACAGTCAACTTCAAATCAGTTTGATATTTTTTCTTTCCTACTGCCCACCCCCATTCAAAAGGTCTCATAAAACCAGCAGTGCTCTTCTTTGTAAAGGGAAAAACACAAAAAAAAATGATTTACTTCCACCTCTTTCATTCTTTTACGCAAAGCGTTTATCATACAATAAAAACATTTAAGACATGTGAAATCAACACAATGTGGCCCTTTGTAAAGAGAGGAAACAGTCAATAGAAGGAGATGCAGACATGACCCAGATGTTGGAATGATCAAATAGGGTTTTGAAAATACCTATAATATAAATGCTAAAAGATCTAGGGGTGATAGTGAATAATGCATGCAAATAGATGGCTGAATTTGAGCCAATAGATGAAGTCTACAAAACAGCCAAATGAAAATACTTGAAATGAAAAGTATAATTTAGAAATCAACAGTTTTCTAGATGGGCTTAGCAGCAGCCTAGACACAAAAGAGAAATTGACCAGTGAAATAAAGACAAGTCAAATAGAAAGTATCCAAACTGAAACACAAAAAAGAGTGGGGAAAATGAAAACAAAGGAACAAACAAAAGTGTACCCAATATCTATGGGACACTATCTAGTGCTCTAACATAAATCTAACTAGAGTCTTATTACAGAAGAAAGAAAAGGAAGCAAAAAAAGGAAAAAAAGAAAGAAAAGTTTGAAGATACAACTATCAGAACTTCCAGATGTAATAAAAACACCAACTTACATATTCAAGAATTTAAGCAAACCTCAAGAAGGACAAATATAATGAAAATCATGCCTAGGCATATCATAAACTGATAACATGAAAGACAAAAATAAAATCTTAACAGCATAAAGTGGAAAACAATATATGGGCCAGACATGGTGGCTCACACTTGTAATCCCAGCACTTTGGGAGGCTGAGGAGGGTGGATCATCTGAGGTCAGGAGTTCGAGACCAGCCTGGCCAACATGGTGAAACACGGCCTCTACTAAAAATACAAAAATTGGCATGGTGGCATACACCTGTAATCTCAGCTACTCGGGAGGCTGAGGCATGAGAATCACTTGAACCCAGGAGGCGGAGGTTGCAGTGAGCCAAGCTCACACCACTGCACTCCAGCCTGGGTTGACAGAGTGAAAGACTCTGCTTCAAAAAGAAAGAAAGAAAGAAAGAAACAAACGTACATATAGTATACAAGAAAACATTTATATAAATAGTGGCTGATATCTCACCAGAAACAATGAAGGCAAGAAGACAATGAAACAACATCTTTAAAGTTCTAAAAGAAGTAACAGTAATCAATGTAGAATTCTATATCAAATGAAAATATCCTGCAAAAGGAAAGACATTTTTACACAAGCTGAGAGAATTTGCTTCAGCAGGCTGAGCTACAAGCAGTGAAAAGGGAGGTTTTTTGGGTTAAGAAGAAATAACGTCAGGTGGAAGTGAGGATGAACAGGAAACACTGAAGAACACTAGAAACGACAGATCTCTAAAAAGAGAGAGAAATTATTTTGTGGGGTTTACATAGACAAAACACAGAATTTTAAAATATCTGCTATATAATGAATCTAAAATGGACTTTTTTTTCTCCCTCACCCTAAGTAAATTTTGATTTTCAGCCAAAAAAATTAAATATGGTCATGGCCATTATTTTAAAATACTTAAGTATCACAGTCAATAAACTTAAACAATAACTAAATTAACAATACTATTTATGATAGCAAAATTTTATTGAATACCTAACATGAATCAAACATGTATTATTTATAAGCTCTCTGATCACCCTGAAAAGTATGTATATAAAACACATTTTATAAATGAGAAAACATTAGGAAATTGGATTGAGAAGTTATATTCTTTGCCAAAGTCACTTGGCTGTTGAGAAGCAGAACTAGTATTCAAACGCAAATCTATCTGATTCTAAATCTCATGCTTTGCTTCTCAGGCACAAATTATTATAGTAATAATAATTGTATGTACAATGAGTTAAATGTCCAATGAATGCTTGTGTTTCCTGAATCCATGTGACAAGTACAGAATTTAAATGACTAACATTTTCAAGACCGCCCTCTATACTATACAAATTAGGTGTCTCTGGCTGAACTTGTTACATTCATAGAATAAATCTGTTCTGAAAATGCTTCCATTTATTATTTTGTCCAAAATTAGAAAATATTTTTAATTCTTATTATAAAATTATAGTTTACTGAAAAAAATTGCACAAAAAGAAATTTAAAAGGAATTATTTGCAATCCCACTCATAGAGATTACCATTACTAACATTCTGAAGAACATTTTGGCATATTTCCTTCCAGACCTTTAATATATATATGTATGTTTATAACATATACATTAAATTTATAGAATTTTGTACTATACAATCTTGTTTGTTTCATGTAATAACACATCATGAACCCATTGCCATGTACATAGAAAGAGACATATTTCATTCCTCTTGATGGTGTATACTATTCCACAGTAGGCACGAATTATAATTTATTAAATCAATTCCTTTTTGAAGTTTTTAACTGATTCCAGTTATTTGCTACTTTAAATAATTCTACAATGAACATTTTGAGTATGTATTTAAGTCTTTATCTAATTATATTCTTGAGAGAGTGTCCTGGAAGTAGAAATCCTGGATTAAGTAGCTTTCACATTTTTACTTTTGATAGTTTGCCAGGTTACCCCAAACTATTTCCAACACTGGTATAATCGCTTTTCTAGTCCTTGCCAAACTATCAAGTACAAAATGATAATCATTGTTTGAGTTTTAAATTCCTAGTTTATTAGTCAGATGTTTCAATATTTTCCTTTAGTGTTTCTGGACATGGTATCATGCTAATAAAGGTCCTTAATACGCTAGAATTATAGAAACACTTGCCTTCATTTTCCTCTACTACCTTATGATTGCATATTTTGCATTCAAATTTTAATACTCAGCAGTTTTTACTTAGTATGGTTGTGAGAGCTACATTAACATCTTTTTAAATATACAACATAACTTGTCTGATAATACTGCTAGATACCTTGTCTGCAACGTTCTGAAACTAACTTTAAGTAAACTCCTTTCTATCTATATACTGTATTCCTATACTCTTCTTCCATTCCATTCTCTTAGTCAATTTCAATACTTTCTAAGTTTTTTTTTCTTTTTATCTAATTCCCAAAAATAATTCTCTCTGAAAAAAATTAGCATGATTTCAGCTGAACTAAAATGGAGTTTGTGTATCTAGCAGAGGTTAGAAATGTGAACCCATGGGAAACTGGTAGAAATTAGAAGTAGCATTCCAGCTTTAGAATCAAGTACAAGCATATGGGCTAAGACACACAACATTGAAAATACAGAAAGGAAGGCAAGTAGGAGTTAGCTTTAGACGATGATCCTTTTCTTCCCTGCATATTCGCTTTAACAGACACTCAACAAATATTTACTGATTCCTTAATGACCAATGATCTTCTTCAGAAAGTGCTACGCACATTTGAATGTATAATGTAGAAATTCTCACCTTTAATCGGCAACTAGGACTCTGTTGATAAATGAGTTCAGAAATAACTCGGAAAAGTTTTGATTCATGTAGTTCTATAATTTTAAATCCAAAATTTGGAGAGCTAGTATGGTTTATTACCACGATGACACTGGTGACTCCTCATAACTACATATCTGCTAACACAAGTGCTCTAGGTTATACATCCAATTGGAAGTACTAAAATAAATTTACAACTAAAAGAAAATGTTCTAAAAAGGAGCCATCACACTTTGGTTGATATAGATGGTCTAAGGTGTTTCTATTTGTATACATAAAATTCAGCCTGATGAAATCAGATTATACCATTAATAAGGATAGATGAGGGTTCAGTAAAAAGCATGCATTTGGTCCACTGATTAATTTTCCAGGGAAAGCAAAGACAAGTCCTGCAGTAACAGAAAGTGTCACTGGCAACACATTTTTCTAGAGAGTTATGCTAGAGATAAGACTCAGAGAAAAAGCTCTGTAGTAGCCAACACTCATATGGAAGGTTGTTACTTTCTGGGTGCAGAAACAGAGAACCAAATCAAACCTAATCAGAGGAAGACAGAAAAGATCCATCTTGATCTGCTATAGGCCTTCATTTGATGTGCTTGTGTTTGAGGCAGTGTCTGTTCCAAAGCAGAGACAGCCGGCCTGGCACTGCATGAGAGCACCTTTAATTCAGCTCAGTAATCGCTTGCACAATTACCTCTTTTGAATGAAACCATCTTGGATATGGACAAAAGTATGGAGGACAGTGACTTAATTTTTTGATTAAAAAAAGGAGCAAGCGAGAGAAAGAAAATGATTTATAATAAGTCCATAGGAACATTCTGTACCTATCTCTTTTCTGATTAGAGAGGTGGCATGGAGCCTGGCTCATTAGGCAGAAGTAATGAGCCAGTCTATATGCCATCTCTAATTAGAGAAAAGATACAGTAGGTACGACTGTACATATAAATTGATAGAATAAAGATAAAAATTATTTAAAATATTCTTTTCTTTCTGTAGCTCTTAGATGTCCAGAACGTAAAGGAGAAAGTTGTAATAAGAACTAAATAATATTTGAAATAAACCGGTTTCCTGTTACATGTTTTCTAATCAGGAGTGAAATTTATTTCTACACAGTTTAAAAATATCATCTTCAGTTCACACTGTTCTTTTGAAGCATTAATCCAACATTTAGTATACTGAAGTAGAATAGAAGCAAGCCATTTTAACCCTGCAGTGCATAGTAGACTAATTTATGGCGCTATCAAATACTTTGAGCAACATTTGGTGCAATAAAACACTTTTAGAAGTACTAATGGGGATTAAACATTGAAATAAGGCTCACAAGATTTAATGTGTTATTTAAAAATTCTTCACGCAGAGTATTTTATAAAATTATGCAATATACTAATTACTCAAACCAAGTTCCTAAATATATAAGTTCCTTAAAATATTGTTTCTTCGCATGAGTTTAGCTTGATCTAAGAGCATACACAAACTAAAGTAATACAGTCTTCATATTTTCTCTTTTGATTGGTACAACAATCATATGGAAAGATAGTGTTATCCCTATCTTATTGTTTCACAATAAGAAAATAGATGTTCAAAGAGTTTAAAAATAGTTACCACTTAATGCACATTTACTATACAACAAGCAATTTATATTCTAAACATACATATCTCACATAATTCTTATAAGATTCCTATGAATTATATACTAAAACACCATTTAATAGATTAGAAACCAGATTTAAAGGGAGTAAATATTTTGATCAAAGAAGTACACCTGGGTTATATATATATATATATATTTTTAGAATATACATTGCTTGTTGTATAGTAAATGTGCATTTTAGCTCTGTCGCCCAGTCTGGAGTGCAGTGGCGCAATCTCGGCTCACTGCAAGCTCCGCCTCTTGGGTTCACGCCATTCTCCTGCCTCAGCCTCTCCGAGTAGCTGGGACTACAGGCGCCCGCCACCACGCCTGGCTAATTTTTTTGTATTTTTAGTAGAGATGGGGTTTCACCGTGGTCTTGATCTCCTGACCTCGTGATCCACCCGCCTCGGCCTCCCAAAGTGCTGGGATTACAAGCGTGAGCCACTGCACCCGGCCCACCTGGGTTATATTTAAACCAGAGCTTGGCAATTTAACCACAGTGTTTTGAATATCAAAAATATATACCTTCTTTTTTAAAACTAGACATTGGTCTAATAACTCAGGTCATACAGAAAAACAAAACTAACATTTTATATTATTTCAGAATTAATAAGTGTATCATACAAAATTATCTACAGGAGATATTTATGGCATGTCCTTTATATACATTTATTACAAACATTCAAAAAGAGTTGAGTTCCTGATATGTGCAAATGATAGGATTGTGTACCTATTAGAATTAATAATGAGTTTGGCAAGGTCACTGAACATAGGTAAATATAAAAACTAATTTTATTTTAATGCAATAGTAACAAAATTAGCAAATGAAGTTCAAAAACAATACTAAGTATAATTGCATGAAAACCAACAGGCCAAAAAGCCAGAACACTGACAATACCAAATGCTAGTGAGGCTGTGGGGCAACAGGAACTCTCTTTCATTGCTGATGGGAATGTAAAATGATATAGTCATTTTGGAAGACAATTTTACAGTTTCTTACAAAACTAAACATATCTTACCATACGATCCAGTAATTGCGCTCTTTGGTATTTATAAGTTGAAAACTTATGTTCACACAAAAACCTACACACTGATGTTTATAGCAACTTTACTCATAATTGCCAAAACTTGGAAGCAACCAAGATGTCCTTCAGTAGGTGAATGAATAAATCAACTATGCTATATCTAACCATGGAATATTATTTAGTACTAAGAAGATATGAACCACCAAGCCATGAAAGACATAGAGGAATCTTACATGCATATTACTCAGTGAAACAAGCCAATCTGAGGACACATGATTTTTTATTCCAACTATATGATATTCTGGAAAAGGCAAAAATACAGAGACAGTGAAAAGATCAGTGATTGCTAGGGGTTAGGATAGAGAAAAAGATGAACATGAGGAACACGGAAGATTTTTAGGGAGTGAAACTACTCTGTAGGATACTGGAGTAGTGGATACTTGTCGTTGTACAACACCAAGAGTGAACTCTAATATAAACTATGGGCTGTGGGTGATAATGATGTGTCAATGTAGGTTCATCAATTGTAACAAATATACCATATACCACTCTGGTGAGGGATATTGACAATGGGGAAGGCTGTGCGTGTGTAGGAGCAGAGAGTATACTGGAACTCTCTATACTTTCCACTCAATTTTTCTGTGACTCTAAAATTGCTCTAAAAAATACAGTCTATTAAAAAGGAAAACCAATGAATATGTTTGAACAAGTCTAACAAATAGGAGTGAGACCTCTATACAGACAACTAAAAACATTGCTCGGAGAAATCAAGGGATATATTAATTTATGGGCTGGATACTTGATATTGTTTAGATGCCCATTCTCCCAAATACAAATTAGTAATCTAAACCTCAACAGAATTTTTTATGAAAATTGAAAAACTGTTTCTAAAATTCGTATATAATAGCCAAGGCGATCTTAAAAGAAAAAAAGTTGGAGAACCAGTAGATATGAAGACATGTATGAAGCCACAGTAATTAAAACTAAATATTTTGGCCCAAGTATAGACAGACAGACAGATCATTGGGGCAGAATAGAAAGTTCAGAAACAAACCTATCTTCACATATACAGAGACCTGATTCACGACAATGTTACCACTGCAGAATGGTAGAAACAATGATTTGTTTCAAGAGGCAAGGTTTTCTAGGTTAATTATGCATTCAGGTGGGAACAAAATTTTGACCCCTACCTTATATAATCTCAAAAAATCTATTCCAGATAGAACATAGACCAAAATTTGAAAAGTAAAATAATAAAGCTTCCTGAATAAACTGTAGGAGGATATCTTCATGATATCAGGGTTTGCAAAAATAGTCTAAACAGAACACCAAAAGTATTAAGTATAAAACAATGACTAAATTAGACTCATTAAAATTAAGAAGTTCTGCTTATCAACAAATACCATCAAGAGAATGAGACTGTAAGCCTTAGCCCAGAAGACCATATTTGCTATCAGGTATTTGTCAAAGAACTCATATTCAAAATATTGAAGACCTCCTATAAATTATTAAGAAAAATACAAACTGTCCAAATAAGAATTGGCAAAAGGCTTCACAAAAAAATCATATTCACTTGGTAAATAAGCACATGAAAAGATCTCAGTATCACTAATGATCAGGAAATGCACTACATGGCTACCAGAATGGCAAAGAATGATAACATCTGACACTATTAAGAGTTGGTAAGGATGTGGAACAACTGAAATCTTCAAATATTGCTTGTTGAGACACCCACTTTGGAAGACTTTTCAGAAGTATTTCCTGAAGCCAAAGATATAACTGCAAACACTATGGAAAAATCTCATTGGCATAATGCTAAGCGAAAAGAACACAAGAGTACCTACTTCATGATTTTATTTGTAGGATAGTTCAAGAATAGGCAACATTAATCTATGGTTATAGAGAGCTACATTGATGCTATTCTGTTTTCACCTTTACAGTGGATGTTCATGAGGGGACTCTGAGATTCTGGAAATGTTCTACAACTTTTTCTAAATGAGAGTTACACAGGTGTATATAAATATTAAAAACCTCATCAAGCTATACCTTTTATATTTATGCACTATCTTGCATACATGTTTTATTTTGTTTAAATCTTAAAAGATTTCTTTAAAATATCTAGACCACAAAGTTCATAAGCCATCTAAAAACTGAAGAAAACATATACAACATAATATTCTTAACATAAATGAGTTTTTATAAATAAGGAATTATAGAGTATAAATATGGACACATTGTATGAATAAGGAATTCACAAATGAAATGCAAATGATCACGACATATGTAAAAAGCTACTCAAACTCATTAATGGCCAAATAATTCTAAGTCAGCATTCAACACTATTTTTCACTTAGAGGAATGGCAAGGGTGAAAAAAAGGTGGATAATTTGTAAGGTTAGTTAGTGTTTAAGGAAACAAGTACTTGGCTATATATTTTAATGAGGTTATAAATTTTCACAACCTTTCTGGAGGTAGCCTGTTATTACGCATTAGAGCAATCTCTGTAATATGTATTAAAATATAAAATGACCATATACTTCAACCCAGCCATTCAACTTCTATGCATTTATTTTCGGGAAATAATTATATTAACATTAATAATAGTATTATTTATGGCCGGGTGAGGTGGCTCACGCCGGTAATCCCAACACTTTGAGAGGCCAAGGTGGGTGGATCACCTGAGGCCAGGAGTTCAAGACCAGCCTGGCCAACATGGTGAAACCCCATCTCTACTAAAAATACAAAAGTTAGGCATGGTGGCACACGTCTGTAATCCCAGCTATGCAGGAGGCTGAGGCAGGAGAATCGCTTGAACCCGGGAGGCAGAGGTTGCAGAGAGCCGAGATTGCACCACTGCACTACAGCCTAGGTGACAAGAGCAAAACTCCACCTCAAAAAAAATAATAATAATAATAATAATATTATTATTTACTAATATAGTTTAGTAAATATTCTTTTTAAAAATTTATAGCATATATGTTATCTTCTTAAACTACATGGCCAATTTTTGGTGTAAGAAAATATAAACCACATAGTCCAGTTAATTATATGTGAATATTATTTCTCAGCTTTCATCTACTACTGTATAGTCCTACTTTAACAATGCTGTACATTAAAATCCAGCCCCATGCCCAAGAGAGAGAAAATATCATTTACATACAGGCATTGTGCTTAGCACTTCATCCATTCATTCATTTAACAAATAAATATTGAGTATCTAATACATGCCAGGTGCTTGAAACACAGTAATGTTTTATATGACATTGCTTTATTTGATCCTTACATTGGCCCTATGGGATATCAATATTATCATCATCATCACTTTAAAGTTGGGGTGACTACACTTTAGAGACATTAAAATATCTTGCCAGCCATATAGCTAGTAAGTGAGGAAATGGGATATGAATTCACGCAGGTTGGCACCAAATAGGATATTAAGGAACTGTGCAATCAGGCAACTGCTCAAATACATATGTATGTATGTATGTATATGTCTATGTATATGATTGATTGATGGTTGATATATATAAATAGAAATGTAGATATAGACACAGATATATAAATATATGTAGAGATATATAATATTTTCTATAAAATAACTGCTAATTGCACTGAAGCATTAAAAATACTAAATGTTCATTATAGGAGCTTAAGAAATCTCATGGATTGCAACTATACAATTGCATACAATACAGCCATTTTAAATGAGAACATATCTCTAAAGGAGAAGATACATTGACATGAAACATTGTTTATAACATTTGAAGGAGAAGTATTTATTTTTAGAAGGCTCAGAGGAAGCATATGTATTGTAATTTTATTTTTGGAAAAATATATTTATAACTATATCTCTAGCTAAAAATGTACTAAAAATCTGTAGGAGTATAAAAAAGTTAAACTATATCTATCTCTGAAGATAGAAATATGGAAAATACTTTCTATTTCACAGAGTTCCATATTGTTTAGATTTTTTTATAATGAGCATGTATTATATAATAATATAAAATAATATTTTTATTTTAATATGTAGGCATTTTAAAGACAATTGTACTAGATATTTCAAGATAATTTCTTATTTCAACTTCTGGTTTTATTCAATATATAGTTTATGATATCTTCTTAAACTATATGGCCCTTTTTTAATGTAGTAAATGTAAACATCAGTCCAGTTAATTACATGTTAATACTATTTCTAAGGTTCCATCTAATACTTCATAGTCCTACTTTAACAATGCTCTACATTAAAATGCAAATCCCTCAGAAAAGAGACAGAAAGGAAATACAGTTTATTACACATTGAAATTACTTAAAAACTAATCAGAATAAAGAAGTTTCTATCTGAAAGCTTCCCAAATATAGTAAGTTAAATAGTAGACCCCAAAAGATCTATTATCCACCTGGAACCTGTAACTATGACTTTAATTTGGAAAAAGGGTCTTTGCAAGTATAATTAAGTTAAGGAACTCAGGGTGAGATCCTCCTGACTGTGAGTGGGCCCTAAATCCAATGACAAGCATCCTTATAACAGAGGTAAAGGGGAGAAGATTCAGAGGAGAATGCCACATGAAGACTGAGGCAAGATTGCAGTTAGGAAGCAGCAAGTAAAGCAACACTAAGGATTGCCAGCAGCTACCACAAAGAGAGACATGGAATGGATTTGCCCTCAGAGCCTCCAGAAGGAACCAACACCACTGAACCCTTAATTTCTGACTTCCAGCTTCCAAAACTGTGAAAAAATAAATTTTACGTTTATTAATCTGCCACCCAGTTGGTGATAATTTGTTCGGTAGCCTTAGAAGATGATTACACATAGATATTTTAAAATATTATTTGTTTGATGCATTTTTAAGAACAATGTACTTGGATGAAATAAATAACATTCTGAAGTCAGAAACTTACCATTTAAACTCTGTCCTATTTGCACAGTACCAGATGCAAAATCTGTAATTGAACCACTTAGAGTTCTTGCATCGAAAGGTGTATGATCCTTCTCCACGCCATTGATAAAGAAGCTGATTTTTGTCTGATGCACCTGTAAGAAATTACCACCATTATTATTTTAAGTGCATAAACTTTTATTTTATATTAAACACATTTCAACAGTTTTTATTAAGTAACTTTCTTCTTTGTTCAGCTGGGAAGACTGAAAACGTTATTTTAATAGCTCAATGATATCTCCATGTGTTTATCTAGATATAAACCTATATGGTGTCATTTTGTGCTGTGATGATATCTCCCAGAGTGTTCACAGGTATATATAATAGTTTGTCCCATACATGTAACAGCTCTGATTGCCATGCTTTTACCGGGTTTTTGAGGATATGTTACTTCTTTAAATACAAATTAAATTTGTTATGGCTATATTTGGAAATAGAGCAAAATGAGTACAAGGGAAAGAAATAATTAAAACCAGATATAACAACAAAGAATTGCATGTGGATATAATTCAAGTTACTAGGATCAAATATTTCTTGAATTTACTGTCTTGGGTATTGGTATCGGGTTGGTGATTTTCAGACATACTTTCCCAATGTAGGGTAACAAAAAATTGCCAAATATATTCTAGACTAATCAATCAAGCAAGAGGTCTAATAACTGCACATATTAGGGATTAGCAATTTTTTTCTGTAAATAGCTAGAGAATGTTTTTTTGTCTGCAAGTCAAATGATTTGGTTCTGTGGGCCAAATGGTTACTGACACAACTGCCCAACTCTAATGCTGTAATGCAAAAGCATCCACAGACAATATATAAACAAATGAGCATGGCTGTGTCCAAATAAAACTTTGTTTATAAAAACAGGTGGCCAGACAATTTGACCCACAGGTTGTAGTTTGATAACTCTTGGATTACATGATTAAAAAGCTATGGGATTTTTGTTTATGTGACAGGAGCCCAGAATAGCCAATGCTATCAAATTTTTATGGAAAACTCCCATAGATACCTGCACAAAAATTTTAATTGCATACACTTCTAAATAAACTAATCAGCTGTTTGGATATCAACTTTATCTCTGCAAATAGTCTTTTTGTTCAAGTGCTTTTAGCTTAAATGCAAAAGGAATAATTGGTACTCTAGTTAGGAAGGAGCTGAAATGGCAAATAAAAGGCTCTGGAAAGGGGAGGGGTTGAGAGAGGGGAGGAGAGAGTGAGATTTAAGGTCATGCAATGGAAAGGTTGGATGTTAACATTTTAATTAAAATGATAGCAAAACATTCAACATGCTATTCTGCTATGGACTTTGAGTGGTAATGATGTGTCACTGTAGGTCCGGCAATTGTAACAAATATAACACCACTCTGGTGCAGGGCTTTAACAGAGGGGGAGGCTGTAGGTACGTGGGGGTACAGCGTGTTTGGGAGATCTGTGTAATTTCCACTCAATTTTGCTGTGAGCCTGAAACTGGTTATATTTTTAATGCTTTTATGTTAAAGAGACTTGCAATAATTAATGAAGATAAACATTTATTCTTAAACATCTTAAAATCATGTGAACTACTGCCTTAAAAATCTTTTTCAATGTCCCCCCCAAAAAACAAGCAAAACAAAACAAAACAAAACAAAAAAAACAGGAAGTTAATCCAATAATTACTTGGTAATATGGATTTTTTCAAAAAGTTACCCACAATGGCTTTTCTCCATTCTAATCACCCTACTTTCATTTAAACCATGTTCTTTCTTAAATCCATTGATCCAGTGTTGCATTTGATCTAATTTTAAAACAAAGCTTTAATATACCTCAAGTCATATACCAAGTCCTCAAGGGCCTGGATATATTCCGCTTTGTTGGGTAGTAGGGCTGCATTTTTTTTGCATCCCATTTTTTACAGCCTGTTACTGTCATTTGGTGTTTGACTGTTATCATTATAAAAGATACAGGCTTTTCTACTTTGTTATTTGTAGCATTATCTCATGTTTTACAACATCTTTTCACAACATGCAGGCACATGAAATATAACTAGTGAAAAGTTCTCGGTGGTATTAATGCATAAAAAAGAATGTGGTTCCATCTCTACTGTCTTTACCCAGCCAAAAGCTGATGAACAGCCAATTTTCCTTTATCACATTAGCACAGCCATGAGGGAAACACATTTGTTCTAGTCAGCTACACTAAAGATACTATTACCAATCTAACATATACATGTTTTATATCAGCAGTATTCTCAGAGCATGAGAGAGCCAACAATATATTAACACTAGCATGACAGTTTATTTAAGAAAAGAAAATTGTCTCTGTAGAGGGACAGAAGTTAGAAATGTATGGCTAAAGCTCAGTGTCACTGGTCTAATAAAGGTAATAATTCTTAGGCTTTCTTTATAGCAGGTAACACTCCTGTGACAGTTCTGTCATATCATTCAAATAAAAATGTTGTCTTTTACAAGCTTAAGTGCACCTTTATTTTGAGTCAGATATAAAGCATGTTTTTGATTTTCTGTATTCACTGTATTATATCTGTTGTCAAGAGTTCGGGGCCTTCTTTTTTATCAACTCATCACATATTTGCTTAGTAGAAGAATTCAGTGTCACTTGCAGTGAATTCCAGAAGGATATTTTCACTTTGTAGGTACTTAAATAATGATTAATGATGATCCCAAGCTACTCTCTTCCATTGACCCCTCCCCTACCAACCACCTTTCCATACATAAGATTAAATCTTCCTTGGTTTTTCTGCATCATGTTTTGTGTTCCAAGATTCTCTGAACTATTTTACAATTCTGATCTGGGGCCCCATCACCCTGAAGCTGTAAATACTGAGGTGGATTTTTGCTATAGCTCATTCTGATGGTCCCCTTGACAGTTATTTAAGGGAATACATACAATGGAATTTCTGATTTGTGAAAAGAAAGCCTTCTGCTAAAATAAACTTCGCACCTATCTCATTCTCTAGCCCTGTGAGGATAAGAGGAGCTTCGCATGTTTATTGGTGTGTCTTGAATGAATGAATTGACAAAAGCAGTAGCAGTTGTAGAAAAGCATTTAAATCCCCTTCATAAGAGATCCAAAAACACTTCGGAAAGAAGATACAGAGAAGGTCATGCTCAAATCTTCATTCTCTTCAGTTTCATATTTTATTTTAACCACTTTTTTGGTCACATTTGCATCCGTGTGATAGATTGTACTCATCCCTTTGAGTACAAGAGTACACTAGATTATTTTTAAGTAGAATTCTTGACACTATCCTCCCATTCTCATGCTTGATTAGTGAGAAGTATAATTCAAAAGCCTAGAAAGTTACACAATAGCTCAGTACCTACCAAGGGGAAAATAGAATCAAGTCCACCTAGACTAGAGTAATTTTCCACAATCACCTGTTCCACTGAAATGCCAGATCTTTGCTGCTATTTTACTCCTGCTGGCCATCAAAACTAAAAGAAACTGCTGACTCAGGCTGGGAAATAGAGTACCTGTGCTGAATTTCTTACTGGACAAATGGTATTCCCATTGCCTACATTCTTCTAATTTAAACTGAATTCATAAAGCATCAACTCGGCACCCACAGTGGCCCTATGGGCTACACCAACAAGAGTTAAGTCATGATCCTTTCTCTCAAGGAGCTTGTATGTATGATAACAACAAAATACATTTTAATATACTAGATAGTGTTTGAATCACTATAAATGATGATGGTTGTTTCTAACTTAAATAGTGAATCTTAATGCAGTCCAGAAGGATTATCGTTTCCAAGGAGTTGCTTTGAGAAATTATGTCTTAATTTGTTAATATGTGTGGTGTATAACATATTTTTGGACCTTCTCTGTGTGACTTGCTTTACCAGAACCAACTTAGAAGCTTCCCAGGAAGAGCAGTTTTATTAATTTGGAGGGCCTCATTTAAAGCAAAACCATTTTATGCATTCAGAATAATACCTTTCTAATAGATTAACATTAAGTGATTTGACAACGTAGCTTAAATTTAAATTTCCCCTTAAAAGATCATGATGGATGATACAAATATAAGGAACATCATTTTGAAAGCTAAGAAATTCAAACAAAAAAGAAAACCACTGTAATATGAATCAGAAGAGAAAACTTTATGGAGGAGAAAAGTCTTGGACTTTCTGAAATAGAAATTGCCCTGAAATAGAAATTTCTATTTCTAGGTGAAAGAAGGATTTGCATAAAAAGATTCCACTATTCCATCCATAATTTTTAAGCTAAAGTAAGGCAATGTATCCTGAAAACTCTATAAGTTTATTTTAAAATATCACATGTATGTTGTATTCCCCTACCTACGAACACGTGGAATCCCCAAACATCCCATCCAATTGCTTACCATCCTAAACCTAAGGCCTTCTGAGTTTTTTCCTCACTCATCTCACCCAATTTATTTCTAACCTTCACCAACAGCCAACCTCCAATCTAGTTGGTAAAGTCTCCTCACTGTCTGATGATCACACACCATTTAATCTCATAATGTGTTCAAGCTATTTCCATATAGGCACTTAACTAAATTTTTAGTATTTTTCAAAACACACATCTCAAGTCCTCTATTCTCCAATAATCCTTTGCCACCTACTTTGGCATTACAAAAGTAGTTAACATATATTACAAAGCTAGTATGGGCCGGGCACGGTGGTGGCTCACACTTCTAATCCTAGAACTTTGGGAGGGTGAGGGAGGCAGATCACGAGGTCAGGAGTTTGAGACCAGCCTGGCCAACGTAGTGAAACCCCGTCTCTACTAAAAAAAGAAAGAAAAAAAATACAAAAATTAGCTGGGTGTGGTGGCACACGCCTGTAGTCCCAGCTACTTGGGAGGCTGAGGTGGGAGAATCTCTTGAACTCTTGAACCCGGGAGGCGGAGGTTGCAGTGAGCCAAGATGGCACCATTGCACTCCAGCCTGGGTGACAGAGTGAGACTCTGCCAAAAAAAAAAGTATGTCAGACATTGTTCTAAAGTATTTATGCATATTCATTCTTCTTAACTTTACAATTACCTAAGGCAGGTTTACCTTTTTCTCCATTTTAAAGATAATTAAAAATAAGCACAGAGGATTGAAAACAAAAATTTGGCCAGGCACAATGGCGCGCGCCTGTAATCTCAGCACTTTGGGAGGCCTAGGTGGGCGGATCACTTGAGCTGAAAAGTTCTAGACCCACCTGGCCAACATGGCGAAACTCCGTCTCTACTAAAAATACAAAAAAAATAGCTGGCTGTGGTGGCCCATTCCTGTAATTACAGCTACTTGGGAGGCTGAGGCAGGATAATTGCTTGAACCAGGGAGGTGGAGGTTGTGAGGTGAGTCGGCATCGCGCCACGGCACTCCAGCTTGGGCGACAGAGTGAGACTCTGTCCAAAAAAAAAAAAAAAATGAAAAAAAGAAAGAAAGAAAAGCTTGGTGCAGTGGCTCACGCCTGCATTCCTAGCAGTTTGGGAGGCAGAGGTGAGTGGATCACAAGGTAGGTAAAGAGGTGAAGAGTTCAAAACCAGCCTGGCCAGGATGGTGAAACCCTATCTCTACTAAAAATACAAAAATTAGCTGGGTGTGGTGGCACGAGCCTGTAATCCAGGCTACTCGGGAGGCTGCGGCAGAGAATTGCTTAAACCCAGGAGGCAGAAGTTGTAGTGAGCCAAGATCGTGCCACTGCACTCCAGCTTGGGCGACAGAGCAAGCTCTGTCTCAAAAAAAAAAAAAAAAATTCAAGTTGCTATAGAAGGGTGACTGGTGGTTTCAGAGACAGTTTTAAATGGCTAATTTAATAAATAAGTTATAGCCAGTTAGGGCTTTGAAGTAACAGTCATTTAGTTTGTCAAATCCATCCGTTTAGCATCTCTTCTATACCTCTACCCAGTAATGATTCAGGATTGGTGTCATCACCTCCCACAAGAGGAAAGGTGACATCCCCTGTGTGCTATAACCACTTACTACGTGCCCCTCATCGTGCTGAACATTTTCCCTGTATCATCCCACTGCCTTCCCAGATCGCTGCTTCACAATGGTGTTGTCCCCACGTTACAAAGGAGGACACTCAGACTAAACTGTTCTAGTATTCTGCCTCTGCAGATTTTGGGAACGCCTTTCTCTTTGAACAACTGTTACTATTATATGTAATTATCATAAATGATTGAACCCAAAGGTATCTCCTTATAACTTCAGTTCACAAGCTCCAGTTCTAATTATTGAGACTACACCAAACAAATTTAATCCCTTTTCCACGTGAGAGCTTACATAAACGTAAAGAAGGATGTCATTCCTCTCCTAAGTCGTCTTCAGGATAAATGTGTTTAGTTTCTGTGATGTTCTAAATATGACATAGTTTTTAGTGTCTCTCTTCTTAAAATGTGGCTCCAGAAATACTACAATCTCTAGATGTGGTCTGACCTGTCAAACTGTACAGGATTGTCACCTTAATACAATTCAAAATTGCAGGCTAGATTTTTGGCAATGACATCATGCAGCTAAAACTGATAAGTTAAGTTGAGGTGACTATTAACTAAAATACTGTCTTTTTTTTTTTCCTACGTACATCAACTGCTAACTCACATCTACTCCATGCTATACATATACAGTTGGCTTTGTGGACCCAAGGGTAGGCATTTATATTTATCTATGTTATATTTCATCTTGTTAGATTCAGCCCATTGCTCCGAGCTGTCAAAATCTTTTTGGATGCTATGTCTGTCATGCAGTGCCTTTACCATCCCTCTAAGATTTATGTCATTTGCAAATTTGATGAGCATGCTTTACATGCTGGACAGAAGCTTAATAAACACCAACTGATTGATTGGCTAATTGATACCCTGAAAATGAAACCAACAACATGAACTACGTGATGTTACAACTCTAAGCAATAAAGAAAAGGCACCGTTTTCTAACAAAATGTGTCATACTGTGATTCTTCACATAACTTTTCAGAGTGGCCTTGTTTACTGACATGAATTTTTATATAATTATAAATGCTCCAGTTTATTAAATATTCTCTATTGAGTGATGTTTATACAAACAATATGAATAAGTACTTGAGGAAATCATTCAGGGATAGTTGCCCTGGCAGAAATTAACCAGGTGGGTGGCCCACAAATATTTGTAGTGTTTGGAATGTGTATGTGTGCCTGCTACTAGTTTGATTGATTGAATAACTGCTTAAATTTTATTTGTTTTGACTATGTTAAAGGTGCTATGGAAAAATGAATTCATACACAGGTATGCCCCTCGAAGATTTTTTCTTGGTTTTGTTTCTGTTTTGCATTTTCCATGAGCTCCTGGTGTTTTATTTCAACACTTTTTCCTCTGTCCACTTCTCTCCATTCCCACACATTCACACATCCCAAACCAATATATACACTCACTTTCATTTTTTCCTCTCTGAGTAACTCAGACAAGCCAAGCCAGGCTCTGGAAGCGATCTACAGAAAAAGCCTACGTGTATTACATTTGCGCCCTAGGTATGATTCTCTGGATTTGCTGTTCTCCCCTGATCTCTATTAAAGCTCTTCATATACTGCAACCTCCACCAAACAAGTCCTCATTTAATTGATCTCTAAAAATTTAACATAGGAATGCAAGTAGATTTTTTTTGTTCTATCTTGACTGGATGTGAAACTCTCATGGCCTCTTCTTCCTACACATTTAAATTACTCTCTTCTCTCTTCTGCCAAAAAAAAAAAAAACTATTAATTTACACATATACATGATGGAAAATCTGCCAACAGTCTGATTTATTGAATTCCTAAGGAATAGGGAGAGTTCCAGCCGGTTTTTTGTAGATACTGCTTAAAGATGTGTCATGCACAATTCTACATTTAAGAAAGCTTTTGGCACGTACTTGATCACAATATTAGACACTCTTAATTATTTCAATATATCATCGTGCCTTTTTCTGTTTTACTCATGGAGAACAGATGATTTCCAAAAGATTATCAAGTTAGCTGTAAAATACCTTAGAAAACTTTTTCAGTATGTTACATCCCAATGATCAAGAAGTTACTTGTTATAACTACCATGTCCTCTCCTTAAAAGTGAGTCAACCTCTTTTGTCTCCCATGTTTATAAAGAAAACTGCTCTTCATACTCTTACTAAAATCCAATCACTTGTTTGAAAATGGTCCTGTTGTTTGAATATTAAACAAGCACATTATGATATGCTAAGTGTGATGCTACCTATACTGCACATAAGGGGTATATAAAACACAGACCTTTTCTTCAAGGAATTTACAATCTGTAATAGAAATGGCATACAAAATGCTTTCAATGAAAGGAGGCAATATAATAAATAAATATGAATAAAGTGCTTAGGAACAAAGATGAGAATATGAGAATATCTTGGAAGTCTCCTCCACCAAATATTTCCCTGTTACTCTTCTCTCTATTGAGGTGTCCCTCAAATAAGTTGTTTGTACTTCCTCTGTCCATTTTCTCTCTTCCCATTCTATCTGTAATGCAGCTCAATCAGTAGTTTCTGTTTTTTATTACTTTAAAAAATAACTATCTCAAAGTTACAGGAAAGTGACAAGAATAGTACAAAGAATTTTTTCTGACCCATTTGAGATTAAATTTTTGACCTAATGACCCATTCCCCCTGAATACTGCAACATGTATTTGCTACAAAAAGATTCTTTTACATGAGCATGATGTAAACATCAGTTATTGGTACATCGCTACCATTTTATCTTTAAAGCCCATTCAAATTTTGTCAATGACCCCAAAAATGTCTTTTATAGAAAAAACACCTCCAGCCCCGAATCACATGTTGCCTTTAGTTGTCATGACTCTAAGGTTTTTTTTGATCTGAAAGAGTTCCTCAATCTTTCCTTGGCTTTTCTGATCTTAATACTGTTAAAGAGGACCACCCAGTTATTTTGTAGATTGCCTCTCAATTTGGGTTTGTCTAATTTTTCCTCATGATTAAATTCAGGTGATACAGTGATCATATTATATCTTATCATGTCTTACATCATTTCTATTTGTTCCATTATTAATGATGTTAACTTTAATCATTTGCATTAATATATCTGCCAGGCTTCCACACTGTAAAAATACAATTTTCCCCTTTGCAATTAGCAAACATTTTGAGAGCAGATACTTTGAGACTGTATAAATATCCTATTGCTTATTAAAAATTCAATGTATGCATAGGCTTATTTTTATCTGTATAGACTCATGAGTCTCTATTTTACTCAGTGGGATATAATTAATTACTCTCAATATGTATTTCAGTGCTCAAGTTGTTCCAGGTTTGGACAGTATAGACCCCATACAGCCGCATTCTGGGTCATATTGATATGTTCTAATAATTCTTTGAGTATCTTCTTACTTTATGACACAAGATGTTCTAGGCTCATTTTGTACTTCCCCACCACAGCCCTGGAATCAGCCATTTCTCCAAGGAATCCTGGTTCCTCTAAGAGATGAATGGTCTTTAGGAACAAAGATTCAATGCTAAGTAGATTCATGCTATTTCAGTGTTAGTGCTCCCAGGCCCACTCTCTCCCCTCAGTGGATGGCTGTAGGGACTATAGATATATAGGGAATATGAATATAGATAGATACTACTAGATAGATAGATTAGATAGAATCACACACTTACTTCTATATTATTTCTATAAACCATTGACCCTTGAACAATATGGGGGTTAGGGCACCTACCACCTGTGCAGTAAAGTCACCACCTGCATTAGCCCCTAACAAGAGACTCAGTCTTATTTTTGGAGCTTTGAAACTAGGCATTGATTTGTCTTCTCTAGCTATGAAAGTCCTAGATGGCATCTTCTTCCAACAGAAGGCTTTTTCACACACATTGAAATTATGTTGTTTAGTGAGGCCACCTTCATCAGTGATCTTATCTAGATCTTCTGGATAACTTGCAACTTCTACAACAGCACTTACTCTTTCAACCTTGCACTTCTATGTTATGGAAACTACTTCTTTCCTTAAACCTTGTGAACCAATCTCTGCTAGCTTCCAACTTTTCTTCTGTAGCTTGCTCACTTCTCTCAGCCTTCACAGAATGCAATAGTTAGGGCCTTGTCTGGATTAGACTTTGGCTTAAGAGAATATTGTAGCTGGTCTGATCTTCAGACCACTCAAATTTTCTCCACATCAGCAATAAAGCTGTTTCAGTTTTTATCATTTTTGTGGTCATTGGAGTAGCACTTTAATTTTCCCTCAAGAAATTTTCCTTTGCATTCAACTTGACTGTTTGGCGCAAGAGGACTAGCTTTCAACCTGTCAACTTTCTACATGCCTTCCTCACTAAGCTTAATCATTTCTAGCTTTTGATTTCAAGTGAGAGAAATGTTACTCTTCCTTTCACTTGAACACTGAGAGGCCACTGTAGGGTTATTACTTGGTCTAATTTAATTTCAATATTTTTGTGTCTCAGGGAACAGGGAGGCCCAAGGAGAAGGAACGAGTCAGAAGAACATTCTGTCAGTGGAGAAGTCATAACACACACAACATTTATTGATTAACTTTGCCATATTATATTGGTGTGGTTCATGGCACCCCCGAAATTATAATAACATCAAAAATCACTGATCACAGACCACCATAACAGCTATAATAATTGGAAAAAAGTGTAAATTTTTGTGAGAATTGCCAAAATGTGAAGCATACACAAAACGAGCACATGCTGTTGGAAAAATAGCACTAATATATTACATGTTTGCCTGAAGCAAGGTTGCCATAAACCTTCAATTTGTAAAAAAAAAAATAAAAATAAAAATAAAACACATTGTCTGTGAAGCACAATGGAACAAAGTAAGCTCGCAACTAGCAACTACTGGACACTCATTTAATATTTATCAAATGAATGAAGCTTCATCTAAACCAACTCGAAGGATTAATATGATTTTGCAAAGTATAAGAATATAGAGGGTAGTGAATAAGTTGTAGGAAAACAGATAAAAACAGGAAGGAATAAAATTTAAAATGAATAGGTTACTCCAAGCCTTCTATTGATCCTGATAAATCCCTATTCTTTCAAATATTCCTTTCATAAAATGAATATTTAAGTGTGTTAAATTTAAAATCTCCATTTTCACTTTTCCTCAAAATGTTTATAGTTTTTAAAAAATCTCTTAAATCACAGTAATACAGTTACATATCATTAGGCCCAGATTATGCCTGAAGGAAAATAATGAAAATAGCGGACATTGGATTTCTGTTTATACTTCCAAGGAATAAGCCAAAGTATTCCAAGAGATGTGAACTCACTGCTGACCCCAAGTCAGAAGGGCCATCAATCAGGCCCTCAATATGTAGGCAGATATATAGAAAATCATTTATGTGTACAGTTCGAAACTAAACTTCATGCCAGCACTCAATGGATGTCATAAAGATCCTCAACAGTAATTTATAAAATTTGTAGAAATGGTCCTGCCACATAAACAAAACAGGGGTGAATGCTCACTTACACTGTGCGTGAGTTACATCTGCTAAAATCTTCAAGGGTAGAACATCCCATTATGTAATAAATAAATTATGTATTATTTTTATATTCTTAAAAGAAAGGCATGCTTTTCTGTAAGTACCTATGCTTCAGCCGTTTTGTGTCTTCTTAGATTTTTTCAGCTCCAGTAGACAGTACTGAGCAAAATTTATTAAAAGTATGTCTCGGCCGGGCACGGTGGCTCACGCTTGTAATCCCAGCACTTTGGGAGGCCGAGGCGGGCGGATCACAAGGTCAGGAGATCGAGACCACGGTGAAACCCCGTCTCTACTAAAAATACAAAAAATTAGCCGGGCGTGGTGGCGGGCGCCTGTAGTCCCAGCTACTCGGAGAGCCTGAGGCAGGAGAATGGCGGCAACTCGGGGGGCGGAGCCTGCAGTGAGCCGAGATCGCGCCACTGCACTCCAGCCTGGGTGACAGAGTGAGACTCCGTCTCAAAAAACAACAAAAAAAGTATGTCTCAAAAACTAAATGAAGAGCCATTTTAAACAAAAGGAAAAATCTGAATCTCTTTAAGCTCCTTCAGAGAACTGTATTATGAGATATGATTTGAATTTTTTTAAAAAAATTCTAGAATTGAGAATAATACCTTTATTGTGGTCATTGTTTCAAGGTAGTCCTTTCTGATCAAAAGCTAGAGAGATAGTAATTGTCTAAGCAGTTTTTGCACAATCAGTCATGGAGAAGTGCACACATTTAATTTGTTTGCACCAAAAAAGAACAGTAGAAAACAGTCATTAATTTAAGGTAAGAATATATATCATCCCTGAATACAAAAGTAGGTATTTACAGGTCAAATGCGGAATATTCAGTGAACAGTTTCCTTTCCTCCCTTCACAATCACAAAGATAAGATAGTGGCATTAATTTAGACAAAATAAGGCAATAGTTTTTGTTATCATCTGAAGAACTTCATACTGGTAATTACTCTTGAAAATAATATTCATTTTGTCTTTTTATCATTTATATTTATTCACTCCAATTCTAACATGTTTCTTCCCAAACCGTGTTACCCCAGGTAAGCAGCAGGTGAAAGAAAGGGAAGGGGAGGGGAGGGGGGAAGAGAGAAGAAAGAGAAAGAAAGAAAAAGAAAGAGAGAGAAGGAAAGAAAGCAAAAGAGAGAAAGAAAGAAAGAGAAAGAAAGAAGAAAGGAAGAGAGAAAGAAAAAGGAAAGAAAGAAAGAAAGAAAGACAGAAAGAAAGAAAGAAAGACAAAGAAAGAGAAAAAAGAAAGAGAAGGAGAGAGGAACAAGGGAGGGAGGGAAGGAGGGAAAGAAATTTGGTGGGGCTGTGTGCTTCTGGCAGTTCTGCCTTCGCAAAGCCTGGCTTAGCTTGCCTCAAAGGTGGACCTGCCTCAGAAGGTGAAGTCCAGGAAAAAAATTTCTTGGTGGGAGAAACATTTGCATCCTGATTTTACTCCTTAAAAAGAAAAATAATGAGCCTAAACTATTTTCAGCGTATCTTTAGAAATAAATCAGTAACGAAGGTTGATATTAAATGGTGAAATATTTAAAAGGTAAAGGTGAGAATGACTAAAGTTATAACATCTAATGTTTTTTAAAGTGTAATACTAATTTTCTGTCACATAATACTGTTCAGGATCTTTCATTGGTACTTTATATCTCCTAAGACTTATAGCAATGGACATTTCTAAATTAGTATCACTTCCATTCTATGTAAATATAATCAAGGTAATTTACCTCTACCCTCCACAAATCCACCTTTGAATGACTACGAGTTTTCAACTTATGCTGAGATCACAGGACTTCTGATGTTTTCTTAGAACAAGATGTAGGGATGAAGAGATATAAGGTAGCTGAGTCTTTACTGTCAGATCTCAGTTTACATATTGACACCTCAGAGAGCCCCTGAATACCCACGCAAGCCTTAATAATCACTCAACAACTTTGTTATATTGTACTATTTTAATTCTCTGGGTATTATTTTTCTCTCAATATATTTCTTATTTGTTTTTTTTTTTCTTCCCTCACCCACCCCTCACCAGGCACACGTGTATGCACACAAACAAATAACATCAGCTCTAATCAATTCACTGCATTCATCTCAACATCTACTAATAGAACAAAGCCCATTTGACTAGAAGATGCAGTTTTTTGGCAACTTTACCAGAATTATTTATATATTTTTATAATTTTTTTCTCTATCTCTGTTTTTATCTTCTGAAACTTTTTGTAGGTGGGCATTGGATCTGTCTGCAGATGTGTTTCTATTCACCCTAGATTGGATTTGATAATTGTGGAGCAAAGGCAGGTATGCAGTACAACTTATTTTTTAGCCATGGGGACTCCACTACATCCTAGTCCCATCCACCTGCTTTCCTGTGGCCTTAGAGCCCACACTCTGTGCTCCAAATTGAGGTCAAATCTTTCCACTAGCTGATGCCTGGTGATGGGAAAGAGCATGAGAAGCCGACCCAGACTGTCACTCCAAATGCTGTTTGCAATTCATGTCCCTGGCAGTCACACCCACATGTCCCCTGCCCATGGAGGCTGTCAGCTCTGTGCGTGCAGCACCAACTTAGTACTCTCCTCTGCTACATTTCTCTCCTGTGTGTAATTTGGGCTGTGGTTTCCTTTGCCAATCTAATTTCATCTGCTTTCTTTTTCTAAGGATTCCTGTAAAAAGTTTTCATCATCATTGTGTTCTTTTCCATACTTCACAGTAATAGCATCTTCAACCAGCTGCTAATGTCTAATCAGATTAAAACTGTAAATCTCTTTCTCCAGCAAAAAAAAAAAAAAAAAAGCAGAAAACCAGTAAACAAATTGTAAGAAGTATATACAAGTGCTATTTAAGTGCTTTATTCATGATGCACTTGAGATCTCAAAATTTCACTGTTCCATTAGACTTTTACACTACCAGGAATCAGTGTCTAAGTCATTTATACCATCAGAACAGCTGGATGACAGCAAGTTGTCAACAGATTTCCCAAGGATTTCTCTGAGGAACTAGAGACTTACAACGAGGAGAAAGTGTCATTCCATCTGAATCCAACCATTACATCAATTGACCTGAAAGCTAAAAAGGTTCTATTTCTCTAAGGAAAAAAAAAAACAATTGAAAAACTTGAGTATCCAATCAAACAAATTACATTTGCAACCCTCCGCAGAGGGCTACACCACTTAGGCCCTAAGCAGAGTTTAGTTGGAATATATGTTTTAAAGGACAAGCTTATCAAAGAATACTACAAAGGAACAGAAAACAAAATAAATAAGACAAATGTAATTGAACCAAAGAGCCATGTATGTGTAAACTCCCAAACTTATTTGAAGTAACATTTTACATGAACTTGAATTCAAGCGCTGTCATTTAAAACTGGATATTTATTGACTTAAGGAGAGAATTGATAAGGAATTTAGTTTTATTTCACCTTTTCATTAATGATCTACAAGTAGCAATCTTAATGAAAACAGTAGATGACAGTAAATTGATAGGTACCACAAAAGACGTTAGAAACAACATAAAAGAAGATGCAAGAGGGTAGATATTGGGAAGGAACTAAGAATGAAATTCACTGTAGTTAAATGGAAGGTCATTCGAAACACACCTTCTAAATAATATCTCTTTCCAAGTAGCTTAAAATATTTATGAGTATTACTATCACTACTGCCTATGTACTTGGAAGCAACACTGTTCCAGGCACGAGAATACAGAGCCAGAATCACAAAAAATTAAAGACATCAGAAATGCCAAACACAGAAAAAACAAAAAGTTCTAGGGAATGCGAAAGGAGGCCAGTGTTTGTGTGTTTTTCACTTAATATGAAAAGTTAAGAAAATGTGTATTATTTTAAAGGAAATTCCAGTTATTTTCCAGGCTGTAATAGAGCTCAGGGAAGGCTAAGAGTGAATATATCTGTGAAGAGAAAAAAATGTCATTGACTTCAGTGTGAGACAAAACACGGGAGAAAAAACAGTACTGCTAGTTTAGCCACAGTTTTTCTAAAACTAATTAGAGTACTGAACTTTATAACCTAGAAGAGACTGTAAAGTAATTACTGATCATGGAAAAGATAATTTTTTCAGGATAAAGAGATGATTTACTATATAATTGGGCAAAGTTGTAAATGTCCACCCAACATTTAGAAAATATATTTAACTTTTCATTCTATCACATATCGCTTTTTCTCAATATCATCTTTTACCAAACTCAGTATTTCTTTTTATGTATATATTTACTTATATTAAACATACATTACTTAAGAGATATTTTGCTCTTCTGAGCACATATGAATGAATAAAGTATCTGCCTTTCAGTACATTCAAAAATATACCTAATGCAAAACATACTTAATATCTAATAAAATATGCCTATGTAATAAATGTAATACAGCCAATAAGAAAAAAAGTGCTATAGGAGCAGAGAGGAGAAAAGGAAAGAGGAAATTAGTGTGTTTTACAGAGGAAGTTGTATTTGTGCTGGTCATTGAGATATGTACACAAAGAAATGGAGTTGAAGAGGGAGAGGGAAAAGTGTACAAGCTAGAAGAAACTGAATAAGGCAAACAGGAAGAACTTGCATGAAGACGACAAAGTACATGATTTTGGGAGGCAAAAAAATATCATGGTTAAAGCTCAAAGTACATAAAAGGACAATGAAGCTATAGAGGCACCATCTAACAAATTTTGAAGGATCTTGAACATCTTGCTAAGGGAAGGAAATTTCATTCTCTGGAGTGTGAGCAACCGTGAGCATAGTGTTTATTTAAGGAAAGGAAGGATGTAATCACATGTACATTTTAGAAAGAAATTTTCACTATGAAGTTTTTTACAAAGACAAAGTAATCAACAATATTAGGGGGAAAAGTGGAAAGAGAACAATCAGAAATATATTGCAATATACAAAGCAAAAGGTAACAAAGCCTCCTCTTTCTAGCTACCACTTGTAAACCATGTTATAAAGAAGTTTGTTCAAAATTTTAAAGTCACCTTTATTGTTCCTCTAATCTCCCAAGTAGTAATGAAATTCAGCATTCTCGTTAATTTACCTCATAAATTTCTTTTCCTTTTTCAGTTTTCTCCTGCTACATATTCGATCAACTAATATCTCTCATCTGTACAGTCTTCAAGGGATTGGGTCCAGGATCCAGGCATAAACAACCAAAATCTAATCATACCCAAGTGCCACAGTTAGCCTCGCGGAACCCAAGGATACAAAAAGTTGGCCCTGTGCGGCCGGGCGCGGTGGCTCACGCTTGTAATCCCAGCACTTTGGGAGGCCGAGGCAGGCGGATCACGAGGTCAGGAGATCGAGATCACGGTGAAACCCTGTCTCTACTAAAAAAAAATACAAAAAATTAGCCGGGTGTGGTGGTGGGCGCCTGTAGTCCCAGCTACTCGGAGAGGCTGAGGCAGGAGAATGGCGTGAACCCGGGAGGCAGAGCTTGCAGTGAGCCGAGATTGCGCCACTGCACTCCAGCCCAAAGGAACACCAATTCCTCTAAAAAAAAAAAAAAAAAAAAAAAAAAAAAAAACTTGGCCCTGTGCATAGTCAGATTTTACCTCCTGCAAGTACTGTATTTTCAATCTGTGTTTAGTTTGAAAAAATTCACATAAAAGCAGACCTGGGCAATTCAATTCCTTGTAGTTCGTGGGTCAACTGTATTCTTGCAAGAGCTTCTAAACAAACTGTCCTATCAACTTTGTTCTAATACTGGATGAGGCCATCACTCATTCAATCAAACTTTGTTTATTGAGAATGGATCACATTCAAACATGATGCCGAGCCCTGAAGGGAACAACACTAAATAAGGTAAAATTCTTGACCTAAAAGTTCCGGAGTCTAGTGATGGACACAAATAAAGCAAATTGAGTAAATTGTGATAATTTCATAGAAAGGATGAGTGCAGGTCTACTCAGATTTTGAGGTAAGAAAAGGCTTCCTGAAAATGTTGATGCCAAATGAGTGAAAGGAAAAAGTAGGATTAAGCGGAATAAATAGTAAGGGAGAGTATTCTTGGTAAAGAACATGTGCAGTTGTAGCAACATAAGAAAGATGGATACAATTAAAGACTAGACAGCTCAGTGTTACTAGAATGCGAGGTCCCAGAGGAGACCTTACAGAACATGAGGCTGAACAGTTGTCAGAGCTAAGTCATTAAGGTTCTCCATTCCAACCGAAAAAATCTTAAAACTGAGAAAAATCATACTTGAATTTGAATTTTGAAAGCTCACTGATAGCACTGTGGCAATATAAATTTAGAAATTAACAGGTTTTATAATTATGCGTATAAAAATAGTACTAGGAGTCATGGTTGTGAGTAAGAATTCCCAGGGAAAGTGTGTGCCGTGAAAAGTGCATAGTGTTAAGCAAGGAACCATGAAAAGAACCAAATAAAGAGTCTAAACGGAAGAAGAAAAGCTCTTGGAAAAAGGGGTTTGGGGTAATTGGAGTAAGTTGATGAATGAATGGACATTAGAGTATATACAACTTCTTATGAATCTTGGACATAAAAGGGATAAAACTATATTGGTCACTAAATTTCACAGGGTGAAAGCCTGAAGAAAACAAATAATGAAAATATAAACTTAAAGACATGATAGAAACCAACATTAAGTGGTTAAAAATGTGACCTGAATATTCAGCTAAGAAAAGCTTACCATATTCTCAAGAAAACAAAGATTAACTAACACCAAGCTATAGGCTGGTAGTCCTTGGATTTTAAGGATAAAGAAAGAAACCCGTAAGAATCTCACTCACACACACAAAAACGGGTCACCCACAGTGAAAAATAATCCTCAAGCTTGTCTCCGACTTCTCTTCAGAAACACAATGCAATGTATTAAAAGCTCACAAACGAAAGGGTATAAGAAAAAAAATCCATCATCATCCAGACATTGTTCATGGATACAGGCATTAGAAAGTTAGGCTCAACTATGCAAAGATTCAGAAGGTACATCAATGGCCATGTTCCTTTTCAGAAAATAGAAATACTCTCACCAAATAGAAAGCTGAATTCAAATTAAGCAATTAGAGATGTATGTTATAAAAGGATACTCAATGAGTATTGAATCCTTTTAACATCATACAAAATTTTAAATAAGTTATAAAGTGCTATTGTAATGCTTGAAATAAAAATATCATTTTACTATAATGATTTCTCCATAATAAGCTGGGATAAGAAGCTCTGCTTATTTCAACGAAACTGGAATGTGGGAAGAGAAAGAATTGTTAAAAGCAAAGGTGTGATAACTCCCTTAATTTTCTATGGGAGTTAACATAGGATTTTATGTCTGAAATTATTACCTTCACGTATAATCCTTTTCACATATCATTTGTTTGTTTGTTTGTTTGTTTGTTTGTTTTGCGACAGGATCTGGCTTGTTGCCTAGGCTGGAGTGCAGTGGCACGATCATGGCTCACAGCCTTGACCTCCTAGGTTTAAGTGATCTTCCCATCTTAGCCTTCTGAGTAGCTGGGACTACAGGCATTCACCACCATGCCTGGCTAATTTTTTTTTTTTTTTTTTTTTTTTTTTTTTTTTTTATTTATAGAGATGACGTCTTGCTATGTTGCCCAACCTGGCCTTGAAATCCTGGACTCAAGCGATCCTCCTGCGTAGGCCTCCCAAAGTGCTGGGACTATTGGCATGAGGCACCACATCCAGCCTACATATAAATTTTTTAATTGTCATTTTAAAATTTATTATTTTTACATACAAATTTTATTCTTTAATATTTTAACAAATTATTTTTTCTGTCCGAAATGATTTTCCTTCTCTGCCTATGCTTTCTTTCTTTTTTATACCTATGCAATAAACCTGCATGTTCTGCACATGTACCCCAGAACTTAAAAGTATAATAAAAAATATTTAAAATTATTTTTTACATATAATTTCTAAATATATCAAGATTTCTTGGTCATTAATAAAAATGCAGACCCCTTTATTTAAAAAAATAAGAGAACAATGCACAGCTATTACCCAGAAGCAAAAAATACATGTGGCTAGCTAATAAGCCTATGTAAGGTAAGATAAGTACAAGGTAGGGGAAGAAATGCTAAATGAAATAAGAATACACATAATATTTTGCCCATAAAATTAGAAAAAAATGAGAAAAGATAATTCCTTGCATTAACAATAATTTGAGGAATAGACACTCTGATTCTCTTTTGGTAGGAGTCTCCATTATTCAAGCATTTTCTGAAGACAGTATGTCAATATATACCCCTGAAATTGTGCACACCCTTTGAATCAGCTGCACCTCTGAAATTCACCTTAAGGCTGCACTAAGGGTCCAGCTCTAGTTGGAAATCATTAATTTTTAGTGGCCTCAATCCACATACCTGTTTTTTTTTTTTTTAGTAATATTCTGCAATCTATACACAGGAATTAAGAAGGCAGTCAGGTGAATGATTTGACAATAGATGTCTGGTGTCAACAGAATGAAAAAAATGAAATAAAAGAAAATGATTAAAAGACTACTAAAGATATTTTCCTTGTGGGCTAGGCTAGAAGTGAAGAAACTGAACCTAGAAGGAACCCAACAGACTCAAAGACAATATAAGCACCTAGGCACTTAAATTCACTCTGTAGCCAAAAGTTATCAAGAGGTGAAAAAGTGAAGCTTCATGGTCATTAACCAAAAGCTGATAATGATGCAGAGAAACACTATGAGTCAGAGATGAAATTTTTCATTTTATCTGGCAGGCAGGTGGCCAGGGAACCCAAGGCATCAGCAGCTGCAAAAATTGATGCAGGTGTTGAAGAAAGATACACAACTACTTAACATGAGCTTTAAAGGAAACATCTCTTTCTAATATGAGGTAAAAGAAAAAGAAGAATGCAATCCCTACATTTCTACTCACTCCCAGCAATGAGGTGCATGAGGAGTGGATGAATGAGCACCCTTCACTTGGAAGGGCCAGGAAAGGGGTCCCTAAAGGGAAAGAATTAGTGTTTATGTAAGGCAAGGACTTCGAAAAACTGTTGACAAAAAGCTTGAAAGTCTAAAGAACGTGACATGTTTACAAACTACTGTAGAATAAAAATGTTGTCCTGATGTGGATGATGAAAGTAAAGAAATGAAAGACAGAGAAATAATGGTGTGAGAATATGGGAGAAGACACATAACCGAAGGGACACAGATATAGGATGACAACAAAGGGTGACAGAATTATTAGAGCCTGCAAGATTAACTGCTCCATAATCCAATTAGAATTTTGGGGTAAAGACCGCTCTGAGCTGGCACAGATAATGCCAAACTACCTCTAGTTTAAAAGAAATAATAAAAGGCTCTTTTAATAAGATCCCTTCTTTACTCAAAACTTTCATTTGGTTCCCTTTGATTATTGAACTGTATTCTCAGCTTTATTCCGGTTTCTATCATCTGACACTAAAATTCCTTCAGGGTTTCATCTTATTACACTCTTGCATAAAACCTACTTTTGGCAAACTTGACCAGTCACTGTTTGCCATCATCACAGGAATATTCTCACCTTTCTGCCTTTCTACATCCTAGTCCCAAACCTGGAATTCTTCTCTCCCCACATCTGCCTCTTGAAACCTCATGTTCTAAGTTAAATTCTTTATAATCCAAGAAGCACTATCATAATGAGAAGAAATCACAAGTTTCAGCAGCTCCTATTTATTATTCCATAAATGTTACAGTCATTAGTGTTTGTCTTATCTCTTCCACTAAATTCCTTTGGACCAAGATTCTAGTTAACTGGTTTTGTCACTTCTGAAACCTCTACACAGTACAGTGTCCTGTACATAGTGTTCTACTAGTGAAATAAATTAAATTGCACAGCAATTATGAATAACACAAAACAATAAATAGAAGTTATTAAAAAGAATAGTCATTTCTAGCCGGGTGCGGTGGCTCATACCTGTAATCCCAGCACTTTGGGAGCCCGAGGCGGAGAGGTCAGGAGATCGAGACCATCCTAGCTAACACAGTGATACCCTATCTCTACTAAACATACAAAAAATTAGCTGCGCGTGGTGGCGGGCCCCTGTAGTCCAAGCTACGAGGGAGGCTGAGGTGTGAACCCGGGAGGCGGAGCTTGCAGTGAGCCAAGATCCTGCTGCTGCACTCCAGCCTGGGGGACAGAGCAAGACTCAACTCAAAAAAAAAAAAAAAAAAAAAAGGCTGGGCGCGGTGGCTCATGCCTGTAATCCCAGCACTTTGGGACTCTGGGAGGCCGAGGCAGGCAGATCATGAGGTCAACAGATTGAGACCATCCTGGCTAACACGGTGAAACCCCGTTTCTACTAAAAATACAAAAAATTAGCCTGGTGTGGTGGCGGGTGCCTGTAGGCCCAGCCACTCGGGAGGCTGAGGCAGGAGAATGGAAAGAACTCGGGAGGCGGAGCTTGCAGTGAGCCGAGATTGCGCCACTGCACTCCAGCCTGGGCGACAGAGCTAGATTCCATCTCAAAAAAGAAAAAAAAAGTAATTTCTGACTTTGTTTATACTATTTCAGCTTTCTGTGAAGAGCTTAAACACCAACTCCACCATTTAGCTTCTCAAACTCTAAGAACTTTATCACAGAACAACTTGAAAACTCTGACAGATCATGAAGGTGATTTTAAGTAAGATAGGAGGAGTTACTTCAAGAACATAGTTTAATTGCTTTGTATGAAGGAGAAAACAATAAAAGAGATAAAGAATCCAGAATGTGGATTATACATCTTTGAAGTAATAGGATATAATTTGGAAAATAGAAAAATGAAGAAATAGGCTGAACACTGGAAATACTTCTGAAACTTACCAACTTGATAAAGAAATTGGTTACAAGGAAAACAGTCAATGACTTCTCACTTGCAATGCCTAAATTTGTTTTTTCTAAGCTACAAAGTGATGGACCTCAAGGACAATGACATTCTGGCAATAAAAACAAACTATCAGATCCATTTTCAACAATTTAGTTTCCATTTTCTATTTCCACAATTTACTGTGATATAGCTGATCTGATAAAAAAAGAAACAAGTCTTCAATATAGATCAAATGTTTCTGTGTGAAATATTTCTTGCAAGTTAAACTATCCAAGACCAATATTGTCACATTTAGATAATTTTCTTCAGATGCTGAACATTTGGTAATTATTAGCCATGAAAATTTGGGATATAGACTTTGCTTTAATACAGTACATTGTCTCCAGTTGGGCCAAACTGCTTTACAAATTAATGAGGTATATATCGGCAGTGTAGTGATTTCAGTAGGCAAACACAGAATCTATTAAGTACTCAATAATACCCTTTATAGATCCTCAAACGTTAAAATCTATTTTATAGCAACACTTCCGGAATGTGTCACAGGGTTTTTAACGCTCTGTGCCACCAGAGACAGAAATGAAGACCCTTATTTTAACATTTAACCTGAAAGGACACCTCCATCTGCCCTCCCTCTCTCTGCCCTTCCCCCATTATTACACTGTCTGAATTAGGTATGAGGCAAAATTCTGGTGTGGGAATTCTACTCAAATATCTAGTTGAATAGCATCAGGCTCTCCTGACCCTCTAACCCTCTCTTTTGTCCAAACCTCCTGAGAATCAAGCATGTGTCACACAATAACTAGCTTCCCCTTGAATAGCATTATTGGAGAGGAGAAAAAAGTCCTTGCCCAGGACTTGACTATATTCTGCCATGAGCAAGTTACACGGCTATTTAAAGTTATAAAGCAACAGACTTCCATACATTTCACTTCACGAGTTTAAGTATAACCATTATTTTCTCAAATGAATTGAATGTTCATGTAAGACAAGAGCATCTGTCTGTCCAAAATGTGTCTTCAGATTGAGAAGGGAATAAAACAAGTAAATGTCAGGGAATAATACCTTTTCTAAAAATTGGGATTGTTTTAACGGCTATCCTTCAGCACTCACTTTAAAGCAATACTTAAGGATCTTCTCTTTCCGGATTTCCTCTTTTGCTGGAAACCCATGAATTGTGTATGTTTTGGTGATGCTGCTTTTCAGTTGTTGCTGCTAGTAACCAACTAACTTTACTGTTTTTGTTGTCTGGTGGGTTTTTTTTTAAAGAAAAACTTCCACTCTTTATATATGAATATTATGACTTGGAAGGAAAATTACAAATACACAAGGAAATTCCAAGACTCAGAAGATGAATTTTTGTTGTGAACACAGTGAACAAGAAAACATATCACTTTTAACATAAAAGCAGCTTTCTACACATGCCATGAGGCATTTGCACAGGTCCTTGTTCTCAGTGAGACCCAAATGCAGATGCATTGTTAACAGAGACAAATCAAAGAATGACATCGGAGGACAAGCTAGAGCCACAATTTATCTGCATAACACTCAACAGTCCAATAGCAACTTCTAAGCTGCTGACACTACTTGCTGAAGCTCTTGCCAAGGAAGCTCCTGCTGCTTTTTCCGTGAGGAATTCTTGCCTTTTGTAACTTATCCCGCAGGTCTTTCCTTGCCTCTCAATAGGTGTTCTTCAAATAGTTAACAGAAAATAGAAACTACTATATTTAAAGGCAAATCAATTTTAACCTTATATGACAAATTTTCACAAAGTTATATATGATGGCAGTATGAAAATAAGAATATTAAAAATAGTGACAGAAGCAGAATAAAACCATTAAAGGCACTAAAGGGGCCATTTCTGGAAGAGCTAGTGTAAGTGAAAAGAGGAAAAGGTTCTTGGATGAAAGTGACTAGCTTATCATCGCATGCTTCAGTATAAAAATCTATAAATGCTAAGTTTTCCCACTTTACCAATTCCCATATGTGTAACAATAATGTGGGAGCAAAACAAAAAGAGTTTTAAGGATGAAATAAAATACTGTGAATACTGTCTAAGCAGTAAATAAATAAATGCTGCCACTTTTTAAAAATCTCCTTGTGTTTGAAAACTCAGCTGTTATTTATAATGTAGACAAATGGCAGATCACTTTTGAAAGGAAGTAAGGAATTAGTCCTTCTATGATGTTGTTGGTTCAGTCTGGCCCAACATACTTTTATCAATAGAATATACTTCTCCACATTTAACTGCTCATATGGCATTTCTTCCAGAGAAATTAACTAAGCAAGATTTTTCTAATTAAAATAAAACAATTTTTAATTTTTAATCTTGAACTTTATATTTAACTAGAAACTAATTTTTAACATGGTATTTATTAACTTCATACCTGCTTTCTTTCTCTCACTTATATACTTCCCATTAATTTCTAAAGGAGATTTATATGCTATAAAGATTTACAGCTAATGAAACAGAAAGTAAATATACACCTTAAATAATTAGCCTATTTTCTTCAGTACAAATACCAATCACATCCTAATGAGGAAAGTATGCTATTTCTAAATGTAATGCAATCTTGCCTCAAACACATTTTTATTTACAGAAGACAGTTTTTCTATATATCTTCCCTTCAGAACCATTGGAAATAATTTAGTTTTTATTTTAAAATATAGCCATGCATTTCTACTAATGCTCAGGTATCAGGTGAACAAAATAATAGTGACTTACATTTACATCTTGCTTCTGAACTGTCAGTACATTTACTAGCTGTCAGTAAAAGAGAAAAATAAAAAAAATTGACTGTCAGTTTTAAAAGAGAGTAAGAAAGAGAAAGTATGCCAGTAAATGTAGAGAAAATAATTTTGAAAAATATTTTACCTACTTCAGCATGAGTTTTTTTCCTCTGTGAAATGTATAACTACATAATTTGAATTGTTTGATGTGTCTTAAAACCATAGATTCTAGGAAATATGGAAATGCATGAGTAAAATGTGTTTGCTTTAAAATCACGATTTCCAAGCTAAGTTTAGGCTGATGCAAACAGAACTGCCATTCACCTAGTCAAATAAAGGGATTCCAAAGCTTTGCAGAGTTATTTGTATAGAGCAGGAGATTTGGGCTCAGATTATTAGATCTATATGTCCCTTAAATTTCCCACCCAGCTTCTTAACAATTGAACATAACTGAAAAGTTGACAATACAATAACGTAATGATGAGTGAGTCCATACCATCATTGCACCTCTTTTTGAACATAAAACCACATCTTAATTATTTTCCCAATCTAAATATTCAAAAATGGCAGTGACTTTTTAGATTTTATAATATATTGGGTTATTTGCATTCTACTGTTCAATTAAAACATTTTAGAATATGTTATTTAAATTATATTCATCTTAAAAGGCTAAGTATTCTTGAAATGGATAGTTTTAAACCTAAACTTTGAAGATAACCGATGGACCTAAATAACTTAAAAAAGATACAGGAATAATAATTTGGTAAATAAATGTGGATATATTTCCTCGGTGTTCATAATCACACACCATATTTTGAAGGTTTTAAGTTTCCTATAGATGTAAGCATGCTCCCACCACTTGGGCATTTTCCTGCATTAGAGTGTTGCAATTGCTCATCAACAGACTCCTTAAAATTAATCATTACTCATCAGATTTATTGAAACTAAAACTGGAGGGGTGCAAGTTATTTTTATTAAAATAATGGAATTGAATCATTGCAGCATTCTGACCAGAGATAACAAGTGGACCGACAAGAACATCAGCTGTGAATATATTTAAATATAGATTTACACATGCAGTATTACGGAAGGTAAAAACAGGATATGAAATAAACATTAGACATCAACTCTAAGCTCACTGTCAAGAGTACGCCCAAGCCTCTAACCACAGAGTTCAGCTGAAGGTAACTATCTGTCAAATGTAATCTGTGCAAGTGAATATGCTTAAGCTGGTGCTATGAATCAACCAAAATTGCTTTGGTCTTATTGACATTCAATTGCGAGAAGTTGCAGCTCATCCAGTCCAATAGACAGTCTGACAACACCAAGAGTGCTTCCAGTGACAGAAAGCTTTAAATATAGATGCAACTATCATCAAAATCCACATGGAACTAAACTTTATGATCCTTCATAGCATCTTTTGAAATTGGTCAGTCAGTCATCAACTGGTCATAGATGCCCCAAGATCTCATCACATTACTCTACCATCTGCCAGCTTACTCAGTTAACAAACCATTATTAATCTTTAAAAAAAAATAATGAATATAGATTTGATTGACAGGTAAAGTCCTCCTGGATTAGTATAAGAGTTTCTGTTGCATTGCGCTTAACCCCACTTCTTCACTTAGCACATGTGCCTTTTATTTTTTCTTCCATTTGAGACTTGCCCCTAGTACATCTTAATAAATAATAACCAGGCATGCATGAAAAAAATCCAGAGGGTCAATTTTAAACAATGCCTTGCAGATATTTCTTGACATGTATTGAGTTTGCATAAGCTCTGCATTTTACCAACAAGAGAAGTAAGGTGAGTGAGGTTAAGTGACTTGCCTAGGGTTGTTTCCCCTTGGGCGCTGTGACCTCTCAAGTAGATTCTGCCGGTGCCCACGTGCTTTTGTTTCAGGTCTTAATCCTATATAGAACCAACTTTCTATCCATCCCTCTTTTGTCTGTGCATATTTTCAAATAAGAAAAATGTGTTGAGTTCCAAACTGCTTGTGATGCTCTGCTTGCCTCTGTTAAATCTCTCTATGCCTCAGTAGTCTCACTTGTACCTTCTTCATAAGGCCATTCATCCAGCAATACATGTAAATAAAACCTTTGACTCAGTAAAGAGCCAATAGGCCTAAATGGGTAGATTGCTACCTGAATTTTTAACATGCTACGTAAGTACTGTCCTGTCCCTCGAAGAGTTTATAGTCCAAAGAAAAATTGTACTTTTAAGGATAAATCTTTACAGGATGCAAGTACAAATATGAAACATTCTACATTATTTTAAAAAACCAGTCCTGGCTGGGTGCGGTGGCTCATGCCTGTAATCCCAGCACTTTGGGAGGCCGAGGCGGGCGGATCACGAGGTCAGGAGATCCTGACCATCCTGGCTAACACGGTGAAACCCTGTCTCTACTAAAAATACAAAACAAATTAGCTGGGCCTGGTGGCAGGCGCCTGTAGTCCTGGGCGGCTGAGGCAGGAGAATGGCATGACCCCAAGAGGCGGAGCTTCCAGTGAGCCGAGATGGCGCCAGTGCATTCCAGCCTGGGTGACAGAACGAGACTCCGTCTCAAAAAAAAAAAAAAGCAATCCAAAGTGTAGCAGTTCCCTGAACTCTCACACTAGGCCTTTCTTAGGAACATCCATTGTCTTCTTTCGGGGAATCTCTATTTCTTCCCTTGTACCTTGAACCATGAAGGTACATGAAAATAAACTGTGATACAATGCTGTTTAAAAAAAAAAAAGTGAGCAGACAAAATTATGTATGTTTTAAAGATGTACTATGGCTAATAACATATATAATATGCACATAAAAGCTGCAGGGAATTACATTAATATTAGAGCAAAATTACTGGAAGGAATTGGTTGGGTTTGTCTTTTTTCTCATTTATTTTCTAAATATTTGAAAATGTTCATTCAAAACTTTTCACAATTTTTTAAAACATCTGATTTTATTCAAAAATTACTTTCCAAAAATGTATACTCAATATCATAGTGAGATATCTTTCTTTCTTATTATGTATAGCTTCTTAAGGATAGACACCATGGCTTTACTCTCTTCTGCAACCTCAAGACCTCTTAAAAAGTGTTGTATACATAGTAGATATCTATTGTCTTTTACATTAATGAAGTTAAAATGCTTTAAGCAAAAGGAATTGACTTGCTTACTAGGAAAATGACCATAAAGGTTCTTTTCAACTTTTCACATTATTAACAGAAGAAACATTGACTAAGCCTGGCTTTCGCACATGATCTTCCATGAAGCATACTATGCACTTATTCGAGTGAGCTACTATTGTATCAGTAAAGAATCTGGAACAAAAACAATTCTCCTCCATGTGGAAAAAAGTTACTTAATAACCTTTAGTTTTAAAATTTGTTATTTTTCAGCAAATGTATGAATTGAAATTTAATCAAGGAAGTTCCTAAAGTACTAAAATTTTGTAAAACAAACATAATTAAATAAGGTACATAAGTAATTTGCATTCTAGGGGCTTGTGGTCAGAACATACAAAGTAGGATATAATACTTTAAGGTTTTAGTTGTTCCAGGTGATTTAGATCACTGGTTATTTCCATGTGGCTTTTTATTATTTATGAACTTAAACTCTTATGACTCTTGATGTTTTTATTTTCTCATATATAAAATGGCAATCATTAACATTACTAATGGATCAAAAATAATGTTTGCAAAACATTGAAAATTTTAAAAAAATTATGCAAGTCTTCTCATGCTTTACTCCACTCAGTCACGTTCAGCCTATCTCTCCCTGCCAACCACAAGTAAAATCTCAGACAAAACACAAAAAGCAACTACATGAGGATGCTGAAAAGTGAATCAAAGCAAACAGATTATGGAGGGGAGCCAGACCTGAAGAACTGGAAGCTTCTGATCTGTAAATGACACTGTTAAAATATTGAGAAGACAAGCTACAAATCGGGAAAATATTTGCAAAACAGACATCTGTTTGACAGTGGACTTCTATGCACAAGACATAAAGAGCCATAGAAATTTCATAATAAGAGAAGGGCCAACATGATTTTTTGAAATGGGAAGATTTGAACAAACATTTCACTAAAGAAGATACACACATGGGAGGCAAATAAGCACCTGAAAAGATCCTCAATCATCATCAGACACCGGGGAAAATCATCAATCATCAGAGAAGTGTAAATTAAAACCTTAATGAGATACCACTAAACACCTATCGGAAGAAGAGCTAAATAAATAAATGAAGTGGCCATACCAAGTGCTGGCAAGGATGCAAAACAACTGTAATCTCACATTTTGCTGGTGAGAAAGCAAAATGGTACAGCCACCATGGAAAAAGTCTGGCAACTTCTGAGAAAATTTAAACATACACCTACCATGTGGTGCAGCAATCCTATTCCCAGGTATTTATTCAGAAAACAGTTTACGGGTCAATAGAGGGTGGGGGTGGGAAGATGGGAATAACTATAAAAGAGTAGCACAAAAGAATATTCTGAAGTTATAGAACTCTTCTGTGTATTGGTTGGATGGTGGTTATGCAACAGTATACATTCACAAAAACCAATAGAATTGTGCACAGAAAGGTGCATTTTGCTTTATATAAATCATTTTTAATGTATATGTTTTTGAAAGACAAAAAGTATTACACAATATGTGATTATGATTTTATTTGCCCTTTCAAAATCATCACAGGAATGAATAATAGACAGACGTTTCATAGAAATGTCCCCACAATGTCTAAACTGTCAATTTGTCATATAGTTTATATCAACTTAAGGCCTAATAACTGGTCCAGTCTTTTTGTTTGTTTGTTTGTTTTTTGAGACGGAGTCGTACTCTGTCCCCCAGGCTGGAGTGCAGTGGCCCGATCTCGGCTCACTGCAAGCTCCGCCTCCCGGGTTCACGCCATTCTCCCGCCTACAGGCGCCCGCCACCACGCCCAGCTAATTTTTTGTATTTTTAGTAGAGACGGGGTTTCACTGTGTTAGCCAGGATGGTCTCGATGTCCTGACCTTGTGATCCGCCCGCCTCAGCCTCCCAAAGTGCTGGGATTAAAGGCTTGAGCCACAGCACCCGGCCAGTCCAGTCATTTTTAACTCTAATCATCTGATGTCAGCCCCCGTCACTATGCCACTCCAAAACACTGTTGAGACTTCTGTCAAATAGTTCCCCTTTTCAAGTCAACAATTTACTGAAATCTTTTCCTTTTCATGCAACCAAAATTATTTTTCTATCTTAAGCACATTTTTTGAGGCTGACAATTCTATGTTCTTTCTTTGAATCAAAATATTTAACAATCAACTGAATGTTAATTTCTTCAACTTGTATCCTACTTTAAATAAAAATACATCCTTTAAGTAACATTATTTGGTCTCCCTAATTACAGTGTTCACACCCCAATTATTGGTTAATAATTATTGGTTAATAATTATCCAGTCCAAAATGTCAGTAGTGCTGAGATTGAGAAATATTGCCCCAAATCAATTATCTATTCATGAAAGTACATATACTAATAAAAATGTAAGCACAAACAAAATAAAAACTCAGGACGATTTCCAGTCATTTCACTGACACTGTTTCAATTACTCCACAGCTATATACACATACACTAGTAGAGATGTCCCCTTTTAATTGTCAAGGGGCGGTAACAGTACATTCCCTATCACCTGTTATATAATGGCATAACATAGAACCAGTTTAAGGAATATGTAAAAAATCTGTAATTGAAGTAAATACAATATGACTTAAACAGAAAGATATATAAAAGTGAGTGTGAGTACAAAAAAAAAACTTGAATCAAAGACTTACTCATTACAAATGGACACAATTCTGATATTCAATGTCTGAAGCTTGGCTCAATAACCAAACCTAATATATTTCTGTTTATACTAAATTTAGAATTCAACATGAATTTTCTGATTCTGCTTGAAATTATCTAAACTGTGTACTTATAAGTATATATTTTCCATGGGGACTTCCACTATGCCAGTGAGTCACCTAGAGTTTATGCTCAGTTACAGTAGTGTTAATGATTTAGGACAGTATATCTAATAGGTTGCGACAAAAATTAACAACAGCCCATAATTAAAGATGCTAATTTGGATAAGCTTACACTAATTAATAGAAGAATTTATCATTGGTATTTATTTTAACCATGATCAAGCATTACTTATCATTTAATCACTACATGAACCAGTTACATGTGTTACAAATGAATATCAAACTACATATAGTAACACAAGAATTTCCAGTCATAAGACCTGCAAAGAGGGGCCGGGCGCTGTGGCTCACACCTGTAATCCCAGCACTTTGGGAGGCTGAGGCGGGTGGATCACGAGGTCAGGAGACCAAGATCATCCTGGCTAACATGGTGAAACCCTGTCTCTACTAAAAATACAAAGAATTAGCTGGGCCTGGTGGCGGGTGCCTGTAGTCCCAGCTACTAGGGGAGGCTGAGGCAGGAGAATGATGTGAACCCAGGAGGTGGAGCTTGCAGTGAGCCAAGATCATGCCACTGCACTCCAGCCTGAGCGACAGAGCGAGACTCCATCTCAAAAAAAAAAAAAAAAAAAAAAAAAGATCTGCAAAGAATTATGGCAATGACTTTTGCATTATGACTCCACATTCCTCAATTCACAAAAAAGAATCAGATATTAACTATGGTGATGGTCATTGTAGCAGGAAAAAAAGACAAGTCTTGAGGATCCACAAGCAGCTTTTCAACATCTATAGTTGCCTTAAAAAGACGTATCTGCCAAAATTCATTGAAACTATGTAAAAAAGTACAAATTGTATTATCTCCCCAAGCTTCACCCTATGTTTAATATAAAGCATTAGCAATTTCTCTTCCCCCTGAAGTATTTGTGGTTAGGCAAATTAGCTGAAATGTTGACACACTAATGCCAAGTGAAATGCTGCCCTTGTATCAAATCTATATTCCTGATTGAGAATTAATCTTCTACTTGTGCACCTGAGAAGAATGGCTCTCCACCAGCAGTGGTAGTTGCAATAATCACAGGCAATAAAGTACGTACCTTGTTAGTCTATCTAGTTATTTTATTCATATCCACTGTGATATTTGGTAGAGGAACAATTTCAAACTGCCTTTTAATTTCAATTGTAACAAAATATTTGCTGAAAAGTGTTAAGGGAATCTGCAAATACTCATGTATATGTTTCTCATAGGCACTTTACAACTTGCCAATACACCTGACCACTGCTGCAATTTATGCCAAATTTTTAAATTGTGAATAGGCCATGTGATGGTTAATATTAACTTGATTGGATTGAGGGATACCTAGATGGCTGGTAAAGCACTGTTTCTTGATGTATCTGTTGCGGTGTTTCCAGAGGAGATTAACATATAAGCCAGTGGACTGAGAGAAAGACCTATCCTCAACATAGGTGGGTACCATCCAATCAGCTGCAGGTGTGTCTACAGCAAAGCAGACAGAAGAAGGGGGACATTCAGCTTGCAGGCTTTTCTTGCTTTGTGAGCTGCCTCTCTCTTTCTCTTCCGGTGCAGAATGCCCTTTCTTCCTCCTGCCTTTAGACATCAGACTCTAGGTTCTTTAGCCTTTGGACCCTGAGACTTGCAGCAGTGGTCTCTGGGGGATCTGGGGGTTCTCAGGCTTTCAGCCTTAGACTATGGGATGCACTGTCAGCTTCCTTGGTATTGAGGCTTTGGGACTTGGACTGAGACATAGTACCACCTTCCTTGGGAGACACACTAGTGGCTTCTATCATTCTATAGCTTGCTGACAGCCTGTCGTGGGACATTGCCTTTATAATGATGTGAGCCAATTCTCCCTAATACATTCCTTTTCATACACACACAAACACACACGCACCTCCTATTGGTTCTTTTCTTCTGACTAATACAGACCAGGTCTAGCTTGATCAAAATAGACTTTGCAATATTTGACAAGCATATCTTCTCTCTCTTTTCACTACGTCAGTTCACTTTACAAAGAGTCTTCCTTACCTCCCACAATTTTAGCCAATATATTTTAAATATAATAAGGAGCTTATAGCCAACAGCTATTTTAAAATGGTAGACAAAGTCCTTTTTAAAACACTACATGACTTCTGATCCTGACAAAGATGGAGGAGCCTTATTCCTCCCAGTTCCTCTTTCTATAATTAAAAATCCCTGAACATAACAAAACAAATAAGTGTAAGATGACTTTGCGAAGTAGGTAGAAGAAGAAAAAAAATTTAGGTATCTGAAGACTTGAGGAACAACATGGCAAATTCCCTAGTTTTTGTTGTTGTTTTAATATCCAGAAGCATCTAACCTAGAACAACCAACAGGCACAGATAAAATAAGCTCCAAGGAAAGGCTTATTTTCCTAGACAGAAGATCAGGAAAATGTTGGCCTAAAAGAGAAAACCTTTTTAGCAAAAAGTACCTGTCGTACTTTAGCCAAACTCCAGTGGAAAAACCAAACACACACACACACACACACACCCACACACACAAACACACACAAACACACTCTCCCCACCCACACTCACACGCATTCATAGTTCCAGCAGCCGAGCTCATCAGGGAGCTAATCTTTCACGCCACCCTCTCACCCAACAGAAGTAAGCAGTAGTATTTGATTCCCTTTCACAGTGGTGTTGACAGGGCCAAGAGGCAGCTAATCTTCTATTCCCACTGGCAGAAGCAGTCAGTGTTCCAATTCCCCCTGCCTGGTGGTTCCAATAAACCAAACAGAGAGCTGATCTTCCATTCTCCACTTGTTGAAACAGGCAGCCTTCTAATTTAACTGTAGGTAGGAGTGGTTTTGATGAGATTACATAAGGAGCTTATTTTCTGTCCTCTGCTCAGTGGAAGTTGTGCCACTCTGATTCTCTTTCCTAAATAGTATTGGCAGAATGAGCAGGGGGCTGATCCTTCATCCCCTGTGTGAAAGGAGTCAGCCATGCTCCAACTCTTTACCAAGTTAGTGTCACCTCAGCCCAGTAAGTAGCTAAACCATCTCCACCACCCCTATCTGGTAGCAGCATGACTTAGTGAAGTGGTACAAGGCAGGACTAGTCAGCACGTTACATTCCCCACAGCTCTGGTAGGACTCCAGTCAGGAGCTGAAGCTCAACACCCACCCAACATTAACAAGACTAAACAAGGACATGAGAGTCAGGGCTCATCAGCACTTTACTCGAACCTTTGGTGTCAGTGGGACAAAGGAGGGAATGAACTTCTCCACTCTCTTCACAGCACAAGACCACATGAGGTGGTGTGTATCAGGGTTAGTCTCCATTCTGCTCCCACCCCACCCTCACTAAGTGAGCAGGGCCTAGTGGGGAGCTCAGCCCCCATTCCCAGTGGTATTAGTGAGACTGTGTGCTAGGTTTTAGGGCCAATCAATACTCCACATCCCTCTTCCCTTCCTTGTGAATTGGACCCAGTGGGAAGCAGAACCTTCTCTCACACCTGGCATCAACGAGGCAGAATAAGGTGATAGGAGGAAGGTTACTTGACACTCCATTCCCTACCTCCCCTGGTGTCACAGAGACCAGCAGGAAGCTCAGGTTCCACCCCTACCCTGCAGCAACAAAGTAGTGTGAACAAGCAATGAGTTTTTCCCTTCCGTGGCTCAGTGGGGTGTTAGGAATATGTCAACACAAGGGGCAAGAAGGCAGCAGGAATAGGCGGCCCACTTTCACTGGGAAGGGGTCAGCAGGGAAGCTGAAGTTTCACCCTACCCATCTGCTGCAGTGTGAGTCAGTGCTCCACTTCTGCTGGATGATGTTGGCAGGGACAGCAGGGTGATGAATGAACATACACACCCACCTGGCCTCTGTGCACACCTCAATGTAAGGACAGCTTCTGAATAAAAAAAGAAGATGAATTTGGATCCAGAGTCTCATACTACGATACCCAAAACATCCAGGATATAATAAAAATCACCTGTCATACTAAGAACCAGCAAAATCACAACTTGAATGAAAAAAGAAAATCAACAGATGTCATCAGTGATATGAATCAGATGTTGGAATTATCAGGCAAGGATTTTAAACCAGATACCATAAAAATGCATCAACAAGCAACTGTGAATTCTTTTAAGCAAGAAAAAAAAATGAGAGAAACTCCAGCGTAGAAATAGAAGTTATATATATAAAAAAAGATCCAAATGGAAACTAAATAACTGAAACATACAACCATTGAAACAAACTCAAACTTGCTATATGGGTTCAAGAGTAACATGAAGATGACAGGAATAGAATTCCTGAACCTGAAGGAAATCAAAAGAATTTACCTAATTTGAACAAATAAGAAAAGAGAGATTAAAAGGAAAAAAACATGAAGAGAGCTTCAAGAACCAGTGAGTTAAAAACAAAAGAGTTAACATTTGTATAACTGGAATCGCAGAATAAGAGAAGAGAATGGCAGTATTCAAGAAAGAATGTCTGAAAATACTGAAAATATGGCAAAAGACATTAACAGGCACATGCAAGAAGCTGAGCAAATTTCAAACAATAGGATAAAACCAAGGAAATTCATGCTAGGGCTTTGACTATTAAACTGCTAAATACAAAACAAGCAAAGAGAAAACCTTGAAAGCAGCCAGAGGAATGATGTAAAACTTATAAGTAAATACCAGTTCAAATGACAACAGATTTCTCATCTGAAAAACTGGAAGCCAGAAGGAGTGGCACAACATTTATCAAGTAATGAAAGCAATTAACTGTCAATCATAAATTTTATATCCAGCAAAAATATCCTTTCAGAATGAAAGAAAAATCAAGACACTCTCAGATGAGTGAGAACTAAGAGTATTTGTTTTCATCAAACCCATTCTTAAAAGATGACTAAAGGAAGTTCTTTAAATAGAAACAAAATGATAATAAAATCTTCAGAACCTGTAAAGAAAATAAGAATATCAGAATGAATAAAATTAGGGGTAAATAAGTTAGACTTTCCCTCTTATTAGTTTATTAAATAATATTTCATGGTTGAAGCAAAAATTACAACTCTGTGTAATGTGGTGCTCATTGTATGTAGGGGAAACACTTAAGACAATTATACTGAAAAGGCTGAATGAGTAAAGGACCTAAGTGGAAATAAAAGTACACTTTAATGGAAGTAATAATACGTCCATGTCAGTGGATAAGTGACTTACATATACTTTAATACCTAGAGCCACTAAAAACATTATACAAAAAAGATATACCCAAAATGCTGTTAAAACATCAAGATAGAATCCTGAAATGTGTTCATGCAACCCATAGCAAGGTGAGAAAAGAGAAATGCAGAGACCCCAAACAGACAAGAAATAGAAAAAATAAATTTGCATACATAAGTCTAGCATATCAGTAAGAATCTCAGATATAAATGGTCTAAATATACAAATAAATGACAGAGATTAGCAGAGTGTATTAGAATATAAACTTAATTTTTTAAAAAAGTATCCAAAAATATGCTATCTGTACAAAATTCACTTCATGGACATCAACACAGGTCAGTAGAAATTAATCAGAAAAATGTATCTGCAAACATTAATCAAAAGAAAAAAGGAATAACTATATTACTTTCAAATAACATAGACTTCAGAACAAACCAAGTATCTAGAGGTTAAGAGGGACATTACGTAATAATAAAATGTTATCTCCACTAGAAAGACCTAATGATCCTAAACATGTATGCATCTAACAACAGAACTTTAACATGCATGAAGCAAGACTGATAACAGCTGAAAGGAGAAATAGATAAGCCCACAATTAAATCAGGGATGTCAACAGCAAACTCTCAGCAATTGATAGAACTAGTAAAAGGAACATCATTACAATATAGAATCGCTCAAGAAAAGCATACAAAGTAGATGTACTTAGTTATTTCCAAGAGAATTGGTTTTCTTCACACCTACTCTTAAATAATGACTAAAAGAAGTTCTTTAAATAGAAATAAAAAGATAACAGAAGATTTATATGTGTATGCATGTGTGTTTGTGTGTGTGTGTAAACACAAAACAAACCATACACATTAATTTCAAATACACGTGAAACTTTCACCAAGATAGACTATATTCTGGCCTGTTAAAAAATCCTGAACAAATGTTAAAGAACTGAACTCACACTGAATGTGTTCTCTGATTGAAATTGATTCAAATTTGAAATCAATAACAGAATTATAATATTTAAAATCTCCAAATTATTTGAAACTAAACAATACATCTCTACATAATTCATGAGTCAAAAAGAAAGTTGTAAAAGAAAATTTTGAAAACCTCAAAGGAAATTTTAAAAACATAGAACCGAATGCAAATGAAAATATAGTTGACCTTTGAACAACACAGCTTTGAACTACACAGATTCACTTATACACAAATTTTCTTCTGCCTTTGCCACCTGAGACAACAAGGCCAACCCTTCTTTCTCCTCCTCCTCAGCCTGCTCGATGTGAAGATAATGAGTATGAAGATTTATATAATGATCCCCTCCCACTTAATGAATAGTAAATATATATTTATCTTCCTTATAGTTATCTTAACAATGTTTTCTTCCTCTATTTAATTATAAAAATACAGCATGTAAAACATATAACATGCAAAATATGTGTTAATGGACCATTTATCTTATTGGTAAGGCTTCCATTCAACAGTAGGCTATTAGTAGTTACATTTTGGGGTGGTCAAAAGTTAAATGCAAATTTTTAACTCCATCGGGAGTCAATACTCCAAGCCCTCATGTTGTTCAAGAGTCAACCATACAACATAATAAAATATGTCAGATGCTGCTAAAGCAGCATGGAAGGGGAAATTTATTGAACTAAACTAAATTAAATACTAAATTAAATTACACATTAAATTATAACACTAAGCTAAATCTAATACTTACATTAGAAAAGAGGAAGGATTTTAAAACATTAAGCTTCTACCTCAAGAAACTAGAGAAAGAAGAGCAAATCAATTCAGCAATATATAAAAGGAATTGTATACTATATATACTATAATTGTATACTATGACCAAGTAGGATTTATTCCAGGTATGTAAGGTTGGTTCAACAATTGAAAATCAATCAGTATAATCAACCACATTAATAGACTAAAGAAGAAAAATCATATAATCATAACAATTGAATCAGAAAATGCCTTGTGACAATATTCAACACTCAAAACTCCAAGAAATTAGGAATAGGGAGGAACTTCATTAACTTGATAAAGAACACTTACCCAAACAATCTACAGCTAACATCATACTTAATGGTGAAAGGTTGAACTCTTTTTTTTTTCTAAGATTAGGAACAAGAAGAGCAAGAATCTCTGCTCTTACCTTTCTTATTCAACATACTACTAAAAATTCTACTCACTGCAATAAGGAAAAAGAAATAAAAACTATATATTGGAAAGATTAATAAAACTGCTCCAAATTCAGATGTCATGATTGTCTACACAGAAAATTCTAACAAATAAAGAATTTCCGGAACTACTATAAATGTGAGTTCAGCAGAGTTTTGAAATACAAGATCAACCTAGAAAATCCATAACATTGCTATATACCAACAATAATCATGCAGAAGCCAAAATTTAAAACACAAAACCAATTACAATCACTAAAAAGAAAATGAAACACTTTATGGGTAAGCTCAACAAAACAGGTGCAGGATGTATGATATGGTTCGGCTGTGTCCCCACCCAAATATCATCTTGAACTGTATAATCTCCATAATCCCCATGTGTCTAGTGAGAGACCTAGTGGGAGGTGATTAGATCATGGGGGCCGTTTCCCACATGCTGTTCTCATGATAGTGAGTGAGTTCTCACGAGATCTGATGGCTTAATAAGGGGCTCTTTCCTCTTCCCACCTCACTATTCTCTCTCCTGACGCCACGTGAAGAAGGTCCTTGCTTTCCCTTCACCTTCCGCCATGATTGTAAGTTTCCTGAGGCCTCCCCAACCATGTGGAACTGAGTCAATTAAACCTCTTTTCTTTATAAATTACCCAGTCTCTTGTAGTAGCTTTATAGCAGGGTGAGAACAGACTTATACAATGTATGTGCTAAAAATTACAAAATGCCAATAAAAGAAGACCTAAATGGTGATACTTACACCATGTTTATATATTAGAGGACTCAACATAGTCAAAGATTTCAAATCACTCCAAATTCATCTATAGATATAATGCAATTCCTATCAAAATCTAAACAAGATATTTTGAAAATGTCAACAAGCTTACTGTGATATTTATATGGAAAATCATAGGCCCTAAAAGGGCCATATCATACATCCTGCACCTGTTTTGTTGAGCTTACCCATAAAGCGTTTCATTTTCTTTTTAGTGACTGTAATTGGTTTTGTGTTTTAAATTTTGGCTTCTGCATGATTATTGTTGGTATATGGCAATGTTATGGATTTTTTTTTTTGTAATTGAAATAGCAGGATAAAGTAGAAGAAGTCACTCTACTAGATATTATGGCTCACAGTACTCAAGAACATGCGGTATTGGTGGAAGGATATACATAGAATTCTGAAATAAGTCAACATAAATATCTTCTACTAATATTTGACAAATGCGCAAAAGCAATTCAGTGAAGCAAGGATATAGCCTTTTCAACTAAGGGCTATTTGGACATCCACTGGCCGAAACCAAATCTCACATCTTAAAAAATATTAATTCAAGCCGGGCGCGGTGGCTCAAGCCTGTAATCCCAGCACTTTGGGAGGCTGAGGCGGGCGGATCACGAGGTCAGGAGATCGAGACCATCCTGGCTAACACGGTGAAACCCCGTCTCTACTAAAAACACAAAAAATTAGCCGGGCGTGTTGGCGGGCGCCTGTATTCCCAGCTACTCGGGAGGCTGAGGCAGGAGAATGGCGTGAACCCAGGAGGTGGAGGTTGCGGTGAGCTGAGATCGCGCCACTGCACTCCAGCCTGGGGGACAGAGAAAGACTCCGTCTCAAAAAAAAAAAAAAAATATTAATTCAAAGTGAAACATAGGCTTATTATTACTATTTTTTTTAAAGACAGGGTCTCACCCTGTTGCCCAGGCTGGAGTGCAGTGGCATGATCTCTGCTCACAGCAGCCTCGACTTCCTGGGGTCAGGTGATCTTCCTACCTCAGCTCCTGAGCAGTTGGGACACCAGGTGCACTCCACTATGCCTGGCTAATTGTTTTTGTATTTTTAGTAGAGATGAGGTTTCACCAAGTTGCCCAGGCTGGTCTCAAACTCCAGCGCTCAACTGATTCTCCCACCTCAGCCTCCCCCATAGAGGGAACTACAGGCACACAGCACCATGCTCAGCTAATGTTTTGTAAAGAAAAGGTGCCCAGGCTGGTCTCAAAGCCCTGGGCTCAAGCAATTCACCCACCTCGGCATCCTGAAGTGTGGGGATTACAGGCATGAGCCACCATGCCTGGCCTGAAACACATACTTAAGTTTAACAATATAAAATTTAAAAACTTTTAGAAAAAATATTCAGGATTTAGGGGTAGGCAAGGCTTCATAGACTTGACATGGAAAACACAATACATAAGAGGAAAGATTGATAAATTGGACCCAATCAGTCTCAGCAAAACCCTGTAAAAAGAATAAAAACGGCAAGCTACAAATAAGCAATCAAATTAGAAAATGGGCAGAAGACATGGGGAGACATCACCGAATAGGACACATGAATGGTAAATAAGCACACGAAAATATGCTGAACACCATTAGTCATTAAAGAAATGCAAAATAAAACCACAGTGATATATTATCTGTCAGAATGGCTAAAATGTTATTTTAAATAGTAAAATAAATGTAGCATTTATTTTAAATGCTACAAAGGATGTGCACAATCTGGAGCACTCATACGTCACTGGTGGGATTCTAAAATGGCACAGTCACTCTGGAAATGAGTTTCTTAAAACACTACACATGTAACTGCCATACGCTATTGCACTCTTCAGCATTTATTCCTGAGAAACGAATATGTATGTTAACAAAAACATCAAAAACGTCCACACTAATGCTTTAACTTTATTTGTTACAACCCAAAACTAGAAATAACCTAGATGTCCTTCAATAGGTGAAGGGTTAAACAAGCCACTGTATCCGCATACCATGGAATACTATGCTGCAATAAGGTGGACTATCAACACCCTTAACAACTTGAATGAATTCCCACGGAATTATGTTGGGTAAAAAAGAAAGAAACAACCCCAAAAGAGTACATATTGTGTGATGCCATGTATACAACATTTTTAAAGACAAAATTTTAGAAATAGAGTACAAGTGAGTGGTTGCCAGAAGTTAGGGACATCTGTGGCAGCAGTAGGGGAAGGGACACAGTGGGCGTGGTTATAAAAAGGCAGCTTGAGGTGTCCTTGTAGGAACTTTTCTGCAACTCGGCTGTGGTGGATAAAATTTTAATAAAATCATATGGATCTAAACATATACACATAGGAATATATGAAAAATGGGAAATGTGAATAATATGGGTTATATTAATGTCCATATCCTGGTTGTAACATTGTACCATAGTTATAAAAGATGTTACTGATGAGAATAAATGAGTAAAGAGTACACATGGGATTCCTGTATTATTTCTCACAAGTGCCTGTGAACCTACAATTATCTCAAAAAAAAAGTTTAATTAAAAATAAACAAATAGGTGGATATGTTTACGCCACAGATTATGGTGATACTTTCATGGGCATATATTTATCTTTAGACTCATTAAGTTGCATACATGCAACATGGACAGACTTTTCTATGTCAATCAGACCTCCATAAAGTGTTTTTAAAAATATGCAAACCAACAAGCACTACCTATACTAGACCTCTCTCCAAGTTCGGTACTCCCCAGTTTTCAAAATGTATGGGGTCTTGTGTTTCTTTAATATTTATAAGTGCATCTTGCCACCTACCTTGTTCTCAGATTGTTGCAGGTATTTCAGAGGATTAAATTACAATGGTCATTAGTTTTCTCAATATATGTTCCCATAGATTTCATCTCATTTGCAGCTAATTCCTTTGATTGTCCTTTTCTACCTATCTTGTATTCAACCCAAGCACTGAACACCACCCCTTTTTATAAATTCCCTAAAGTGCTAGCACTCCAAAATGGTTGCATGGAACATTTTGGCCAAATAACTGGAATAACACAATGGGTTTATATCCCAGACAAAAACAACCTAAAATTACCTACTATACATCCATAATCTAAACTTTCTTGGTCACCTCTACCACAGTCAAATTGGCATGGGCTGACTCTCCTACTCTGGTTCCTTGGCTTTCCATCAAGGAAAACATGGGTCTTGAATTTTGCCCCAAATCCCTAGCTATGTCACATGACTTCCATCTCTCCTTTCTCTCCTCCTTCCTTCCTTTCTTGCTCTCTTCTGTCCTTCCCTCTTTCTTTCCCTTCCTCTCTCCCCAGATTGAAAACAATTGAACACTAAGTATAAGCAAAAATGAACCAATTTTGTTTTGTCCTTCCAGAACACACTGTTTGACTTTTTTCAGAAGTATGTCATGTGATCATTAGAGGGCAGAATGAAATTGCTGTTTAACAGAAGACATTACATGTATTTTTATATACATATTTATGAATACTAATAATTTTTCACGGTTGTTAAATAATTCTAAAATTAGCTAATCTATTAAAGCCTTTCATTCTTGGAAAAGTTGTCTTAATTTGTTTAATGTTAATTACTCTGTCTTTGGCTTAGATGGATATTTAAACTTGCCTTGAACATATGCCCTTATTATGCATCCAGGACACTACAGCTGCATAGAATACTTTTGAATGTTGAACTTTAGAGAGAGAAATGCCAAGGGAAACAGTAAGGAAAAATAAAACTACTCAAGTCCATGTTTAAATAAAGTCATATTCTCCATTCCATTACTGAGTGATACATTCCATAGGCCAAATTCTGCCCTAGGTTATACGCACACTATTCTTTCTGACGTTAGTGGGAATTGTTCATGTATAACTGAAGGCATCAGTTAGCCCTTTGGGCACAAAAATGACTATCCACAAAAAAAAGCAAAAATAATTTAAGTCTTATTGTATTTGGCTTTTAGGTGAAAATGATATAATATAAATGACAATTCCATGAGATAATACAGGTTTTCAAAAGCGCTACCATCAAATTCCAACCATTACAAATTTGACAGAATTACCATAGTGGCATTTGCAAGACTAGAGATTGTTAAAAAAAAAAAATCAGTGGACATTGGAACATACTCTTCTATTTATAGCAATTTTCAATTTTAGTCGTACATGTAATATATGTCCAATATCATATTTGTATATATTTCCTTTTACATATATTATATACTTTATAGCTATTGGCTGAGAAACCACCATTTTCTAGCGGAAATTATTAATTGCTAATTCTTCTTCAAATATCAGTTTTCAAGGTTAAATGTTAATTTATCCATAGCTTGCTGTAGGTCTTGATTGGAAGTGTTTCCATAGGGAAGTTTTCACTGAACTTAAATCTTTGCTATAAAATATTAGGCTGATGATAACATTCAGACTGGCAAAAGGCAAACACTGCAGTGTGACTTGTGATAATCTTCTTACACACACTAGCTAAACAAAACTCTTTTTGAGTGTATACATACATTGTGCACACAGTAGTCCCCCTTTATCCATTGAGCATATGTTGCAAGACTCCCAGTGGATGCCTGAAACCGTGGATATTACTGAACCCTATATATGCTATGTTTTTTCCTATACATACATACCCAAGATAAAGTTTATTTTTTATAAATTAGGCCCAGTAAGAGATTAACAATAACTATTAAAATAGAACAATTATAACCATATGTTGTTCAGAATTTCATGGACAGAAGATACATTCTTACACTGAAGTTCTTAGTAATTTCAGCATATGATCTTTTTTCTTTCATTTGTTACGTTGAGAGTGTTTACCTTTTCACTTAAAAGAGGGACTTTATGGCTTCTTGCCATAGCCAAATTGCCAGCATTACTATTACTGTACTTTGGGGCCATTAAGAAGTGAAATACAGTTTCCTTGAACACGAGCGACAACTGTGATACAGCAACAGCTGATCTGATTGCTAAGAGACCTACTACGTGACTGAAGGGCTAGGAGCATAGACAATAAGGAGAAGCTGCTGGACAAAGGGATGCTTCACCTCCCAGGCAGGAGGTACGGTGACCACCTGACATGTCATCACACTGCTGGACAAAGGGATGCTTCACCTCCCAGGCAGGAGGTACGGTGACCACCTCACATGTCATCACACTACACAGAACAGCACCCAATTTAAAACTTATGAATTGTTTACTTCTGAAATTTTCCATTTGATATTTTCAGACTGTGGTTGACTGTGGGTAACAAACAACAGAAAGCAAAACCAACGATAACGGAGTACTACTGTATACTAATGGCTACACAGCTTAATAACAGGTACTAAATAGATTTGATTAGAAGAAGTGAAACAATCGCCACAAAAAGAACAAAATACCAGGAATACAGTTAACCAGGGAGGGGAAAGATCTGTACAAGGAGAACTGCAAAGCACTGCTCAAATAAATCAGAGATGACAAAAACAAATATCATTGGTTTGTGTGACATTCCACGCTCATGGATAGGAAGGACGAGTATCATTAAAATGGCCATACTGCCCAAAGAAATTTATAGATTCAATGCTATTTCTATCAAACAAACCATGACATACTTTGAATAACTAGAAAAAACTATTTTAAAATTCATATAAAACCAAAAATGAGCCCAAATAGACAGTCCTACACAAAAAGAACAAAGCTGGAGGCATCGCATTACTTGACTGCAAACTATACTACAGGGCTACAGTAACCAAAACAGCATGAATCTGGTACAAAAACCGACACACAGACCAAAGAAAAAGAATAGAGAGCCCAGAAATAAGACACCACACCTACCACCATCTGATCTTTGAGAAAGCTGACAAAAACAAGCAATGGGGAGAGGACTCCCTGTTCAATAAATGTTGGGATAACTGGCTAGCCATATGCAGAAGAATGAAACTGGACCCCTTCCTTATACCATATATAAAAATCAACTCAAGTTGGAATAAAGACTTAAACATAAAACCCAAAACTAAAAGCCTGAAAGACAATCTAGGCAATAGCGCTCTGGACATAGGAAATAGGAACAGGCAAAGATTTCATGACAGAGATGCCAAAAGCAATTTCAGATGAGATCAAATTAAACTAAAGAGCTTCTGCAAAGCAAAACAAACTATCAACAGAGTGAACAGATAACCTATAGAATGAGAGAAAAGTTTTGCAAACTATACATCTGGTGAAGGTCTGATAGCTGGCCTCTATAACAAACTTCAACAAATCTACAAGAAAAAACAAACAACCCTATTAAAAAGTGGGCAAAGGACATAAACAGACCCTTTTCAAAAGAAGACATACATGTGGCCAACAAGCATATGATCACTAATCATTGGAGAAATGTCAATCAAAACCACAAAGAAAGATACCATCTCACATCAGTCAGAATGTCTGTTATTAAAGTCAAGAAACAACAGTGCTAGTGAGGTTGCAGAGAAAAAGGAATGCTTAATACGCTGATGTTGGGAGTGTAAATTACTTCAACCATTATGGACAACAATGTGACAATTCTTCAAAGACCAAAAAAACAGAACTACCATTATACCCAGCAATTCCATTCCTGGGTATATACCCAGAGGAATCTGAGTCATTCTATCATAAAGACGGATGCACACATATGTTCGTTGCAGCACTGTTCACAATAGCAAAGATATGGAACCAACCTAAATGCTCATCAATGGTAGACTGATATTTTCTTTGTTACACCCTTTTTAAATCCATTGGGACAGGAAGAAAGAAAGAAATAATGTCTGTGCCCCACCTAGACCAATGAAGACATAAAGGGATATGGGCATCAGAGTATTTTTTTAAGTTTCTCAATAATGCTAATAATTTCTATAGTTGAGAATTATTACCCTAAACTGGAATCTAATTCATATATGCTCCATATCCAAAATCTGATTCTCTTTCAGTATTTCTATTTGAGAAAAAGAAATCACTGTACCTGCAATTATATAAGCCAGAAAGCTAGGATTCATCAACTCCCTTTCCCTCAAATTACACATTCCTTCATCAACAAGCCCTTTAATTTAATTCTTAAACTCCTCTCAAAGCTGACCACTCATTTGCATATTCACTATTGTCTTCATGCTGTAAGTAAGTAACACTTACATCTGACTTGGTCCATGAAAATACCCTAACAACCCTTCACACTTGTCTTCAAGCAAACCATTCTCTCTCACTGCAGCCAAAGTGGTCTTTAGGAAAAGATAATCTGTGCATGTCATACGTTTTCCTTCCTTACCCTCATCCCTCATCTCCTGTCCTTCACATAAAACATTTCAATAGAGTCCCATTTAAAAAAAAATCTTAATATATCCAGTGATTCTCTTTAACACATAGCCTCTTCCTACTGTTCTGTCCTCATTTCACACCATGTCCCACTTTGCCAGCGACACTCTAACCACATTGGTTTTTTAGTCTATGTAACATATTTCTTTTTATACAAGGACATTTACACTATTTGCTATGCATTTATGGAATGTTCTTATCAATTATCTTTGCCCAGTTGGATCCTACGCATTCTTTTGAATAAATCTTACTATCAGTTGAACTGCATCCCATCCAAAGTCATACATACTGAAGCCCTAACCCTATGTGCGTGTGACTCTGACCTTATTTGGGTAGTGTATTTTTGGATGTAATTGAGTTAAGATGAGTCCTACTGAATTAGGAAGAATCCTAATCCAGTACGACTGATGTCCTTATAAGAAGAGAAGACACACGTGATCAGAGGAGAGGACCATATGACAATGGAGGCAGAGGCTGGAGTGGTGTAGCTACAAGCTAAGGAGCATCAAGGATTGCTGCCAGCTCTGTTTCTCATGCGGTGGGTGTTGGCTACACTGGGCACTCCCCTTTCCCTTTCTGGGTTCCTGGCCTTGCTGTGGGTAGACAAACCCCAGGAGGTAGCACAATCACATACTCTGGTATCTGTGCAAACACCAGATGCTGGAAGAGGCAAGGAAGGATTCTAGAGGTTTCAGAAAGAGCATGGCCCTTCTAACACCTTGATTTCAGCCTTCTGGCCTCCAGAACTCTTCAACAATGAATTAACTATTGTGTTAAGCCACAAGTTTGTGATAATTTTTTAGTACAGGCCTAGAAAACTAATATACATATTCAATAACATTTACTCAAGGAAGCCTTTCTTGACTTCAGTGGTTTGACCAAATCATTCTTCATATGATCATGTAGCACTTACCACAATTATAATTTTGCTTTTATTGGCGTAATTATTTGATTGCTTATCCTCGGAATAGACTGTAAGCTCCATCACAGCAGGAAGTTATAGGCTATAAAGTGTTTTAGCAGACATTATTTTCTTTACATGTTCAAATTTATGGTGTAAGCTAAATAGTTCAAGTTTGTTTGTTTCCAATTTGTAATGGGTACCCTAACATTTTGAGGAGTTACATAGTTTTCCCAGGGTTGCACAATTTTTTATTAAAAGGACAAGAATTAAAGCCTTGCCTTCTGCTTAAATATGGCATTTTAAAATCACAAGCAAAAAACGTACAGAGAATAATTACTTTTTTACTCGGATGGTTTTACCTCTTCGATAATAAAGTAGCAAGTGCTTCTTTCTTTATATTTTATCGTAATAAGGGTTGATTCTATACGGCATGGGTCAGGTGATCAGGCTGGCTTAAGGGAAATATTCTTTCTTTAAGCCATTGTAGTCTATCACAACTGCCATAAAACATGCAAATATTGAGCAGAACTTTATACAAAATTACATTCTATTGTACATTTAAACTGCTTATATCAATGAGTGGTATAGTTACAAAATATATTGACTTTAATTATTTGTATAAATCATGTAAATATCTGAAGCATTGCAAATATTTATATTATAAATATGTTCAAATATGTATAAATATACAAAATTACATTTACATTATAAATATGTTTTCAGTTCTTTTGGGTTTCTGTGCCATTTTTTTTTTTTTGGCTTGGAGAATTTTAAAAACTATTATTTAGATCTGCTCAGTGACCCATGTACATGGCAAGTTATTATTTTTAGTTTAAGGTCAGAGAAACTTAAGACTATAAATGTAGGCAGGTAGTTTAAATTTCCTAAGGCTAATTTTTTAAAATCTCTGTAATGGAGATATTTTAAGTCAATGGCATAGAACTATTATTACACTATATTAAAGATGTTACAAGTATGTCACTATTTCATTGTATAACTGCAAGTATGTAACGTGTTTAATATAGTGCACATAAATCAGTGATTAATAGCAGCTATGAAAATTTGTAACTGATTGTTCTGAAAAACTTCATTATATTCTATTGATCTTAATTTATTTTGAATAACCCAAAACTATTCAACTAACTTGAGCTGTTAACCCAGCTGGCTAGATATAAGCAGAAGGCTTTGCACAAAGAAACATTTAGCACACATATGCATGCATACTTTCACACACATACACACACACACACACAGAGTCAGAGCTAAATGCAATGATATATTAAAGAAATAATACGGATTGAGATTCTCTTAGAGTGGGCTGGGACGGTATTCCTATGACAATTCTATGCCGTAGAGCTTACTGAACTGAATGAGGAGGCTTCCATAAGGTGACATGGATGTTTTATGTTCCCTCAATCAATAGGAACATGGAAACACCTTTATAAAGTGTGCACATGGGCATACAGTTCAGAGATTAATTGAGAGACTTGGTTTATCTATTCTAACAAATGTTGGTTAAATTGCATTTTCTTTTCCTTCAGAACTATCAATAGTTTTTCTTTCCTAGATTGAATACATAAATCAAAAGAGCATACTTCATGAACTAGGATTATGAAACTCCTATCCTTTATCTATTGATTCCTAAAACTTTATTTACCCATGCATTTATTTTCTTCATTGTATCATATTAGAACTGCTCTTTTTCACACTATTGTAGCTAGAGTCATGCATGGCTCTTGAATTGTCAATGTATCAAGGAGCCCTCAAAATAGCATAGAAAATGTGAACAAGCCCAATGCTAAATCATTTCTTGGTTCCACAGCTGTAGTATTTCATCAGCTTCAAATTGTAGTAATTGTTTTACTGCAATTCTGCATAATTACTAGAAGGATGACTATACTGATGATTCTTTGATGCTAATTGCACTATAAAGTGTGTGGAACTGCTTAAGGCAAAATATATTGTCAAAGAAAACCCTAAAGTTTTACTTTTAAATGAAATGCCACTAAACACATATACATATTTCCAAATTGTTTTACCTACCAATCCATAACAAAATGCTAAAGTAATTTTTTTTACATATTTCAAAACTTTTATAAGAGTAACCAAAGGAAATCTTATAACTACAGCATGTGCTGATTTAATATAAAAACTAAGCTTTAAAAATTTTGCTAATATGATCAGTGTTCCCTATATGATAATAAAAAGTATGAATTGATTTTTTCTAGTTTTAGTATAAAAAATGACATAATGAATTTTAGCTTGATATAATTTGAAATAGCCAGTATATTAAACCCCAAAGTAAAATTTCAATTGGCAATCCTGTCAGATTCAAGACCATAAATGAATATTAATTTAAACACTAATCATTTTCCAACAGGTTGATGCTTTAAAATGCTAGTTTTGGAATAAAAGCTGTGAGATTCATTACCATAGCAATACTGAGCATTTTGTTTGTTTGTTTGTTTGTTTGTTTGTTTAGGAAATTCGATTTCCAATTTTGGTATGTCTGGATTTCCTGACATCTTTTCCCCCAGAGATTTAATTATTTAAAATCATTTTTTTCTGATTTGGGTAAATTAGAATTCTGATTTTACTGATGGGAAGCTGATACAAGTGAACTGTCTGAGATAAAGCATTAAGTTGAGATCTGCTAATTAATTTTATGCCACCAGGTATAAGCTAACCAGTAAAAAACCACTATAAGCTATGAAGTAAAATTCTGGTTTCTGGGCCATTCCATGAATAGAGTTGTATGTTTTATTTTTTCACATGCACAGAAACACACACACTATATAAATTCATCAATTTGTGGCCATTTGGAAGATGGGTGAAAATACACATATACATAAAGTGCAGGTTTGTAGTTTGAAACTTGACTAAACAAGATTATTAATCATTTGTTCTATCTTATGCCTAGCATGATAAAAGTCCCTAATCCGCAAATTAAATGGAGTTTAGACGCATTATATAATCATGTAACAGTAAGTTACATTTTATACTAAAATATTTTTTCTGCAAATGTTCTTGCAGTTATACAATGGAATAGTAATCTACATTTCTCTATATTTTGTTCATAAAATCTAGCAAAAAAAAATGTTTTTATGTAAATGCCAGGCAGCATGGGAGAAGAGAAAAAAAGCACAAGACTGATCATTGGTTAATGGGGCTGGCTCTGTCACTTACTATCTAAATAACCCTACACAACTCAACAGCTTGCCATACTTTAATGACTTGTGCTACACTCCACACTCCACTTACTTTTTAATGAAGAATTCAAAAGGCCCTCACTTTGTTCATCTAGTTCAATCTTCTTATGTAAATGGTAAAACTGAGTCAAATGACTCAGTTTGAGACGTCGAGGCGGGCAGGGTATAGGTGTGAGCCACTGTGCCCAGCTTCCATTACTTCTTATAACAACATTTAAGCAATTAGTACATTCCTTATTAAACAACTATCATATGGATTCCTATAAATTTTATTCTTAAGACTACAGAGTAGCATAACCTAAATCAGATTTCCCAACTCCTAATCTCCTGTCCTTCCTGTTACTTTTTTTTTTTTTTTTTTTGAGACAGGATCTTGCTCTTTTGCCCAGGCTGGAATGCAGTGGCATGATCGTGGGTCACTGAAGCCTTGACTTCCAGGCTTAGGTGATCTTTCCACTTTAGCCCCAACCTCCTGAGTAGCTGGGTCTACAGATACGCACCATCACCCCTGGCTAATCTTTTTAGGGTGTTTTTTTTGTAGAGATGAGGTTTTGCCATGTTGCCCAGGCTGGCCTTGAACTCCTGGTTCGAGCTATCCGTTCATTTCTACCTCCCAAAATGCTGGGATTACAGGCATGAACCACTGCGCCTGGCCTCTGTTATTTCTTATAACAACTGTTGAGTAATTAGTACATTCCTTTTTCAAAATCTAGGCTGGGCACTGTGGCTCACGCCTACAATCCCTACACTTTGGGAGGCCAAGGCAGGTGGATCACCTGAGGTCAGGAGTTCGAGACCAGCCTGGCCAACAATGGTGAAACCCCTTCTTTGCTAAAAATACAAAAAATTAGCCAGTGTAGTGGTAGGCACCTGTAATCTCAGCTACTTGGGAGGCTGAGGCAGGATAATCTCTTGAACTCAGGAGACGGAGGTTGCAGTAAGCCAAGATCATGCCATTGCACTCCAGCCTGGGCAAGAAGGGAGAAACTCTGTCTCAAAAAAAAAATATCTATAATATGGATTTTTATAAATTTCATAATACCTTAAACATATTCAGACTGTTGCCCAATATAAAGGAACCTTATATAGATCTCCATTTTAGAGTAAATAATTGCTCTTTAATTTTCATTTGAATGAATCCAGATTCCCATAATGCTGGGTACCCCTCAAATATTTAATAAGTGCTAGATGATTAAATGACAGATCTGAATGGTTTTCTAACATTTTGTAACTGTCTAGTTCTGTAGTTTTAATATAAAATGCAGAATAGCTTAAAACTTATGCAAAAAAATAAATAAAAGAGTGTACAAATTGAAAAGGACAAGTTTTCTCTTGATAGTCAAACAGTTATGAAATAAAGCAGTCTCATTAAATCATAAGTACTTTAACCTTTTCTTGAAAGAAGAGAAAGATTTAAAGATTTATGAAGAAATTTTGCCTAAACTAGGAAATGACTCATATTTGACATGTATTGAAATGATAATGCTGATTTCAGTAGGCACTCTAAGAGCATTTTATTCCCAAGAGAGTAATTCAGTCATGGTTACCGCTCTGCATTTAGATTTTAAACTTTCTTTGTAAAGCTTTTAATGTACTACTGCCTGCCAAAACATGGCACAGTTTCACAGATAACACAAAATAAAGGCAAGTAAAGAGAATTTCTTTTGTCATTGTTGATACAAAAATATGCAACAAACATATCTATTTGGCATGTTCTGCAAAGAGGCATTGTTTTTAAAAGTTTCTATTTCTATGTTTTTAATATTAAAACCCAATTCTGTAGGACTGGTCAGTGGGCAGAATGGAGACTTCAAGACAATGGAAACTTCAAGACTAGGACAAATTGGTCTCCTATCTGTTAACTACTGAACACATGGAGAATAAGCATTGAGAATCTGAAATCTTCATGTCCTATGGACAAGGCTTGACGTCAGACATGACGTCCCCTTTGTGTATCATTTCAACCCTAGCTGTGTATGAAAACTCTGATCCCTGCCAATCACATTTGCTAAACTCATATCTTAGTATCTGAAAGCCAAAACAATTATCAAGACCCTCTGAGGATGCACACTCATTATCTGCTTCACGATTAAAAAAAGTGAGAAATCAGAGATAAATTTTATAAAATGAACAAGGGTGTAAATGTCCTCTAGTTCAAATGAGGTTCACATGAGCCACTGGATGGATGCTCATATGAGAGCTCATACTGGAAACTGTGGTACCCAGCACCCCAAGTTACATGATTTGGCTCTGTGTCCTTGCCCAAACCTCATGTCCAATTGTAATCCCCAGCGTTGGTGGTGGGGCCTTACGGGAGGCGATTGGAACATGGAGGCGTTTTCTCATCAGTACTTTAACACCATCCACCTAGGGCTAGTCTCCTGATAGAATTCTCATGAGATCTGGTTGTTTAGAAGTGTGAAGTACCTCCCCTTCTCTCTCTTCCTCCCTATTCTGGCCACGTGAAGTGCTTGCTCAGCCTTTGTCTGCTGCCATGATTGTAAGTTTTCTAAGGTCTCCCCAGAAGCTGAGCAGATGCCAGAAGCATGCTTCCTGTATAGCCCACAGAACCATGAGCCAATTAAACCTCTTTTCTTTGTAATAAGTTACCCAGTCTCCGGTATTTTTTATAGCAGTGCAAGAATGGACTAATACATCTGGTTTGAAAGGCAGGTGTGGCTTTAACTGTATTGGGCCATTCCAGTGCCCTGAAAAAACAAAAGGATGAACTGTGCCTCTCTTCTGGAGACTGTAAATACCAGACATATCACAGCTCTCTCAGCCTTTAGCAGCTTCTAAGGCTCATACAAACTGTGGTTGACAACTAAAATAATAATATAACACCTTTTGAGTGCCTCAAGTGTAAAGTTCATTAGTTCTAAGGTCACCATTTTAATGCAACAGACAAATTTTATTCACATCATCAGTTGCTATCTGAGAAAGACAGATGTAAAAATCAAGCTGGGGTATTAATACATCCATGACTAGTAAAATTAGTACCAGACATCAAATGAGCCCTTACACATTTTTAAACAAAATAGAATATACGAACCCGATAAAACAAAAATTTTCTGAGGATATTATAATTAAGATAGCATTGTCTTTAAGTTTCTGTGAGAGCTTTTACAGCAATTTTGGGGGAGGAAATGCTAGTATATCAAGAGATACATCATTAGGTAATTTAAATATTTTTCTTCTTTAGTTATCATTTATACACACCTGAAATCTAAAAGATACTGCTGCAGATTTTGTGAGTAGATGCCATTTAAAAGAGAGAAAGGAAGACAAATCCTTGTGTTTAACCAAATGTTAAATATTTTTTATTTTACTCACCTGCACACTAAGATGAATCCATTTCTTCACAAGAATTCTCCCCAGTGTCATTACTTTTATTGGAGGTTGCAAACCATTTACTGTGCGATAATAAAACATGGTCTCTTTCTCAGATATTGTAAGTTTGAACACAATCTGCCCATCCACTGTCTTTTCTATAACACACCTTAGGAAGCAACCAGAAAAGAGAGAAAAGGTCAGCATCCAACCAAAAAGACATGCTAAGGTATTGTGCAGTTACAGTGGTGTTAAAATGACCTCAAACTTTGCTCAAAATGGTGTACTATGAATAAGTGTCTGAATGTCATTATATTCAATGCAAGCTTTATTCCAATGAAGAAGCCCCTTTATTTCCATAAAAAATAGAATTCTTATTTACAATATATTCCCCAAAGCCTCAGCACCCTTCATTAGAGATTCATGATGGAAACTAAAGTGGTGGAATCATTCTGCAAAACTAACATTTAGGTTATTGGCTCATTAGTTCTCCTGCTATTTCTTTTAGAGGAAGTGGTGCAACACACTACAGGCCGCTTGAGTATTGAGTCATCAGTGCAAAAATTTTTTTTAATGTAAAGCAAATTTAGTGTCCATAGAAGGCTCTAAATTGGTAGCCCTGAAGTCAGAATCACTCTATTTAATTCCCACGGTGAAATGAAGGGTGGACAGCTATAGTCCCTACTCACCCCATCACCAACTGGCCCAAAGCCAAAGCCAGTGTCTGTAAGATGACTGGCTACCTCTCCATGACCATACAGTCCAACTGAGGCACTCAGATCACGTTAAATATCTGAGGTGAAAGGTCATTCAGCCTTCTAGAACACAGTGAAATAAGATTTTGAAAAAGTAGAAGAGTTTTCAGAAAACTTCCAGGTCTTGTGTCAGGGCAGTTATCAAATTATTTTAAGTGATCTCTATCCTTATTAGAGTGACACACCTTTCAGACCTTGAGTTCTCTTCTTCACCTGGTTACCTCCTACTTAGCTTTGGCATCTGAATGATTATGCTTGGTCCTGGCACCCTTCTTCCTGCTCAGGGTTGGTTGAGGGGTCTCACTTTGTGCTCACTTAACACACTGTGCTGCCTAGGTAATAGCACTCATCCATCTGTACCCTCCATTTGATCATTTAGATCATGAGTATTCGAAGGATACACACACACACACCTAGGATACAGTGGTCTCTCAAAAAATGATGAGTTTGTGATCAAATTTGGTAGGAAGTATCAGAGAGGCAAACGTATAAAATTGAGCCAATCAAGAATTACTGCTAAAGATGGTTTAAAGCTTTCCTTAAAGGGCATGTTTTTCACACATAATTTCTTCTCACTTGCATCTATTTTTTCCTGAGTTGGGAGGTAAGAATAAGATTGTAGAACACTAATAGTCCCTCATTTACTGTCACAATTTTACTGTATTTTGTATGTATATTTGGTGTAAAGTTATGAGTGCAAGTATATTTTTAATTTAGGCAAATAGATTTAGATGACATAAAGGTTTTATATAAGTAGAAATAAAAGTTTTATAAATTCTACTGCAAATTATATTTTTAACCCTTCAGTAGTTGAATATTTCTAATTTACTGAAGTGAATTTGTTTTTATCCCTACCCATCAGGTCTTAACCTGAAAAGAGTTTGCCCCTATTCATTTTTCTTCCGTTTAAATCTACAAGTGAGAATTCGACAATTACTCAAGAATGTATTTACCAAATGCAGACTTATTTCCCCAAGCTTACTGAAAATGCATTTCTTAATATGTTATTGATTATCTTCCTTGCTATTTTGTTTGCTTGTAAACATACTAGCTTTGGTAGATAATAAATGTGAGAGGAAGGCAGGTAGCAAAATATTTAGGAACTGGATTTATTCTGCTCCTGAATAAACAATAATTGGATAATCCATGTTTTGTTTGTTTTACTTATCTAGTGCAAACACCCCGAAATTCCCCCAATTCCCAAAGGTATTTTAATTTTGAAAATGGAAACGACCTTGATACAAGGAACTCTCAAAACCATTAACCATATTCTTCCAACCCTGTAAATACTTCTCTGTCTTATTTATACAAAATGATGTCAATAGAAGATGAATTTGGTACAGATATGTCCCTACAAGCTCAGAAGGATATTTTATCTTAGCCTATTTGTCAAAAGACAATGTTTTAAGACTCTTCAGATACTAATTATACAAAGTGAGTAGTTTGGATTTACTAGAATTTCAAACAGTAAGAAAACAAGGTTTTCTTTGAGGAGAGATGTAGAAATGGGAATGGTTTGTGATTAATTTTGTGATTAATCCATATTTAAAACAAAATGAAGACATGCCAACTTTCACTTGGCAAATTGAAACTAAACACCAAAGACATTTAAGTCCTATTTGCTTATGAGATTGTAATACTTTTCTGGTTTGTTTCACAAGTTTTCAGATATCCAGCCAACGCTGTCATACACAGAAAATGTCACAAGAGAAAGGGCCAAAAGCCCTCTAGGAAGACAAAAGATAAGCAAAAATTCCTCAAAACTGTCCTATATGTTAAAATCTCCAAGATGGTGATAAATATTTAGGAGAAACTCATTAGATCTCAGCTTGAGAAAAGATTACAGAATGAAAAACTTGTGATTAAATAACAAAAAACGGCAGTAATAAGACCCAGACTCGTTGAAGGCATTTCTCTGGGATGAACAGGATGAAAGCTTTTGAGAATCTCTCACATTACCTACATATTTCCTAACTAATTGGAAAATGAAAATACCACAAGATAAAGACTAAAAGCTATATCTTTTTAGAGATGGAGGGTTTTTTATGTATTCAATTTATATTACTGAACATCTTCCATGAGTCAAACAAACAGCTCTTCTTGAGGAAACGAGGATGAAGAAAACAGTCCCAAGGCCTGAGAGAACTATCTGCCTAATGAAAATGTTACACCCTAGTAAGGAAATGTTGATTATATAAACCCAGATCAAGACTTTGAAAATATTAATTATTTGTATCATGAGTTTCCATGCCTTAAAACTCACTCTGAGTCTGCTTTAGGCTTTGAAGGCTAAGACCAAAGGTCGAGCTAAGCTATAGAAAATAAATGATTCTGCATAAACACATTTGCCTTCAACAAACTATTTTAACACATTTTTTTTTCATGGTCCACTTCATCCATACAAGAGAAAAAAATTTAAATTGGGGAAACAACTAGAAGAGTTAGTCTTCAATAGCATGAATTCTATATTGTTAGCCTTCACTTCTGGTTTGGAATTCAGGCTGCAATGATCTTCACTACTACGGGTTTTGGGGACCTACAAAAGCTTATACCCACACTACTACTTACATTACACCTTGTTGCTCAGGTTTCAGCCATACAGCTAAGGTAAATGATGCCATCAGCCTTGGAGAAGGAGGAGAAGAAAAACAGTTCTTGTGATTTCCAAAAATAAAACTTGTAGAATTGCTATGGGAGTTAGGATGCAGATCATTCTTGTCTGGTGTGATGCAGCCACTGAGGCCTGCTGAGAAAAGGGCAGTATAGGTAGGGTGTGAAGATCTGTATGGGCAATCCTGAATGCAAAACCGCTGGGTACAGAACTGAATACTTTCAGCAGCAGCAGAGCTATGACAAAAAGTGCTTCGGTCTGGGAGTCCACATACTGCTTGGGTTGGCACGATGGAAACATTCTTGAAAGCTCCCACATTCTCCAGCCTTGGGAAAAGACCTCGTGACTCAGCCAAGGATATTGAAGCAAAATAGACAAAGATCAACATTTCAATGACCTGAAACAAGAAGCCAGAGCCCAATGAAAGAACTGGGCAATTCATGTTTACAAAAAAGCATTCTCCTCCTGATAAAGCATTTCTAAATAAATAATCAGGCCCACGCCACTTGCCAGCAATACTTTAAAGCAGGGTACTTTAAGTGATGTTGCGATACTCCATTTTCCGGAAACTGCAGACACGTTCTCAGAGTAAGGTAATACCAACGATGTTCTTAGCAATGGCGAAGACATGAGTAGCAGCTGGTATCTGGGAATCAAAAACATAGAGCGTCAAGGGAAAGCTGCCGCATCTTTAAAACTGAAGCTCATCCCAGGCATGAGGACTTTGAGCTCCTAGAAGCAACACTACTGAACTTCTCAAAAAACATTTTGAAGCACAGTGCTCAGAGTAAAATACTCATTCTTTTGGTAAATCTCTTGATTGCATTGGGCAAATCAAGCACTTTATAAGTCCACAGGACAACCAGTAATGTTTATAACCAGTTATACATATATATATATGTGTGTGTGTGTGTGTGTGTGTGTGTGTGTTATATAATTATTAATAATATATTACACATACAATAATTTTATGTTGCTACTTCACCCCAGGGAATTAGCAATAGCATTACCACCCCTACTTAACAAGGAAAAGAATCTTGTAGATTTTCTTTACACATGCACTGTACATTGTAACACAGAGCTAACTTGCAGATGCCCAAAATAAAGCTGGCAAAGCACTTTGGGCCTTTCCCCTTATCCCAGCATGTGCAGCAACTTTAAGCTGAGAGTAAAGCTGATTAGAAACCCAACACCATCTGTCTGTCCTATGCTTTAATATTTAGCAAAATGTTTGTGTGTTTCCTTATATGACTATGAATTTGTAGGTTACACATGGATCCCTAATACTGTGCAAGTAATTGTATTGATAAATAAGCTGAGTTACCATTTCTTTATTGCATTTCAACCAGTCCCCTCAGTGTGACAAATGGCTCTTCAACAGGACCGCTGTCCCTCGTTGCCTGGCAACACTGCTGTAACCCCTGGTTACTCTTAGCAAATAGGCTGTAGCAGCAGGAATGCTGGAAGGAAGACTTGGGTGCCGAGGTAAAGTATTCTGCACAGCAAACACTTGGTTACCTGAAACTCAGAGCGTAGTCTTCTTGGTGGCCCTCTTGGAACTGAGCTGCCCAAGCTTTCCGCTGGTACCTCAAGCAGTGGGAGGGACCTGGATGGGACCATGCATACATAATTTTAAAGTAGCAGTACACCTTATCCTATTATCCCCCCTCTTGCCCCTCCTCTTTCCTGCTCTCATGCACCTCAATCCATTTAATTCCTTAATCAAAATGATCTACCACTATTAAACACCACACAAGGAAAAATTTCCAGTGCTCTTTCTTTTTGGGGGAGAAGAGGATACAAAATGGAATTCTAAACTTTTATATATTGATGCTCCCAAAGCTTGGCCCATTGATAGAAGTTTCTGTTGACTATTCAGTTGTTGCTGTACCTTTCACCCAGGATACCCTCTCCATAATACACATGTTTCTTTACATTATGAGTAGCATCTGATGTGATCTCTAAATGTTGGTTTCGGAAAATCAGTGACTTTAATTAAACTAAAGAAGCAATGGGATTGCTGACTTTTTGGCTGCTTAATTGGATAGAAACGTGTGTGTGTGTGTGTGTGTGTATGTGCACATTTGCCCTCAGTTCTATAGAGTTTCAATTACATCCAAAACTCTCTCTTCTCTGCCATCTGGGACATCTCATCCTAGATGAGGAATATTCTAAATCAGCTAATACTTCTAGCTTTCCCTTTGTGTTGTAAAAATGAGAAATTTGTTTGGGAAATAACTGGTCAATTGTGATGTTATTCTCTATAAGTTATCTTATTTATAGTAATGGTTAGAAATGAGAGAAATGTTTCATGATGTTTCTTTTTAGTAAAGCAGTCAAAGAAAAAACAACATTGTTCTTTCTTGATTCCCTTTTATTTCTCTTCCAGAAGAGAGCTGGAAACCACAACCCATTTATATATCAATTTTATCAATTAGCATTAGTTGCTTCCAGAAGAAACCTTTCTCACCCTTTGTCAAAATACGCTATTACATTCTTACCAGAAAAATTTTTATTTAAAACAAATTTTAGGGCAGAGCACAATGGCTCACACTTGTGCCTCTTAGGGATTTGGGAGGCCAAGGTGGGAGGATTGCCTGAAGCCAGGAGTTCAAGGCCATGATATGCAACATGGTGAAATCCCACATCTCCAAAAAAAAAAAAATTAAGCCAGGCATGGTGGCACCCAGCTACTTAGGATGCTGAGGTGGGAGGGTTGTTGAGCCCAGGATTTTGAGGCTGCAGTAAACTATTATAACACCAATGCACTTTAACCTGGATGACAGAGTGAGACCCCGTCTCTAAAAAAAATTTTTTTAAACCCAAATTTTAGTATACAGTCAGCTAATATGTAAGGACTTCTCAGAACTTGGGAAACTGTCTTTGAAAATAGGTATTATAGAGCACAGTGAATTAGACAAATGGATTATTCAGACCTGCTACAAAACATGAAGTCAACCTATTTTCAAACAAGGTATTCAATGGCTGGCTTCTCTTTATATCTTGTGAATCCAAGAACTAATTCTAATTTTTTCCAAACTTTTATTTTAGGTTCAGGGGTACATTTGGAGGTTTGTTATATAGGTAAATTGTGTGTCATGGGGGTTAGATGTACAGATTATTTCATCATCCAGGTTATAAGCACAGTACCCAATAGGTAGTTTTTCAATTCTCCACCTCCTCCCACCCTCCAGCCTCAAGTAGGTCCTAGAGTCTGTTGTTCCCTTCTATGTGTCCATGTCTAACTCTAATTTTTTACTGTAGTGCTTCAATTTATCTTTGTCATTCCTGGGATAAAAATTATTCTACCCCATAACAACTCCTGCTTTGTATAGTAGAAAATCATGACTCAAATGGATAATCTAAGATTAGCAACTCTACTCCACATTAAGAAACTCTGCCTATTATTTGCAAAGGCAAACAATGGATTGACATATCCCTCAACTTTTGAAATTCAGGACTATCAATCCTGAGGGTGCATCTGATAAATGAATTAGACACTAAGAGTTCCATCACCCCTATAAGTGCCTGGGAAATAAGTACAGATTTTTTAAAAGGAAAGTAGATGTATATGGGGGGCACGTCTAGTTAAACATATGTAACCATGGGCTATTTCCTTTCTTGACATTTCTGTGGATTCACCAGGTAGTGCTGGTCTGCATAAGCTTGTCTGGGGCTGGACGGTCTGCTTCGTCCTCACTCATTTAGCAGTTGGTTTGACAGGCATTGGAGTCTACTCCAGGCTCATTCTGATAGCAGCAGAAAAATCTCCAGCAACATAAGGTGGGAGGCCCTGACGTGAAAGTATTTTCAAGCCTCTGCTTACATCACATTTGCTAATGTTCCATTGGCTGGAGCAAGTCGTGTGACCTAGCACAGATTCAAGGGTTTTGAAATCAACTCCACTTATCAAAGACTGAATGGCAAAGTCACACTGCAAAGGGGAACACAGCTAACAGGAACGGAAAGAATTTGTGAACATTTTGCAAGCTACTACAGAGTAACTAGCAACTTCTTTTTCTAATTGTAAAAACACCAAGTCACATTGCATCAGGATTTCCTTGTTTTGAAAAAGTCAAGAAAATGATGTTTTAGTTAGACAACTATAAGCAAGTTCTGCTCATTAGTCTGGAAAAGCTTACTATAATAAGCCTATAATCAGCTTAGTTTTTCAAGCGCTTGAGGCTTAGCTCTATTAATGGAGAAGAAACAAGGGGTATCCCCTATTCCTGGATATTTTGGCACCCGTGGATTTACTATTAAATTGACTAACTCTGGCATAACTGATCAATATAAAAAACAGTGGGTGTATAAGTAATATTAGATATAAAAATAGAGGCATAAACTACAGATACAATGTGATTACAAATATAACAAAATATTGTAGATAATTTTATGACAACTTGAATTCTTGAACAAATTAGACAAATTCCTAAAACAATTTCCAACCTAAGCTGATTCTAAGAAGAAAGAGTTGGAAATAACCCAAATGTCAATCAATCAATTATAGAATGCATGAATAAATTATAGTATATTCATACAATTCAATAATATAACACAATGAAAGAAAAATGAGCTACTGTTACAAGCAACAACATGGATAAATCTCACAGACATGGTGTGAGTGAAAGAAGCCAGACACATCAAGAACATGCTGTTTGATTCCATTTATATGAAGTTCAAACATAGACAAAGTTAATCTTTGGTGATAGAAGTCAGAATAATACTCTCTTTAGGGCAGAGGATCAAATGGGAATGGGTTCAGGGAAGCCTGCAGGAGTGCCGGGAATAGTATTCCGTATCTTAATATGGGTTGCATTTACACAGGTGGTCACATTGAAAAAAATTCATCAAGTTATACACAAGATTTGTGCACTTGATCCCAATTATACTTCAAGAAAATAAATTATCATAAAAAAAGAAAATATTAAACACAAATCATTTCATTCACTAAATAAGCAGTCTGCTGTTAAATTTCTTCCCTGAAAGAAAACAATGGGTCCAGATAGTGATGTAATTAGTTATACCAAACATTCTGGGAAAATGTAATTCCAATCTTTACGCTCTTATTAAAACAATAAGAGGGACTATTTCCCAATTGATATTGTTTTGTCTTTCTCACAACTTATTTGATGAGGCTAATATAATATTGATATTTAGGAAAGACAGGAATATATGAGAAGGAAAAATTACTGGCCAATTGCGTTCATATATATAAACACAAAAAAATTTCTAAATGAAACATAGACAAGCTGAATCAAGGAATGTATACAAAGATTAAGTCTCCTGACCAAGTTTGGTTTGATTTGCAAAACTGACTTGAATTAGAAAATATATAACTATAATTGACCATAAAATATCTTAAAGGGAGAAATTCATATGATTTATTTAGGACCAAAATCCTGACTAAAGGATTTATTTATTTAGGCCCAAAATATGGAATAAACTAAAAACAGAAAGAAGTTCCTGTAACTTAACATAGGTCATTTGCAAGAAAACAACTAACATCATGAAAAATAAAAACCTTCTTTATAATAATTAGCGTTTTTGTTAAAATCAGGAGTAGAACAAAGCCACCACTACCACTGCTTCTATTTAACATTTCGATTGCCAGCGAATTAAAATAAGGAAAATAAATACTAACGGAAAAGTACTGGACATGAGATCATCAAATGTGCATATCACTTTAGATAACACAGTCTAAAGATAAATATTTGACCTAGGTGTCTGGAGGAGAAGATGCACACATGACAAATGCTGTCCATCAATTTTTTACTGTGTACACACACACACACACACACACACACACATATATATACTATTTTGAAGGCACATACCATTTTACCCATTGTAAAAGTGGCTATATGACTTGCTTTAGCTAATGAAATGTGAGAAGTGACATGTGCCACTACCAGGGTGAAGGTATAAGTACCATGTGCATTTACTATGTTTTCTCTTTCACTAAATAAAATAGGAATAGTGGGAAAGGCAAAGGCATGGTTGGCAATTTTAAAGTCAGGAAATGAATATCCCATAAAGAAGGAGAGAGAGGCAATGGGGAGAGGGAAGAGGAGAATAGAGGTAAATTACTGAGCTGTTACTGAAAACAGTACAGAAAGGCGTATGACTGCCAGCATCAGCAGATTGATCGTGAAACAGAGAAGGAAGGTGAGGTAAGACCTCCCAGAATCTGAGATAGGTAGGCTAAGGGGTACCCATTCCGACCGATGTGCTTTAAATACATGTCAAGGCATATTTAACGAGGTGAGAAAAATCAGTTTATTCCTTCCTTCACCCCATACATTTTCGTTGACTTTTAAAATTACACAAGTAATATATGACTACTGTAGAAAAAGATTTCTTTCAAGCAACATGGAGAGACAAAATTGCAGGCTTCACCTACCTCCCACTATCCATTATGCCTCTTCTGTTAGAATTGTGACTTTTTCTATACACATGAAATACATGTATACAACACAAAACAGATTTAATGTTCTGAAAAATTTAGCCAGTCTATTTTCAGAAATTCTTATTTTCTTTTGTGATTTTTTGAACCAATACAATTCATTGCAATGCTTAAATTTCAGAGAGCAAATTAAATCAGTTTTTTCTTTCTGAACAGCAATAATGCACACATTATGCTGTTTCTGAATTCTTGCTAAGGTTGCTAATACTTACAAGGTAAAATTTAAGAAATGGTATGCAAGCAAATGTGATGTGCCATTTGCAGGTAAAAACTGAAGAGCCAGTGCTGAAGATGTCCTCTCCCCTGACGTGTCAATATTGAAATGTAACATCCATCTTCCAGGTCTTTGAATGACTACAATACCCAGAACACCCTGAGGTCCTGTGATGAACAGGTAGTATGAAGACCATGCAGAAACAAACCCATATGGTTTTCAACCACTCAGATTCTAAGATTGTAATGACAATATAGACTATCCTTATGTGATGCACAGGGCCTGCTACATTACATCATCTTGCTCTACCTGCACTAGGAAAATTACTGACACTCCTATCCACTGGACTTGGGGGCAAGGTTTGATGCACTCAGTGGACACTAAGCATTACCTAGTCTGCATCCATAAAAGCATATTTCCTTCAGTTAGCTGACAGGCCTGACCTTGCAGATTGGAAGCAGCTACTTGTGGTGCCTGAAAGGGAGTGATTGTATCTTTAATTTTTCAGTTATAGCTGAGGACGCAGTAGCTATTTGGCCCACAAGTGGCTAGAATTTCTTTAGAAATGTTGGACATGGTTGGAGAATAAATATATTTTTAAAACAAACGAAACTAACCACAGTCTTCTCAGATGGGTCTTACATACAGAGATAATTCATTTTACTAAGTACTAGCATATCATTCTAGAAAGCAAAACCCTCCAAGAGATAGACGAACCTGCAAACAAAGGCATGTGGGAAAAAGATGACAGGTATGGGCATGGCTGGAAATCAAGCAGCAGAGGTTATACAAAGTCAAGTCAAAGAAAACAATCAGAAACATTGGCAGGGGGATTATGTGTGAAACTGTCAGTCAAACATCCCATCTAGTAGAGAAGTAGGAAGTTCCCCTTTATACCATCCACATTCATTCATATAAGTCTCAGGCAGAAGCTGCATCATGATTCTAGGAAATCCCCCGGTATCCCACATAAGGGAAGCCTCCCTCCTTGGAGGTTACGGATTCACCCAGGCACTCAGTGGAAGTTGATTTCTTGGAATTGCTTGATCCCCAAAGCCAGGCCTAGAATCCAGATAAGAGAGTATTTGCCTCCTAGAGAACTTTGTAAATTTCAGAACCTGTCACAGCCAAAAATAAAATAAGACATAAGGAGATAAGCCACATGACACAGCACTAACTGATGGGGTAGCCAGAAACTTGCCCTCTGGACCACTGAGGGCTAGGGAAGCCACAGTGAAGGAATGTTTTACAACCTGAAGAGGCAGTCACTGAAAAGACTAGCAAAGTACCATGTCTTGCTGTTATTGCTCTGCCTTATCTCCCATGAGATCCAGAGAAGACAATGAGGGGCACAGTATGTTTAAGGGAGATTTCAAAAAAAAAAAAAAGATAAAGTTAAATTAATGGAGCATATACCCTCCATCACCTAGAGCATTATGAAAGCCAAGACCATTTAGTGGTTAAGAATGCAAACTGGGCTGGATGCAATGGCTCACTCCTGTAATCCCAGCACTTTGGGAGGTCAAGACAGGAGGATCACCTGAGGTCAGGAGATTGAGACCAGCCTGGCAAAACCCCGATTCTACTAAAAAAAAAAAAAACACAAAAATTAGTCAGGTGTGGTAGTGCATGCCTGTGATCCCATCTACTCAGGAGGCTGAGGCAAGAGAACCACTTGAGCCCAGGAGCTGGAGGTTGTAGTGAGCCAAGATGGTGCCATTGCACTCCAGCCTGGGAGACAGAGTGAGACTCTGTCTCAAAAAGAAAAGAAAAAAAAAAAAAGAATGCAAACTGCAGCCTGGGTTAGAATCTTGGCTCCACCAACAATTAGCTGTGTGTTCTTGGGCAGGTTAGTTAAGCTCTTTTGGCAGTGGCTTCTTTATTTGTAAAGTGGGAATAATATTACCCACTTCCTAGGGGTATTGAAGGGTTCAGTGTGAAGAATGTTGCTCCTGATCTCTGTGTGAAAGAAAATATTTAAAAAACACACAAAAAATATGAAGAATGTAGAACAATGACCAAAGCTCTCTTTATGTATTATTTTTTTTTCCAATTTAGAGTTACCACATTTTCTATAATTGTACATTAAAGATAATAGAGAGAATAAGGACATTTGGAGGAAAGACTACCCTACATTTCTCTATCATCATAGTTTACCAAACACTTTTATAGATTACCTTATTTGATCTTTATAACAACACTACAAATTGGACAGAGCCTATATCACTCCCAGTGTACACAGGAAGAAAATGAGAACCATGGGTTAAGTGGCCTAGTTAAAGTCACTTCATTGGCAAGTGGAAAAGCCTGGGAAGAAGTCCAGATTATCTAGATTAAGCCTAGTACACATTTAGTCCCCCTACACTAAGGCTGAACTGATCAGAGGTTTTGTGGACGTGACAAGGTGTTGAACTGTGCCTTGAAAGTTGAGGATTTTTGTAGACAGAAGAGAAAACAATGAGAATTTCATGTGACATGAACTGAGTTTGGAATAAGATTGTACTATATTTGTGGGACTTTTTCTATAGAAATATGTAGAGTAACAGAATTCAGATCTCAAACGTAGAACTTACCAGATTTCCAGATTTTTCTGAAAATTTCCAGAGTATTAACAAATGCATTATAAGTAATTTGGAGGAGCTTCAGTTTTTATTCAATACCTGGGTCTTAGTAGTTCATATTCTACTGGCTTGGTCAAAATTTTTCAACACGTTTTTATACTTCTTAAATTATGCAAACTCTCAGGTACTCCAAGTTTGTGTTTGTCTGAGGCATAAAAGCTTCACGTTGATATTTCAGGTTAGCCTGGGACAAGGGGAGAACTTGATACCTTTGATAGCATGTGGCAGGCCATCTAATTCCTGTCCATTCATTCTCATCAACCTGGGCAAAGGCCCAGACTGAGCCTGGCAGGTGAATTCAAGAGTGGCTTTCGAGGTCTGAGCCTGGCAGTGAGATAACAGCTGCGAAGCAGTATGGGACAGGTAGCGGCAGGCAAGTTAATGGCTGGCAAGCAGGACAAAGAGGTGGGTGTGGATCTGAAAATGAAAATGACACAACGTGGACGGGGACAGCAGGCAAGCGGAGCATAGAACTGAGCTCAAGCCAAACAGGCAATCGGCAGTAATTAAGGGTCAAGTTTCTACAAAGTGCTATGCTCCTAGCAATGACATGGTCCCCCTTTCACAAAGTGTGAATGCGCTGGATTGCCTGAAGCCCATGAGTGTGTGCTTTTAAAAAATTTTTTCAGAAGGTGACAATATATTGAGGGAGGAAATGTGACAAAAACATCAGGATTCAGGGGACAGTAAGCTAAGCAGGAAGGGTGGTATGTTTGGTCTTAGAAACTCAATCCATTTGAATAACACTTAACACAGTCCCATGGAGTGAAAAAATACGTGCAACATTTAGAGTGAAATGGAAGACATAAAAGTCATGATGGTGGGAACAAAAATATTTCTGTTTGGGAGAAAAAGCAGCATCGAGTGCTTGAGAGCTTTTTTGTTTGTTTGTTTTCGTTGAAAGGAAATCATAGGGAGTACGGTCTATCAATAAACTCTTTGAAAAATGTTCTGTAACTCCTTTTCTATGTAATTTACTCATGTGGTTTATTAATATGATTTTTTTGGTTCAGTAGACAAAGCCTTCAAAGAAGAGAAAAGCAAGAATTAGAAAAATGATCAGGATAATAAGTTGAGCAAAATGCATTGGCAGTACAGTTTCTAAGACATTTGCAAACACCATCATTATCAGTATAATTAAAACAATGTGAGACATAAGAGATTTTACTAAAAATTAAATTAAATATGAGAGAAGTGACATGATGCTCAACTCTGATGGGGCTAATTACTGTTAGTGCTTGAACCAAAGTCCATGTGCCCTGAGGACCGGATCAGCATTTTTACCTCCTTCCACACCCACAAACATATTAAAGTACTATGTAAAATCAAAATATTCATGAAAAAAGGAATTAAAGAACATGAGTATGTAAGCAATCCTTTTGAAATAGTAACAATGCTAATAATAATATTAAGTGAGTGCATAGTATGTGTCAGGCATCATGTTAGAAATACTACGTCATTTAGCCAGACGTGCTGGCTCACACCTGTTATCTCAGCATTTTGGGAGGCCATGGCTGGCGGATCACCTGAGGTCAGAAGTTCAAGACCAGCCTGGCCAACATGGCAAAACCCCATCTGTACTAAAAATACAAAAATTAGCTGGGAGTGGTGGCATGCACCTGCAATCCCAGCTACTAGGGAGGCTGAGACAGAAGAATTGCTTGAACCCAGGAGGCAGAGGTTGCAGTGAGCTGAGATCGTGCCACTGCACTCCAGCCTGGGCAACAGGGCAAGACTCCATCTCAAAAAAAAAAAAAAAAAAAAAAAAACCCAGAAATACTATGTCATTTAATCTATACAAAAAAACTCAAGCAATAATACTACCACTATATGAGAATGTTGAGATTTGAATATATATATATATATATATACATATACACACACACATATATGAATGTTGAGACTCATATATATATGAGAATGCTGAGTTTTGGACAGTAAATAATTCATTAAAATCTGACAATTAATATTTAGCAAGAAAAAAAAAGAGATTCAAATCAAACTCCATCCAAACCTTTATCACAATACCAGTTGTCCTTGAAAGCAACAATCTCAAAGAACATACTAAGATTAGACATTTTCTTACATTCTAAATGTATCTTCTAAAGTAACTTAGGTGATAGTGTAACAGAGTGCCTGGAATACTGTCGATATTTACTGTCTGGTGAATGGATGCGAACCCCAAGACAACTCTTGAAATTAAGCACTGATCTTTTGCTTTATAAATAAATAAATAAAGGATTTTATTTTAGGGCAAAAGGGAAAGCCCTTAGTTTAACTGAGATCCACAGAGGTGGCCCTGCTGGACTGTAGTGTACTCAGATGCCTCCAATTCTGTTGTTCTAGAACATTAGTAGAGCACTTTCAGAAGGATCATCTGAGAAAAAGCCACAAGGATGGAAAAAATGAGGAGGAAAGCACAGTTTTGAATGAGTACTTGATACGATTGAAGTTATTGGTAATAAGGGAATAACTTTATGTAGGGGCAAATGAATCGACTATAATTTTAACCTAAAGTACCACTATAGGGGCCGTAAAATTCTTTCTACTTGGATAAATATTCTCTATTTGAATTGCAGCTTGCAGTGAGAATGTAATAAAGAGGAGCCTCACTTGACAAGACGCTATGACCACAGAAAAGCTCTTTGTTAGGCAGTTGCAGGGCTGGTCACCAGAACTGAAATAGAACAGTACAGTCTACAAATGATCCACCAAATGTAGCTGTAGTTAGAAAAATGCAAGTAGTGTGGGCAAAGGCCAAATGGGACAGATAACAGGGAAGGAAATGGGGCACAAGGAAGAATCACTGGAAGAATGATTGAGGGACTCACTGTATCCTCAGCAGCTCAGTCAAAGAAAGGGCCACTCTGCATGTTGGGATGACCCAGATCTGTAATGCAGATGATAGCTGGGGTATCAACTCAGAAGCTGAGAGCCACGCTCTGGGCTCCAGATTTAGCATCAGAGGAACCCGCAAAGCAACAAACCATGACAAGACTCAATAGCTTCCAGAGTTCCTAAAAACACCAACTTAGGGTGAAGAGGGATGTAGGAGAGAAGAAAGAGAAAACGAAAGAGTCAGAGGGAAAATGAAAATAAAATTGCCTTTAAAAGTCAGCATTCTGTTAAATATTACACCATTGTTAACATGTTGGCTCAGCTTGTTCTTGTCAGGACAAAAGATTGAAAAATAAAGTCTACTGAATTTGCCTCTAGGTGCAAAGAGAGAGTCGGCAACAGCAGCAACCGCTCTGTACCCAGTACTTTGTCACTTCAGCAGGCTTGGGACACTCCTGTCTTAAGACACTTATAGCATTTTGTTTATTATTTTTTTCCTCTTCAATAACAAACACAGTAGTTCCCCAGCATGATTTAACAAGCCAGGAGGAGAGATGAAATAAGATAAAAATAAATGAAGAATATATTTTTACTTAATAATCCTTTTATGAACAAATTATGAAACTAATACATGTCAGTATTCATTTTTCAACACAGAAAACTTGCAAGAAAAAACACCCATAAGTCAAGCACCAAGATTACCACAACTAACACACTGCTACATTTTCTTCCAGTCTTTATGGTCCGTATATTTTTAACAAAATTTGGTTAATTGTTTTCAGTATTTTTGTATTTAACACTCTATTTGCCTATTATAACAATGACATCAGGACCATTTTTGCCTCCATTCAAACTAATTGTCCTAAATGTAACTCCTAAAAGTGACACGACTTGATCAAAGACTATGGACATTGTAAAGATACAAAACATATTGTCCTAATTGCTTTCCAGAAGTGCCATAACCAACTGACATTCTTACGCACTATGTGAAAGTGTTCATGTCACCTTACCAAAATCAGCACCGAATATTACCAATTTTTACTCTTCACTAGCTTGATAGGGGGTGAATAAAATCTTATTCTTGTTCTAAAATTATTTGCTAGTAAAGTTGAACATTTTATGATTATTTGCCATCTCTTTTTAATCAGTTCATATTCTTTGCTTGTGTTTGCTGAGTTAGGTTTTCAAAAAAAGAGGTTTATATTATATATTGAGAATGTTAGTTGGCATGCTTGCAGAAAACATTTTCTCTAGATTATTGTGTATCTTATTTTTTCAAGGAATGTGAATGTGATTTTATTTATTGGGGGTACAATAGACATAGCATAACATTTATCATTTTAATCATTTTTGTTACTTTGTTAATTTTTTTTTTTTTTTTTTGGGAGACATGGTCTTGCTCTGCCACCCAGGCTGGAATGCAGTGGTGTGACCATGGCTCACTGCAGCCTTGAACTCCCAGGCTCAAGTGATTCATCTCAGCCTCCTAAGTAGCTAGGACCATAGGCACACACCACCACAGCCAGCTAATTTTTTGTTGTTTGTAGAGACAAGGTCTCACTATGTTGCCCAGGCTGGTCTTGAACTCCAGGGCTCAGTGATCCTCCTGTCTCAGCCTCCTGTAGTGCTGGGATTACAGGCATGAGCCACTGCACCCAAACCATTTTAACTGTTTTTAAAGGCATAGTTCAGTGGCACTAAGTACATTCATGTTTTTATATAACTATCACCATCATTCACCTCAGAACTTTTTCATCTTCCCAAACAGAAATTCTGTGCCCATTAAACAATATACAATTCCCCTTTACTCCAGTTCCAGGCAATCACCATTGCACTTTGTATGAATTTGACTGCTATGGGTACCTCACCTCATATAAGTGAAATCGTACCATATTTTTATTTTTGTGGCTAGAGCATTTTACTTAGCAGAGTTCTCTAAGTTCATCCACTTAGTTGGATATGTCAGAATTTCTTTCCTTTTTATACACAAATAAACTATATACACAAATATCACATTTTGTGTATTCATTCATCTATTGATGGATGCTTGGGTTGCTTGCACCTTTTAGCTTTTGTAATAATGTTGCCATGAATATAGATGTCCAAATATCAAGTCCCTGCTTTTAATTCTTTTGAGTATATACCCAAAAATTGAATTGTTGGATTACATGGCAATTCTGTTTAATATTTTGAGGAACTACCATACTATTTTTCACAGTGGTAGTGCCATTTAACATCCCCAAAAGTGACACACAGGGCTCGAATTTACCCACATCCTTGCCAACAACTGTTACAGTTTTGCTTTTTTTTTTTTTTTTTTTAATAGTTATCTTAATGGGTGTGAAGTTGTATCTCATTGTGGTCTTGATTTGCATTTCCCTAATGATTAGTGATGTTCAGCATCTTTTTATGTATTTATTGACTACGTGTTTTAATGTAATTTCTACTTCTTTAGATGTTAATTTATCCAAATCAAACTTGTTTTGTGATTGCTTTATTGTTTCATGCTTAAAACAACAAACTATCCCATGATCTGCAAGAAATTCATCTATATATTCAAATAATTTTTATGTTATAATTTTTAACTCAAGTATTATTTTTGAAGTTAACTGATTAATAGAGCACCATTTATTAAGGATACTTCCATTTCTACCACAAATGTAACAATGGTGTTTTTATCATATACAAAAATCCTTATACATTTGCTAAGTTTTGTTTCTGAACTCTTGTTATTGTGTTCCATTGAACCTTATAGACTGAATTAAATATTGAAGAGCTATATTACGTTTTTGTTACAAGTAACATGTTACTCCTTTATTTCCCTATTCTTTGAAAAATTCATTGGTCTTCTTACACATGTATTCTTTTAGAATTATTATAAATGCTTTATACAAAGTTGAATAAAGAAATTATACATAGTTAACATGATACTAAACATGCAATTAATTTATAAAGAATTAACATTGTTCAAAATCTTTATCCTTTTCTTCCAGGAACATGATATTTCTTTCTGTTTATTCGAGACTTCTTGAAAATTCCCAGGAAAGTGTTTTATTACAATTATTCATAAAAGTCTCACATATTTATTATTATTTTTACGTAACTTATTAAGCATATTATGTAAGGATCATTTATTTTCATTATATTGTTAAAATGATCATTGCCATATGTGAAAAAGCTACTAATACTTTGTGTACATTTATGTATCTGGCTACCTGATTGAACAATATTATCATATAATAAGCTTTCAGTTAATTAATTTAGGTGTTAATTACAGAATATCAGTGGTGATATTGATAATATTATCCTCTATATTCTAATAGTAATTGCTCTTATTTTATACAGTATCACATTTACTGAAACATCCAGAACAATACTTAATAATAGGGGTAACTGCAGGCATTGTTATCTTATTCCTTCATAAAATATAAATGCTTCTCACACCGTTGGAAAACTATAAGGCCAAGACACACAGAGTTTGACTGCAAAAATCAATTATTCTTTTAAAATGTCACCAATGTGGTTTTTTTTATTTCTAGGGTGCTATTCATACTGCCTTTAAGATTTTTATTTTTTTATTATACTTCAAGTTCTGGGATACATGTGCAGAACACGCAAGTTTGTTACATAGTTATACTCGTTTCTTGGTGGTTTGCTGCACCCATCAACCTGTCATCTACATTAGGTATTTCTCCTAATGCGATCCCTCCTAGCGCCACATGTCTTGACAGGCCCTAGTGTGTGATGTTCCCCTCCCTGAGTCCATGTGTTCTCATTTTTCATATTGTGAACAGATTTTTTTTATTTTGGCATAACAATGAAATGCTTTATACATTTATGGAAGAAAAAACCCTACTTCATGTGGTGGCTGTTTCTTCTGATGGTGAATTAGATGTGCTAGGATTTTATTTAGGAGTTGTACACTTATATTCATGGCATCAGATGGTATTTTTTTGTAAGACAATTATATTAGAGTTTTGTTAATTAAATGAAATAATTTGAAAGATTTTCCTTCATCAACTTAGTTCTGAAAAAAATGTATGTAACATAGAAATTCACATATAACAATATTAACTTTAAATGTAAATGGGCTAAATCCTCCAATTAAAAGACACAGACTGGCAAACTGGATAAGGAGTCAAGACCCATCAGTGTGCTGTATTCAGGAAACCCATCTCACGTGAAGAAACACACATAGACTCAAAATAAAGGGACGGAGGAAGATCTATCAAGCAAATGGAAAACAAAAAAAGGCAGGGGTTGCAATCCTAGTCTCTGATAAAATAGACTTTAAACCAACAAAGATCAAAAGAGACAACGAAGGCCATTACATAATGGTAAAGGGATCAATTCAACAAGAAGAGCTAACTATCCTAAATATATATGCACCCAACACAGGAGCACCCAGATTCATAAAGCAAGTCCTGAGTGACCTACAAAGGGACTTAAACTCCCACACAATAATAATGGGAGATTTTAACACCCCACTGTCAACATTAGACAGATCAACGAGACAGAAAGTTAACAAGGATATCCAGGAATTGAACTCAGCTCTGCACAAAATGGACCTAATAGACATCTACAGAACTCTCCACCCCAAATCAACAGAATGTACATTCTTTTCAGCACCACACCACACCTATTCCAAAATTGACCACATAGTTGGAAGTAAAGCTCTCCTCAGCAAATGTAAAAGAACAGAAATTACAACAAACTGTCTCTCAGACCACAGTGCAATCAAGCTAGAACTCAGGATTAAGAAACTCACTCAAAACCGCTCAACTACATGGAAACTGAACAACCTGCCCCTGAATGACTACTGGGTACATAATGAAATGAAGGCAGAAATAAAGATGTTCTTTGAAACCAATGAGAACAAAGACACAACATACCAGAATCTCTGGGACACATTCAAAGCAGTGTGTAGAGGGAAATTTATAGCACTAAATGCCCACAAAAGAAAGCAGGAAAAATACAAAATTGACACCCTAACATCACAATTAAAATAACTAGAAAAGCAAGAGCAAACACATTCAAAAGCTAGCAGAAGGCTAGAAATAACTAAAATCAGAGCAGAACTGAAGGAAATAGAGACACAAAAAACCCTTCAAAAAATTAATGAATCCAGGAGCTGGTTTTTTGAAAAGATCAACAAAATTGATAGACCGCTAGCAAGACTAATAAAGAAGAAAAGAGAGAAGAATCAAATAGATGCAATAAAAAATGAAAAAGGGGATATCACCACCGATCCCACAGAAATACAATCTACCATCAGAGAATACTTCAAACACCTCTATGCAAATAAACTAGAAAATCTAGAAGAAATGGATAAATTCCTCGACAAATACACCCTCCCAAGACTAAACCAGGAAGAAGCTGAATCTCTGAATAGACCAATAACAGGCTCTGAAATTGTGGCAATAATCAATAGCTTACCAACCAAAAAGAGTCCAGGACCTGATGGATTCACAGCCGAATTCTACCAGAGGTACAGGGAGGAACTGGTACCATTCCTTCTGAAACTATTCCAATCGATAGAAAAAGAGGGAATCCTCCCTAACTCATTTTATGAGGCCAGCATCGTCCTCATACCAAAGCCTGGCAGAGACACAACCAAAAAGCAGAATTTCAGACCAATATCCTTGATGAACATTGATGCAAAAATCCGCAATAAAATACTGGCAAACCGAATCCAGCAGCACATCAAAAAGCTTATACACCATGATCAAGTGGGCTTCATCCCTGGGATGCAAGGCTGGTTCAACATACACAAATCAATAAATGTAATCCAGCATATAAACAGAACAAAAGACAAAAACCACCTGATTATCTCAATAGATGCAGAAAAGGCCTTTGACAAAATTCAACAACCCTTCATGCTAAAAACTCTCAATAAATTAGGTATTGATGGGACATATCTCAAAATAATAAGAGCTATCTAGGACAAACCCACAGCCAATATCATACTGAATGGGCAAAAACTGGAAGCATTCCCTTTGAAAACTGGCACAAGACAGGGATGCCCTCTCTCACCACTCCTATTCAACATAGTGCTGGAAGTTCTGGCCAGGGCAATCAGGCAGGAGAAGGAAATAAAGGGTATTCAATTAGGAAAAGAGGAAGTCTAATTGTCCCTCTTTGCAGATGACATGATTGTATATCTAGAAAACCCCATTGTCTCAGCCCAAAATCTCCTTAAGCTGATTAGCAACTTGAGCAAAGTCTCAGGATACAAAATCAATGTACAAAAATCACAAGCATTCTTGTACACCAATCACAGACAAACAGAGAGCCAAATCATGAGTGAACTCCCATTCACAATTGCTTCAAAGAGAATAAAATACCTAGGAATCCAACTTACAAGGGATGTGAAGGACCTCTTCAAGGAGAACTACAAACCACTGCTCAATGAAAT
>NW_026652293.1:50132779-50271403 GCF_009828535.3 Hylobates moloch
GGGTGCAGCAAACCAACACGGCACATGGATACATATGTAACAAACCTGCACATTGTGCACATGTACCCTAAAACCTAAAGTATAATAATAAAAAAAAAAAAAAAAAGAAAATTTGGAAGGATTCAAAACAAAACCATTTGGCCCTGGTGCTTTTATTTGGTGAAGGGGTGTAATTACTGGATAACTAAAATGTCACAGTATTATTGACATGCTTTCTCTGGCATGATTTCACATTTTGTATTCTAGAAAATTATGTATATTATCAATGTTTTTAAATTGATTACCATAGAAATGGTCTCATAATTATATCGACCCCTACCTATTGTTACTTGGTTTTCTACTTTTCTCTATTAGATTTGACAGAAATTTATCTATTTTAAGCATCCATTCTTAAATGTATTTATCAATGTATAAGCTGTTTTTTATATTCTTAGTAATTTTTCTGTTTTATCCCTGTTAAATTCTTCCTTATGCTTTTCTTGGATTTATTTGGCATTGCATATTCAATTACTGTTTTTTTATCATTAAATAATGTTAATATTACTCAGGCAATTACAATATCAGTGTCTTTTACTGAGTGCTTACACTCTGATAGGTGATCACTGTGACAGTGCTTACATTGTGATACACTTACTATGCTAAGATATTTCAGACCTTCTCATTTTTCAGAACACTTATCACATGAGAAAACTATTGTTTGAGGAATTCAATAATAGATGGCCAATAAATGACAGAGGTCATATTTGGAACCCAATCTGCATAACTGAAAAACCAAAGTTAATCATTATGGAACTGTACTGAAGCAAAAGTAAAAAAAATATATATATATATAAAGTACATAAAAACAGAGATAAGAAAGTAGAAGTCGGGCCGGGTGCAGTGGCTAACGCCTGTAATCCCAGCACTTTGGGAGGCCAAGGCGGGTGGATCATGAGGTCAGGAGATCGAGACCGTCATGGCTAACACAGTGAAACCCCGTCTCTACTAAAAATACAAAAAATTAGCCAGGTGAGGTGGCGGGCGCCTGTAGTCCCAACTACTTGGGAGGCTGAGGCAGGAGAATGGCGTGAACCCCGGGGCGGAGCCTGCAGTTAGCCGAGATTGCACCACTGCACTCCAGCCTGAGCGACAGCAAGACTCTGTCTCCAAAAAAAAAAAAAAAAAAAAAAAAAAAGAAAGAAAAAGAAAGTAGAAGTCAAGAAAAAACTACTCCAAAGTGCAGTTCACAATGAACAAGGAGCTAGCATGAGATTTATGAGAAGAGTCCAAAAATTTTTTAAGCAAAAACAATTAGAAATACAAGTAGAAATATTTAGAAAATTATTATAGAGATTTTAACATATTTACTTCCCCAAAGTTGATATATTGAGATCGAAATTTTAAATATAAAGAATAAATGTAATGTGTTTATTCTAATGTATTTGAAAAACAAAATTTGAAACTTACATTAGAATAGACAAATTTCAAAATAATTAGAATATGTTGATATGGACATATGTTAAAATTTGTATCTACTGAGACTAAAATTCCTTTCCAGCATGATATAACATGTACAAATATTGCATATTACACTGCAAGGAAACTTCTATATGTTAAAAAAAGAAGATGCTTTGGAGATCACATTCTCCAACCATAATGACTGAAACCACAAGTTAATAACAAGGTTTAAATAAACAAAGCTGAGAGTTGATTTCTCAACAGAAGCAACGGAAACCAAAAGACAACTGAACAGCACCTTTAAAGTGCTGATGGATTGTAAATGACAGCCTAGAATTCTATAACCATTACAAATAACCTTCAAAATCAAGGATAAAATAAAGATATTCTCCAATAATTAAATTTGTGAAAATTTGTTGCCTGTTGACCTTCATTTAAAGTAGAACTAAAAGAAGTCCTTCAGTCAGAAGAAAAATGAGCTTGAGAGGGAGATGCCAGGAAGAAAACGTAAAGAAATATAAAAAGCAAATATGTTTGTAATCATAAATACTTACTGTACAAAATAATAGATGTAAAGTTTTTCGGCATTTAAATTGAAAATTTTTTTTTTTTGAGATAGCGTCTCTCTGTGTCACCCAGGCTGGAGTGCAATGGTGCAATCTCAGCTCACTGCAAACCTCCGCCTCCCGGGTTCAAGAGATTCTCCTGTCTCAGCCTCCTGAGTAGCTGGGATCACAGGCACACACCACCAGGCCCAGCTAATTTTTGTATTTTTAGTAGAGACGGAGTTTCACCATGTTGATCATGCTGGTCTTGAACTCCTGACCTCGTGATCCATCTGCCTCGGCCTCCCAAAATGCTGAGATTACAGGTGTCAGCCACCGTGCCCGGCCCCCCAAAAAATTTAACAACAAAAGCAAAACAAAAATTTGGAGGGATTAAATGAAATTAAAGAGTTTATAGTTAAATTTTTAAGATACGATTACCAGATTACATGCTGCTTACCTTAGAAAGGTTGAAAGTGGACATGATATACCATGCAAAGGCTAACTAAAAGAATCTGTGGTAATCATAATAAAATATTCAGGAAAATAGACTTAAAGAAGAAGTGTTAGAGATAGAAAGGTACATTGTATAATACTGAAAGGGTCAATCCGCAAAAGCAGCATAGGAAATTATATATGTTTGTAGTTACAACTTCCAAATATATACAGTGAAAAATACATAAAATTAAAGAATAGACAAACCCACAACCATATGGACAAGATTTTACCTTATCCATCATAGTAATTAATAAACAGCGATAATTTTTTTTTTTTAATTTAGGAGAGTTAACACACTTTACCTACTCAACATAAAGAGAGCAGTTTCTAATCATAATATAATTGACTGTTTTCAAGCACACATGGCCTGTTTCCTGAAATTTATCATATGCTTGGCCACGAAGCAATTCCCAAGAACTTTCAAAAGATTTAAGTCAATCAGAGTATATTTTCAGACCACAGTGAAATTAAGCCAGAAATCAATGACAAAGATGCTCGGAAAATCTCAAGAGTTTAGAAATGTAGCAATACATTTTAAGGTAATTCATGGATCAAAGAAAAATGAGAAGATAAGTATTAGGAAATATTTTGAGCTTACTAATAATCAAAATAAGACATCAAATATTCCTTAAGAGGAAATGAGAAACCTAAATGCATCTTTATGATAAAAAGATTAAAAATCAGTGACTCGAATTAATCTCAAATACGTAGCAAAGAATAAATTAAAATTTATAAAAGTAGAAGAAAGGAAATAAACCAATAAAAAGAAATCAATGCAAAGAAAATTATATAATAGAAAAATAGAGAAAACCAAAATTATTTCTTTGGAAAAACTAATGAAATTAATAACCAATGAGTAAAAAACTAAAAGAAGCAAAATTTACCAATATCACAGCAATATTCTACAAAATTTACAGAAAAGATGTGGCATTATTAACATCTGTATGTCAATAAAAGTGAAAATTATATGAACTGAGAAAATGCTTAGAAACATGCAAAAAGCTGAATATTTCTGTGTCTATTAAATGAAGTAATTCTATAATTAAAAATATTCCCACAAATAACTGCTGACCCAAATGACTTTGCCAAGAAATTTTTCCAAACCTTTAAGAAGATATATCATGATTATAGAAATTCTTCTACAGACTATATAAAGAAGAAATTTTTCAAATAGTTTTATAAGTCTAAAATCTGAAAAGGAGATATATAAAAAAAAGAAACTTTACATGTCAATCTCTCCTCCAATGTGAAAAAATCTGGAAAAATATTAGCATATGTAATACAGTAATGTCTATAAAGTACAAAGCATCACAGTCAAGTTGATTCCTAAAATGCAAGTTTGATCTACCCTTTAGAAAGCCAGTGTAATATGCCACTTAACTAGGGAGAAAGTGCATGTGACCATCTCAATGATTACAGAAAAATCATTGTATAAAATTTAATGTTCATTCTTGATTAAAAAGAAAACAATTTCCAATAAGCTAGGAATCGAAAAAAAATTCCTTCATCTAATAACAAAACCAACAAAATAAAAGGATTATAATAGATATTATAGTTATTGGTCAAATATACAAACTTGTGAAAAACAAAATGAAGTGATTGAGAACAAGATGTAGATGTCCATTGTCACCATTTCCATTTGTCATGAAACTGAAAATCTGGACCAGTGCAATAAGGTAAATAAAAGAAATAAATTGTAGAAATACGGGGCAAGGAATAAATACACCTGTCAATATTTACAGACAACATTAATGAACATGTAGAAAATCCAAAAAAATCTACAATTAAAATTAATAAGTAAATTTACCAAAGTGGCTGGATAAAAGATCAAAACAAAGAAAAATCTGTTACATTTTTATCTACCAACATGCAATTTTAAAATTTTAAAATTTTTATAAGCATAGCTTATGCAAATCAAAGAAATAACTGTAATGAAAGACACAGAAACTGTTAAAATTTTATTTTGATAAGTAAAATAAGTCATGAATAAATTGAAAGCTACTTTATATTCATGAATTCAAAGACTTAGTGTTATAAAGATGTTAATTCTCCCTTAATTGAGCAACAAAATTTAATTTTAGCCCAAAGAAAATCCAAGCAAGGTTTGATGGTGGAGACTGACAAATTAATTATAAGATGTATATAAAACTGAAAGGATGAAGAATACTCAAGACAACTATGAAGAAGAAAAATATAGTTGGACAGGTAAAAAGAAATAGGAGGCTGGGCATGGTGGCGCACGCCTGTAATCCCAGCACTTTGGGAGTCCAATGCCAGCAGATCACGCGAGGCTAGGAGTTCAAGACCAGCCTGGCCAACATGGTGAAAACCTGTCTCCACTAAAAACACAAAAATTAGCTGGGAGTGGTGGTGGGTGCCTGTAATCCCAGCTACTCGGTAGGCTGAGGCAGCAGAATCACTTGATCCTAGGAGGTAGAGGTTGCAGTGAGCTGAGATCTGCCATTGCACTCCAGCCTGGGAAACAAGAGTAAAAACTCCATCTAAAAAAAAAAAAGAAAAGAAAAAAGAAAAAGAAAAAGAAGGAGGAGGAGGAAGAGGAGGAGGAGGAAAAGAAGAAGAAATGGGGGTAAGTAAAGGACAAAGAACACTAATGGACACCAAGATGTAATAAAGCTAGATTAAGATAGTGTGACACTGATGAAAAGAATAGAAAAATGCACCAAAGGAAACAGAATAGACTGTCCAGAAACATATTCAGACATATACAGACACGATGTGAAAGTGATGCACTTCAGAGTAGTGGATTTATTATTGTTTTGGTTTTGCTTTAAAAACAATTAAGTGATTCTGTGTTGACTTGCTATAATAAGAAAGAAAAAATAATAATTGTACTACACACTAAAATCAATTCTAGATGAATTATATTGATGAATGTGAATAGTAGGATAGCAAAGCATCTAGAAGACAATATAGGATAATATACTCATGACTTTAGGCTGGGGGAAATATTTAAAGCAGGACACAGAATGACTATCCACAAGGAAAATATTAATCCATTTCTGTATATTAAAATTAGAAATTTCTGCTTATCCAAGACATCACTAAAAGAGTAAAATGGCAAGCCACAGAGTGGAATAAAATACCTGCAATACATACATGTGACAATTATTATCAGAGTATATAAAGAACACCTACAAGTCAATGAGAAAAATAGAAACAACATAGAAAAATGGGTAAAATACTTGAAGGTTTTCACAAAAAAAGATCAACAATAATATAAATAGGTACTCAGCTTCTCCTGTGATCAGAGAATTTAAAAACAATTCACCTCAACCAAAATAAAGTTATAAAGATAAGAAATACAAAGTGTAGCAAAGATGCAGTGCAACTAGAGATCTCATGTACTGCAATTCCATTCCTAGGTTTCAACTCAACAGAAATTTGTCCCATATGTTTACCACAAGACATATACTTACATGAATTAGAATGTTTATAACAGTGCTATTTATAATAGCCAAAACCCAGAAACTATCCAAATGTTCATCGACAATGGAACAAATAATAAAGTGTTGAATATTGTCACAATAATACTCTTTGCAGCACTGAGATTGAATAGTCTACAACTATATGCAATGACATGTTTGAATCTCACAAATATGATGCTGAGCGACAGAAGCCAGACATGAAAGGTTACATAATGTAGATCACATTTACATAAAATTCAGGAACAGGGAAGACTAATCTATCATAATAGAAGTCAAAATAGTGCTTTCCCTTGGAAAAGGTAATATCTGAATGGAGGTTGTGTTAAAGGGGTAGATGGTAGTGGTGAAGTATGAAGCGAAAGGAGGGAGGATGCTTTTGCAGGTCCGTAAATGTTTCTTGATTTTGATTGTGATTCCAAAGTATGTTCAGCTTGTGAACACAAACATTCAATTTCTATAATATATATTTATGATTGGTACACTTTGTATATATGTTATAATTCAATAGAACATTTAGAAAGAAGCCAATCAGACATTGTCTGCATTTTAATGGATGAGTTGAATCCATGAACATTTGTTTTTTTTCTGCTTTCTTGGAATTTATTTATTCTACCTATTATTTTACTCCTTTCTTCCTTTTATAAAGTTTGAACAAGTTTTCTGATTCATTTTATTTTCCTCATTGATGAAAATGTACATATTTTATTCACTTTCTTATAATAATCATTCCATTTTTTGCCCACATATTATTTTCCAGAAAAATGTATAGAGTTCATCAGAATCTGTGTCTTTTACATAAAGAAATCAAGAATTTTGGCATATTTTTACTTCTACTTCTGTCCTCTCCTCTCACCTATCATGTAAATGCCATCTGGAATGTTTGTTTCAAGTTGTATTTTAAATAAATAGTCAAAATTTACCTGGCCATACCCATGAGTTTTACTAACATAACTAAATGTTTATTTATTTATTTATTTATTTATTTATTTTGAGACAGTCTTGCTCTGTCGCCCAGGCTGGAGTGCAGTGGTGCAATCTCGGCTCACTGCAAGCTCCGCCTCCTGGGTTCAGGCCATTCTCCTGCCTCAGCCTCCCAAGTAGCTGGGACTACAGGTGCCCGCCACCACACCCGGCTAATTTTTTGTATTTTTAGTAGGGACGGGGTTTCACCGTGTTAGCCAGGATGGTCTCAATCTCCTGACCTCGTGATCCACCCGCCTCGGCCTCCCAAAGTGCTGGGATTACAGTCATGAGCCACCGCACCCGGCCCTAAATGTTTATTCTTGCATTCACTTTATACTTCCTACATTCATTTTCTTCTTTCTGAAGCAATATTTTTCTTTCCAGAGAATGTCTGTGAATGACCAGATTTATTGAGTTCTTACTTGTTGATTATGTATTTATCTCATTCTTGCATTTAAATGATTCTTTGACTTGGCGTAGATTCTAGGTTTAAAGTTCCTTGTCCCCAGATTTTAGATCTTGTTCCTCTGCCTTCTTATATCCAGTTTAAGAAAAATGATGTCAATCTGATTATCATGCCTTTGTAGCTAAGCGGGTTTCACTCCACACTCATTGTGGGGTTTTACAGTTTTCTTTCTGAAATTTCCATATGTTGAGTCTAGGTGTGGGATCATTTTTTAAATGTTTGCTGCTAGTCAGAAGTATCCCTTTCAATGTGAAAGTTCTACTTTAGAAATTATCCTGTTTCTAGTTTACATGGTTTCTCTTTTTCATAATTCTATATTTTTCTTCTAGATATTTTATTAGTCAAAGTATAAAAACCAAAGTATTCATCCTACATATTTCCTACTTATTTCCATTCATCTATCATGCCATATCTTGGGTAATCTTTGTTCATCTTCCAGTTTATAACTGGTCTCTTTGGCTATGTCCCTTCGGCCAATTCAATCAGGTTTTAAGCTTTTTATTGCAACAATAAAAGTTTAATTTCTCTGGCTTTAATCTGTTCTTGTAGTTCATTTGTTATGACATTAGATATATTTATTCTAGTTATTTTTTATAATACAAACTGTTAGAAACTTTTTAATTTTTGCATCTGTCCTCTCTCAAATGGCGTTTTCCTCAAATGTTTGATGAGTTCTGAATGTACAATTTGGTTTAGTAGAAATTGTCCATTAGCCTGCAGTTTCTATTTCGGTAGCCTACTTGAGAAGACATAGGGAATTTAAGGCTACACTGTATTCCTGCAGTTAAAAAAAAAAAAGGCCACTGAAGCGACAAAAAAAAAAAAAAAAAAAAAAAAATCTTTGCGAGGCCGAGGCGGGCAGATCATGAGGTCAAGAGATGGAGACCATCCTAACCAACACTGTGAAACCTCATCTCTACTAAAAATACAAAAATTAACTGGGCTTGGGAGGCTGAGGCAGGAGAATCACTTGAACCCGGGAGGCAGAGGTTGCAGTGAGCTAAGATCACACCACTTCACTCCAGCCTGGGCAACAGTGTAAGACTGTCTCAAAAAAAAAAAAAAATCAAGATGTCTTAGTCATTGGTTTTATGGCTGCTGGTGTTCCCTGTTCTCACATCTAAGGAGCCTCTGGGTACACTGCTTTCCAGTTGGCTCCATTTAAGCTCCCTTCCCTCACCTCCATCTCTGTTGTTTCTCTCTAGCCTGAGGAAAAGGGGCAGGAGGATGCAATAGTCGACCAACAAGTGCAGCTGGAAGTCATCAGCCTATAAATGCCTCTCTGTCCCATCCTGCTCCCAGGTGCTACTTCCACCTTTGTTGGTGTTAAGGTGCCATTTAGCATTGAACTACAATTTATTTCTTCAATCTGGATCCATCTGCTTACCATCTCTAATTTTCTCCCATAGCTTTTGGCATTGAGGTTTATCCTTTTTCTCTCAGTGTAGTTTTGTTGATTTTTAGTCATTTTACTAACTTTAAAAAAATACTTATGTTATTTATTTATTTCTTAGGGACAGAGTCTCCCTATGTTGCCCAGGTTGGACTTGAACTCTTCTCCTCAACCTCCTGAGTAGCTGGGACTACAGGCACATGACTACAACACATTGTGTTGTAACATGTTTCACATACTATAGCACCTCCGACCTTACCTCTAAAACATGATTCAATCATTTTGAATCATAAGTCTCAAAACTTTTCCTAACACATTTACAATTGTCAAAGTTATTAATACAACCAAAGGTCTTTTGTCTTCAGTTTTAAGAAGTGTTGAAATAGTTATACCTTTACTTCTCTCTACTATTAGCTCTTCCTGATCTAACGTCCTATTTTTCAAAATGTTTAGAATCCTTATTTCTGCTATTTGCTATATGAATCGTCTTTCAGACTAATTTTACACAAATTTAGGACAACTTGACTTCAATCTCTATTTAATAGGTTATGATGCTCTTGTTCTGGTCTTTCATATCACAGCTATTCCTAGTTTCCCTATTCTTAATTTCTTGACATTGCTGCTGCTTTCACATAGCAGGTGAATAGAATTATGTCTTAAAAGAACCTTTCTAGTTTAATTAGATCCCATTTGTCAACCATTGTGGAAGACAGTATGGTGATTCCTCAAGGATCTAGAACTAGAAATACCATTTGACCCAGCAGTCCCATTACTGGGTATATACCCAAAGGATTATAAATCATTCTACTATAAAGACACATGCACACATATGTTTACTGCAGCACTATTTACAACAGTAAAGACTTGGAACCAACCCAAATGCCTATCAATGATAGACTGGATAAAGAAAATGTGGCATATATATACCATGGGATACTATGCAGCCATAAAAAAGAATGAGTTCATGTCCTTTGCAGGGACATAGATGAAGCTGGAAGCCATCATTCTCAGCAAACTAACACAGGAACAGAAAACCAAACACCACATGTTCTCCCTCATAAGTGGGAGTTGAACAATGAGAACTCATGGACACAGGAGGGGAACATCACACCCTGGGGCCTGTCTGGAGGTAGGGGGCAAGGGGAGGAAGAGCATTAGGACAAATACCTAAAGCATGCGGGGTGTAAAATCTAGATGATGGGTTGATAGGTGTAGCAAACCACCATGGCACATGTATACCTATGTAACAAACCTGCATGTTCTGCACATGTATCCCAGAAATTAAAGTAAAATAAAATAAAATAAAATAAAAACCCTTCATGTAGAATAAAATGTAAATAGCATCCCATGTGTTAGTACAATACTATAGTCCTGGCAGGTTTATTTTGAAAGAAAAGCAGAGGGGTAACATTTTCTCTTCTGAGATTCATTAAGGTAAAAGAGCGGTCTGCAGTTAGATGACATTAGTTAGGCTAACAGAATGTTTTGAACATTTAAAAGAAAATTGTTATCATTTGTCTTTAAGCCCTTTAGGTTTGATTTTTAAAACCATTTCTGTCTATTGTATTCTATTAGACTTTTAAAAACAAGAAACTTCTACTCTAAGGTAAATAATAATGAATAATTTTTAAAGTGGGAAATAAGCATTCCTCTGAGATGAGTCAATAGTATACAGTGCCCCAGCCTTATTATACAATCTCTCTAAAGGTTTATTTGCCATTTGATCAAGTGTAAAACCCCTATGTTCTATGTAGAAGCTGAGCCAAATAGGTCGCTATTTACTCAGTGTAATTCCAGGGTCTCTCTCTCATTCCTTCTTTGAAGTCTCAGCTCCTCAATTGAGCTGACAAACCTACAAAATGCCCCAACTCCTGTGTCTGGAATTTTCATCACTGTTTTTTCTGGCCTGGCTTAGATAAGAGATTTGAAAATGCATTAACTACAGAGGGACAATTTATAAAAGACATAGATAGATATAGATAGTGGAGTGACCCTTCTGAATTATTTTTTCCACAAAATTTATTTTCCTTCACATCCTGTTTTTCCTGGGTAGCTAATCTGTTTGATTATTGCCTCAAGGGTGAGATAAGATAGGGCAGAAAAGAGGTGAGGGGGCAAAAGAGTTCTGTTTATGACCGGTTTAAGGGCTGGGCACAGTGGCTCACACCTGTAATCCCAGCACTTTGGGAGGCCGAGGCAGGCGGATCACCTGAGGTCAGGAGTTCGAGACCAGCCTGGCCAACATGGTGAAATCCCGTCTCTACTAAAAATACAAAAAAGTTTGCCAGGCATGGTGGCACATGCCTGTAATTCCCAGCTACTTAGGAGGCTGAGGCAGGAGAATCGCTTGAACCCAGGAGGTGGAGGTTGAGGTGAGCCAAGATCACTCCAATGCACTCAAGCCTGGGAGACACAGCAAGACTTCATCTCAAAAAATAAAAATAAATTAAAAACCCTAAAGCCCTTCAGAAAATAAAGAGCTCCCTAGACAGTCATAAAATGTTTGTAGGCAGGGGTATTGAAAATTGTAAAGGGTAGGACTCCCAGTCAATCCTTCCCAAATCTTCTAACCTATGGTATTTTGGATGGAGGCTGTGGGGGTGGTGGGAAGGGATGGGAGAAAAAAAAAAAAAAAAAAGAATCTTGGAGATCAGAAGATGAGAGAGGGGAATGGGTCCTGTGTTCTCAGTTCCTAAGATCATTTTATAGAATCCTATGCCCTGTTCCTTCAGAAGGCATCATGAAAAAGTGACAAGCTCCATAAGAAAGAAAGGCTACAGAGTGAGTTTACGTTGAACACGATCAAAATCCTTACAAAACAAAACCCTTACAGATACTACTGCTGCCCTTCAATGGTCCAGAAGCAACAGGCTGATTCAGACACCCCAAAGTACTGCACTGAAACAGAAGCAAAAGGGAATCTCTCCATACAGCATGCTTGAATCAAGAGCCAAAGAAAAACCTGGAGGCTGGCTATCTATTAGATTAGAGGATTCCTTAGTCACTGTCTTCTTATGCTAGGTAAGCTCCACGAAACTTAGTTGCAATTTGGGAAGAAACTTCCATGAGCTGAAATTAAACTCAGAAAAAAAAAGTGTAGCTTTTGCTTACCTTAATTACAGATTTTCATAGTACACAGCACTTCATCAGTAAGTGTCTACTTGATGGCCTCTCAGGCACAAGAATATGGGGAGGTGGGAGGAGATTCGAGAATTAGTATTTCATGTGCATTTGTAAGCACCAGCATCCGTGCTAAGTGTTAAGTGCTTTACATGTATTAAGTTCCTTATCCTAGAAATAAAATAATTAAAACCCAGTAGGAAGTAACTACTGTAATATCTGGTTTTATAAATGAAAAAGTTGAGACTCACAGAAATAACACGGCCAACACTCCCCAGGTGGTGATAGGATTCCAACGCAGGACCGTCTCTCCTTCTGACATGCTCAAATCTGGGCCACACCCCACACCTTGTCAAATTTTCATCCTTCATATCTAGCACCCACCAGATTACTACCTAAGTTCATGAAGAACCCAGGCATCTGGTCTCGGTGTCTCTCTCTCCTATCCCATTTTACCATTATTCTGCTACAATCAGCAATTCACTGTCCTAACTAAACCAAGGCCATTATAGCTACCAACATCTTTACCCCTTCTGAAATCTTAAACTAAGGATCCCGCTTGCTTTTCATAACCTTCACTCTTTCCACCTTCTTCTCACTCTCCTACTTTTATTAAACCTACATCAGGGGCTCCTAAAAACTATTAATCTTTGCATCATCCTTCTTTATTATCCCGGGCTAGCCTCTCCTGCCCACACCACAAACTCATTATATCAATCACTTTAACAGTGCTCTAACAATGCTGTCAGTTCTTCTCCTTCCCTCTTCCACCCCACTCCTGCCAGTCCTAACCCAGAGGCAGCCTCCTATTTCCCAAGTATGAACTGCTAAGTGTTGCTAGAGAAAATCCTGGCTCTATGAATTGCTGCCACTATAAATCTATGATTTCACATCCCAATAGGACTCTCGAACACTGTCCAGCAGTGTTTATGTTGGTCCTTATTCAGCTTCCTCTCACATTCTCCATACAAACAATTCGTTGCCTCTTCAAGCTCTCCAATGACCCCCAATCCCTTCTCTCACAGAGGATTGAACCTCATACAGCACTGGAAAAGTGGGGCCACAAATAGCAAATATTGTCTCATTCCAGCAAACTACTCCTTCTTTTATCCTTACCTCCTATTCTCAGCGAGAGAACAGTGTCTTTTTCCTCTGGTCAGCAAATCCTCAAATAATGTCATTTCATTCAACATCATTTCAGTATAACACTGATGACGGAGAAAAAAAAAAGCAATTCTGGCCAGGGCCACTGCCTGTGTGGAATTTGCACGTTCTCCCAGTGTCTGCATGAGTTTTCTCTTGGTACTCCATTTTCCTCCCACAAACTAAAGCTGTGCCTGGTGGGTTCATTGGCGTGTCTACCTGGTCCCCACCTGAATGAGTGTGGGAGTGTGTGAGTGCGCCTTATGATGGAATAGCATCTTGGTCAAGGCTGATTCCCACCTTGCCCCTGAGCTGTTGGGAGAGGCTTTGGGCACCCAGCAGTCACCCATGACCCAGAACTGGAATAAGCATGTCAGAAAATGAAAATAATGAATACGAATTATTGTAAAATAAAAAGTTGTTAAGTAAATGATAATCATACAAATGCACAAAAACAAAAATGGTAGGAAAGCACTCAGCAAGCAGCCCTACTTGTTAATGTTTTTGAACTACGTGGTGGGAGAGGGGATCCTTACAAACATTTATTCCTTGATTGAACTCACCACTATGACCACACTCATTCATTAACTCACCAAAACTTGGGTAAATAATTATCTTACTTGTTTTTGTTAATTTTTCTAAAATGGCTGTATAGATCATATTTACTTCAATGTTTAATATTAGAAGCGTGTGGGGTCTTCCTCCAGGTTTGGTGGTGTTTTTATGAGCAGAAATATGATGTAAGAACTTAACTCTGATTTATATCAGCTGTGGTAAAATTGGTTTGTTATGCATCATTTTACTTAAATCACAGTTTCAAAGAACCTTTCAACAATGTTGAGTGAAGACTTACTGCACATCGAAAACTGAATTTCTTCTCCTTTTCTAGAGTTTGCGCCATGAAATAAACTATTTAAAATTATATCCTCAACATGTTCTCCTCTGGTGCTTTCTTTTTCCCTACAAAAGTTCTACATATTTTCATTCTAACAACATATACAATTGACCCCTGAACAAAGTAGGGGTTGTGGTACTCACCAGTGCAGTTAAAAATCCTCATATACGTTTTGCCTCCTCCAAAGTTTAACTACTAGTAGTCTAACGTTGAAAAGAAGGCTTACCAATAAGAGAAGAAGTCATAAAGATGAGGAAATATATTTACTCCTCATCATAAAGGTCTTCATCTTTCTTGCCTTCACATTGAGTAGACTGAGGAAGGGGCGGGATTGGTCTTGCTGTCTCAGAGGTGGCAGAAGTGAAAGAAAATCCATGTATAAGAGGACTTGCTGGTTCATACCCATATTGTTCAAGGGTCAACTGTGCATGTGTGTACACACACAGAGAATATATTGTCCTCGCTGTAAGCTGTGTTCCATCTCTTTTCAAGCTTTGTGAAAGCATAGTCTGTGTTTGTTTTCTCCATGCTCTTAAATCTTTCTTTCTCGTTTCTGTATCTATTCCACTCCATTGAAAATACCCTCTGTAAAATCATCATTGAACTCCTGTCGGTCAAATCCACTAACCTATTTTCAGTTCTATGTTTCTTGCAGCTATCAGCACTGTCAAGTTTAGTAATGTTACCTCTTCCTACTTTTAAAACTATTTTCCTCACCTGACATCCAGATCTCTTCTGATCACCAGGTCATTTCTCGCATCTTCTTAAATATTGCCTTTTTATCCCTCTAGTTTCTGGCTGCAAATTAGAATTACCTGGGGTACTTTTTAAACAGCCTGAAGCTGTGGCCCCCATTTCACACCAATTAAATCTGATTATCTTGGAGGTGGAGCCCTGGCATCAGTTTTTTTTTTTTTTTTTTTTTTTTTTTTTAAGTTCTCAAGGTGATTCTTTTAAAGTTCTCAAGGTGATTTTCATAAACAACTAAGGACTGGAGGCCCACAGGTTTTCCAGAAGCCAATGATTCTTATATACACAAACATGACTTAGAAGATTCCTTAAATGCAAATTCTTAAGGCCTGCCTGCCAGCTATTCAAATTCAGTAGGACTTGAATGGTGTGATGGTTAATATTGAGGGTCAGCTTGATTGGATTGAAGGATGCAAAATATTGTTCCTGGGTGTGTCTGTGAGGGTGTTGCCAAAGGAGATTAACATTTGAGTCGGTGGACTGAGAGAGGCAGACCCACGTTTAATCTGGAATGGACACCATTTAATCAGCTGCTAGCACAGCTAGGATAAAAGCAGGCAGAAGCACATGGAAGGATTAAGCTGGCTGTGTTTTCGGGCCTCCATCTTTTTCCTGTGCTGGATGCTTTCTGCCCTCAAACATTGGACTCCAAGTTCTTCAGCTTATGGAATATTGGACTTACACCAGTGGTTTACCAGGGGCTCTCAGGCTTTTGGCTACAGACTGAAGGCTGCACTGTTGGCTTCCCTACTTTTGAGGTTTTGGGACTTGGACTGGCTTCCCTGCTCCTCAGCTTGCAGACAGCCTATTGTGGGACTTCACCTTGTGATCGTGCAAGTCAGTACTCCTTAATAAACTGCCTTGCACATACATACATCTATTCTATTAGTCCTGTCCCTCTAGGGAACCCTGACTAATACAAATAGGGTTCATGAATTTATGTTTTCAACAAGAGCTCCAGATGATGCTCATAAAGTATTCAAGGGGCCCTCCTTGAGAAACATTAGGAATTTACATATATTCCCTTCCTTTGAAGATGCCTTCTAACCTGCCTTCTAAGCTTCTCTACCTGGATGTCACAGTCACGTTAACCTTAACATCTCTGAAATAAAATGTATTCCCCACTCCGCACCATTCCTTCCCCAAATGCCATTGCTTATGATTCTGTTCACTGCTAACGGCATCAATATCTACTCTGTCTCAAGGCAGAAATCTTTGAGCCAATGTATTTTCTTTTTTCCAATTCTTCACAGCGTATTGACCAGTACAACTCAGATTGTACATAAGAAATAGCCCCAAATCTCTCCTTCCTCCCTACATTGTTCACACATTTGCTTAAATAATTGCTACTATCTCATACACATTTTCCCTGCCTCAATTATCTCCACATTCCTGCCAGGATGAACTTTCCATTAATAAAATGCATGCCAGATAATAATGACTAACATTCAGTTCAGTGTCTCGTATATGCTAGACACTGCTAAGAATTATGCCTGTTCAACTCATTTACTCCTCACATCAGCACATTGCCATAGGTGCCATTATTATCTCCATGGTACAGATGAAAGACAGATGATAAGAAACCTGCTCAAGTTTCCATAGTTAATAAGCAGCAGAGCCAGGATTCAGGCCCAGGCACATGTGTTCTGAATCACTCCCCTATACTGATATCTGATTACACTGTTTTCCATCTTTAAGATTTTGGCTTGTTCTACATTGCCTATACAATAAAACAGAAACTTTAGCATGACATACAAAGCCGTTCAGATTATGTCTACCTCCCAAACTCTTCAACCGTATCTCCTGCCCTGTCCCCTCTATGCTCTGCTCATAGACACACAATTTTCCTGCCCACCAAGACCTCTCATGGCTTCACTCTTTGCTATGTCTGCTCTGCCCACCTTGCATCTCTGTTCCTTCCTCCCACCCTAAATCTGACCAAGCGATGCCTAATCATCCTTTTAAAAATAATTTCAAATATTGCTAATTTTGTAAAAATGTTGCAGATGCTTTCTGTAAATAGATGCCAGTTTACTTCATATCAGCTCTCCTTGAACTTCTTAACTGCATCTTATTACTGCATCTTATTCATTGTAGTAGCCCCATTTTCCTGGAATAGTGACTGTATTCATTTCCTAGGGGTGTTGGGACAAATTACTATTAACTTGGAGCAACAGCAGTTTATCTCTCACAGTTCTGGAAGCAAGAAGTTTGCAGTCAAGGTGTCAGTGGGGCCATACTTCCTCAAAGGATTCTTGGAGAAATCTTTCTACACCTTTTCCAGTGTCCAGTGGTTCCTGGTGCTCTTGTCTTTTGTCTGTCTAACTTCAATCTCTGCCTTTATCTTCACATAGCCACCTTCTGTATGTTTCACTGTGTCCTCTTCTCTTCTAATAAGGACACCAGTCCTGGGATTTAGGGCCCACCATCCATCCAGGATGATGTCATCTTGAACTTCCCAAATGAATTACATCTGCAAAGAACATATTTTCAACTAAGGTCACATTTTGAGGTTGCAGATGGACATGATTTCTGGGGGACACTAATCAACCCACTGAAGTGTCTAATAAGGAATTGTCAACAAATGATTACTGATTATTTGGTAGGTAGAATGAATGAATAAATAACAGAATGAACAAAAGGATTTATATCCATAATGTATAAAAGTGGTTTCACTCAATAATAAGACAAAGAATCCAAGTTTTTAAATGGACGAAAGAGCTCAATGAACATTTCAACAGAGGAAATATGCAGAAGGCAAATACGAACATGAAAAGATGTTACAACATTAGCCATTAAGAAAATACAAAATAGGGGCCTGGCGCGGTGGCTCACGCCTGTAATCCCAGCACTTTGGGAGGCCGAGGCAGGCAGATCACGAGGTCAGGAGATTGAAACCATCCTGGCTAAGACGGTGAAACCCTGTCTCTACTAAAAATACAAATAATTAGCCAGGCGTGGTGGCGGGCACCTGTAGTCTCAGCTACTCAGGAGGCTGAGGCAGGAGAATGGCGTGAACCCGGGAGGCAGAGCTTGCAGTGGGCCGAGATCGTGCCACGGCACTCCAGCCAGGGCGACAGAGCGAGACTCGGTCTCAAAAAAAAAAGAAAAGAAAAGAAAACAGAAAGAAAGAAGAAGAGAAAATACAAAATAAAACCACAACAAGATAACGCTATACACATATAAGAATGGCTAAATGTGAAAAGATAGATAATAGGAAGTGCTGATGATATGGAGTAACTAAAATGCACACAAAATAGTACAGCCATTTTTGAAAAACAATTTGGCAGCTTCTAATAAAGTTAAGCACACACCACACAACTTAATCCCGCTGCTAGGCATTTACTCAAAAAACATAAAGACATGTCACACAAGGACCTATACTCAAATGTTAATAGCAGCTTTAGTCATAGTAACCCAGAACTGTAAATGTCCATCAAATGGTGAATGGATGAATATATTGTGGCACCTCCATAGAATCGAAAATGACTCAGCAACGGAAAGGTGGAAACTACTAATACATGCAACATGGATGAATCCAAAAAACATACACTAAGTGAAAAAAATCCAGAAACAAAGAACCAAAACTGTATTATTTTATTATGGAAAAGGCAAAACCATAAACACGGAAATAAATTTGATTACCAGGGGCTGTGTGACAGAGGAGGGGACTGACTACAAAATATTCCTACAACGCAAAGGGGCATGAGGGAGCCTTTTGCAGTTGTAGAAATATTTTCATCTAAATCCTGACTGAGATATGATTACATGATTGTGTACATTTGGCAAAATTCATTGAACTGTCCATTCAAAATTCATTGAACTGTCCAGTAAATTTTACTATGTGTTAATTATAACTCAAAAACTTGGCTCAAAACAATAAATAAATATAAGTATATAAATGAAGAGACAACTTAGTGGCTAAATGTTGGATTCAAATTCTACCTCTTGCAGTTAATAGCTACATAACCCTGAGCAATGTTGCCAAACCTTTGTTTCTTTATGTATAAAACTGGAATAATAGTAATAGCAATATGTACTGCATAGAATTGCTGGGAAAACTAAAGGAGATAATGCACGTAAAAGTGTTTAGTGCAGTGACTGGCACATAGTAGGTGCTTATTAAATTAGCTATTATTACTAAGCATATGTATCATAAATGAAGTATAAAATCATGGAGGAGGAATGGGAATAAAAAAGATTTGAAAGAAAAATCAGAGTTTTGGCTCTGGACTACACTGATTATCAGGGTTCTAGCAAAGTAGGTGTTACACTTGCCTTCACTCTTTCTCATTCTGCAATAAAGCAGATCTCTTCTCAGCAACTCACTAACTGTGTGAAATTGATCTTCTACCAACTCTGTGACATAAACATTGCTTCCTCTGAGGCTGTTTCTTGACCTTGTAGCCATCTTGACTGGCCATCTCATCTCTTCCAGCTGAAGCCCCTGCTGTTATTCAATTAAGCCTGGATACCAGACCAGAGGCTCCCGGACAGAGAGTCCCCAGCTCAGATCTCCTGTGGGCACAGCACACAGCTCACACAGGCAGAGCAGAGTGACTAACAGTTGGATTAGAGCTTTCTGGTTCACCCTGCACCGCAGGCAAAAAACAATGTTCCTTTGGGTTTGCACTGTGCCTGGATAGAATGAGTCATTTAGTCCCATGAGGTACATAACATCACATTTTAAATGGAACTCATTAAACACATTCATAAATGCAATTAAGATATTTCAGTAACATCGCAAAGCCTTTATGCAACTTGTAAAAAAAATACCATTTTACTCATTACCAAGGTTCAAACGCAGCTCCGAAATAACACATTTGTGCTTGGCCTATTGATCAAAGAAATATGACAGGTCACCACCAAATTTTGGCCTATGTCTATCATCTGAACATTGTAGATTATGTTTTAATATGAGATTTGTGAGCCAGTCTCAATAATTAGCATTCTATCTTCTGGAATCATTGACAAATTTGGGGAGCAGAACAGGATCATATGTATAGTGGTGTGCTCACATGTCTAAAATAAAACAACCAAGGAAGGAATCTGAGTGATTGTAAAAACTGTTTTCTAAAAACATACAAATTATTTCTTTTATAAGTATGTACATATATGCCAATGTTTATATAAATTCACTGTCTCTTCTCACATATACAAGCAGGAGGATTTCCTTCTCTATGTTTCCACGGCATTTCCGAAATTCCTTTAGGATATCACCTTACGGTGAGTCCACGCAAGGCTTCTCCCATGCACTCTGTGGGACAATGAACTTCAGAGGAGAGGACTGTATAGGTTAGTTAGAGGTCATGCTTTGAAGTCCAACAGCCGTGAGTTCTGATCTTAGTTCTACCATTTACTGGATGTGGATCCTTGAGCAAATTACCGAACCTTTCTTCCATCAGAGTTATTGGGAGAATCAACAAAAAAAATAAGTGCCCAATGTAAATGGTGACTACAGATGACATCATTGAAATAGTGGGCATTTAATCTTCTAAATGACTGTTTACTCTGTTTTCCTCTTTGCCTCGGTCTCTGGGAAGCTTATAGACCAATTTTTCTGACTGTCTTGGTAACCGCAACTGCATGGGCCCAGGTGATACACACTGCTGAGTGCGACTTTACCCCTGGTTTTTATTTATTATTTTACTGCCCATATATTCAACTGTCTTGGTTATTTACTTTTACTCTTGTAAAGGGGTGTGTGTGTGTGTGTGTGCATGTGTTTCACTTCAAATATTCTGTGGAGCAAACTGAGTACAAGTATGTAAGTTAATTAGTAATTTAAACATTCTAGCTGGTATAAATCAATACTTATACATATCTAATTATGTCACATGACTCTTCAAGAAACATCTTATTCACTGTTGTATTCATAGTTCCTATCTCAGTTTCTAAAACATAGAAGGCACTCAGTGGTTGTTCAATGGAAGAATATATTTTTCACTGTATTATGTGCTCTTTTGCCTTTATCAGTAAGGAACTTCAATTTTTAGAAAAAGAGGAGAAAAATGGGAGAAGCTTTATCTAAAACTATGAATGTCTGTAGTGTTCACATTAAGGCTAAGTTAGGGTTAAGTAAGCCAAACTTTCTCAGGGTTCTGCAATAAAGAAATGTATTGTACTTTTATTTCCCTTACCATACAAATTGGTTTTTATAAATTAGGATGTTAATGTATATATAACGTTTATATATACATTATATATATTTTTATTATTATATTATTTATTATAACACAATACTGTACCATACAAAGCTCTCTCCCTGTGTATTTTGGTATATTAACTCTAAGTTTATAGATAGGTTAAAAATACTTTGCTTTGAAAGATAACAGTAAAGCTATCTTTTTAATTAACCTCAGAAAGTAAATAATGAATGAAAATAGATGATAGTTATACCAAAGGAAACTGGACATTTAGTTCTCATTTCATAAATGAACTTAAAATTCAACTAATACTTTTAATAGAATCTAAATCGCTGTCATTTGTCTCGGGAAGGGATAATGAATTAATGGTGTAAGCAGCAACCAGATTTATATATACATTAACGTCCTAATTTATAAAAACCAATTTGTATGGTAAGGGAAATAAAAGTACAATACATTTCTTAATTTGTTTCCATGATCTCATTTACCTTATGAGTATTTGTTATTATTTGCTAAATTAATTGATTTCCCTTTCGCCACACTATCCCTGATTTTCTAGAAGGGGCAGCAGTTGCTTTCTAGGGCCTGAAAGACATAGTGGGCCGGTGCTGACTGAAACACTGACTAATGACTTAGTGCCAGTAAGTGCTTGGATTTCCCCTCCAAGATCTGTCAAACGAGCCAGAGAACTGCAAAAAAGCAGCCCCTGCTATTCTCAGCATAGACTGACAATTTGTGCTAAATTGTTTCCAATTTGGGGATCTGGACAAATGCCCACTTGAGACTGTGTTTGACTCACCTGGTTACTCTGAGTAGCTGTTAAATCCCAAAAGGGAAATAGTTTTCAAAAAAGGAAGGAAACTTAAAATTTTCTAATCTCTAAGGATTGATGTGGTTTGCCACCCCCCCGCCCAACCCCTGAATTCTACTCCTCCTTCCTCCTTTCCTTTGGAAAATAATGAGTCCTAACTTAAGTATGTTTACTTTTTCCCCCCCCAGGTTTGGGCCTGATTTTAACAGAATACCTGTGTCATTACTATTACTTTGAAAGTGAGGATGTGGGGCAAAGTTTTCACCTGGTATTACAGATAAAGTACAGATAAAGAAAATGAAGCAGCTTTCTGAAAATTATCACAAAGCACCATTGTATCCTAAATATTCATTAAGCCAAGTTGTATGGCACAATCCCATTAAATGAGCAACCAAAGAAAAGTGTTAGAGCATTATAATAAATGAAAATTGGAAACTACTGAAAAAAGAGTTTACATTCAGTAACTCCAGTAGATGACATTTCTCAGAATGTCCTAATGAACAAACAAGAAATAGCCGGTCCTACTTCTTCCTGGTCCTCTTACCTGGTTGTTGTTTTGTAATCTCCTTTTCAGTACATTTTTTAGATCCTTTTTAGATCCTTCTGTTTGATGATCCTCAAAATTCCACCCTCACATTTTTTTCTCAGATATCATCTATAGTGTAAGGGTGCCTGAGGCTCTATCCTGAATTCTCATTTTTCTTGTGACTTCTAGACCTGCGTGTCTAACAATCTATAGAACATCTCTACCTAAAACCTGCTTAGGTTCCTCACAAGCCACTTGTCTGAATCAATTGCTCAGCCAGGCATTCTCAACTATCCACCCACTATATCTAATGAGTCAACAGTATTTATTGATTCTGCTTTATATGTAGCTCTCTCAGTACTATATTTACCTTAAACAAAATTCTTTTTAGAAATTCATCAGCAGACAATACATAGCTACTTCAAGGACCTCCCTGACCCCAGTCTCTCCATCAACCAGCCCACAAACTCTTCCATAAACGCTATATATCTTATGTCACTATCCTGCTTAAAAGTCTTCATTGACCTCTCCCTATCTATAACAATAAATTAGTGGCTTCACTGTCATCATTTCATCCATCTATTTATTCATTTATTTATCCATTCATTTACTCAACAAATAGTCAACCCCTCCGAAAAACCGGGTACTCTTTGTCTTGAACATGCAATAGGGAGTAAAATACAAGTCCATGCCTTCTCTGAGCCCTGGCCCTTATCACACCTTCTAGCCTCAACCCCATCCTCTTTCCCTCCTTCATGTCCACCCTATGCTCCATTCACACCACACTTTCCAGTTTCCTAAACTTGCTCTGTGTGTTGTGCTTCCGTGTCATTCACACATCCTAGGCTCTCTATTTTAACATGACCTGCTCTTTTTTCTCTCTCTGAATTGTGAATTCCTAATCATATATAAACACCAAAGTCAGATGTCTCCTCTTCTAAGAAAGATTTCTTGGCTCTCAGAGAGGGTAGACTACTCTGTTACAGCTACCTATAGGGTTTCATTCCTACAATAGACTTCCTTCAATTAATAAACTTTCATTCAACTTCTACAACATAGCCAACAGCTAAGTGCTAGATGATGAATTGTAGTTTTCTACGTATTTATTCTATTTTTATAATTCCTGGCACTTTGCACAATGGTCACCAAGCATTAAACATATGTCAGGTAACATTTTTTTTTTCTAGGTCCACTTTGTAAATATAAAAAAGTAGTGTGGTCAAAGGAATTGCCTTGTTCTGACAGCAGAGGCAAGACAAATTAATCTAAAATAAACCCTACTCTTATCTCTTCCGGATAAAGGAGGAAGAAACTTTGCCTTTTGACCATTTCAACTATTGTTATTATTATTAACCAGTTAGAAGGTGAATAAATGACCTAAATGGGAAACCTGATGTAGGTGGACATATTGGTTTCAGAACTAGAAGGCAGGGCATTTTTCTCATATGTGCAGCCTTGATGTGTTCTACGAAAATAGTGAGCTTTCCCATAATTTACTCCAAGCAGTTAAGAGTTTTGTGAGCACTTCTCTAATTACCCTTTAAGATGTAAGTATACAAAATGACCCCTTTTGACCATATCAGCAGTAGCTGTCTTATTCTCAACCTGCCACTTCTTAAAAGAACATGAATTCTTACCAATGGCTACTTTTCATATAGTTTAGAATAAATGTCTTCGTGGTCTCCTAGTGTAACTCAGGAAACTAACAGGGTATAGCATCTTCTTCTACCCAGTTTCTCCTTTGCTCCCCACCCCCATCCCCTAAATCCCTTCCCAAGACACCAATGTAAACGCTGACTGATAACATTCTGTGTTCTTCACCAGTACCTGGTCTATTATAATCTAAGACCGGGCTTCTCACTGCCTGTAGAAATCCCATGAGCATCTATTGACGCATCACTCCAATACCAACAGCCAGGGATTCTGAAGCACAGGAGTAGAGGAGCAGGAAGAGGCTCTCAGGGGGTATTTGTTTCATGCAGAGCCATGGAGCCAAAGTCTTCCTGGCTGCTTTTCATATAAGGGTTCATTCTTTGTTTAAAAGATATGGCATAAGGCTTAGTGTGTATACAAGAACTCCAGCTGTTGGATTGTACAGAAAGGGGGAAGGTGTTCTGTCAGCATTTGAGATTTCCTTTTAAAATGTGACCAGACATTCATATACATGTGCAGACTTTCATTTTAATCAGCAACATGCAAATTGCATATTCATCTGGATAGACACAGGGCAGGCACTGTTCATAGAGATACGGCTGCACATTATAGGCACGATTCTGGTGAAAGGAAATTTTTTTTAAGTCCTGGAGGTAAAAAAAACAAGTGTTATAGAAACAAATACAATTTGTGATGAGGACTCCCAAGCAATGGATTTTGTTTCTGGTTGCCTAGTCCAAGGCCAATTAATCAAATTTCTGGTGATTGTTTTAAAAATATTGGCACAGATGCCATCATGAAATATCATACAACTATGTGTCCTAAATATTTCTGTTTGCCGCACTGGGACAGGTTTTCTAACAAAAACTTTCAGTTGATTGCAAATGAGTCACATTTCCATGCTGGCTTATTTTTAACATTGAATTCCAATGGAGTCAGGACCATTTTTGCAGAAGAATATGCTGCATGTCACTCTAGAATAGTTTTGTCAAACTCATCAGTAGCATGCTATATATCTATAACGTTTAATGATGAAATAAAATGTATTTATTTAAATATATTTTGTACCTCCTTATATAATAAAAGAAATGGTATTTTCATTGTAAGTATCTCCTTATCAGTGATTATCTCTTTAATACCCTGGGAAGCATCAAATGTAAACGTAGTCAATTGTAATCCTTTTAAGTAATGTTGACATTTCTTAACATTCCAACTCCATTCCTACTTCTGAGTCACAAAGAATGGTGATGGAATAATTAACTTAGTTTGATCTCAAGTACACAAGATAACTCTTCTTCTATTTTTACACCACATCACATGGCATATTTGGAAAATTACGGCTATAACATAGACAACCTTTTTTTTTCACCTTTTATGGCTGGTATACAAACTCCGTAAAAGTGAAGACTGTTATCTACTTTGTTCACTGCCATATCTCAACTACTCAGAATAATGATGGCATAAGGAATTATATGGGCACTTCAATAAATATTTGAAAAATAAATAAGCCAAAAAGAAGCAATGCGTATATTGTTTGGATATTTGAGCCTCAATTTACAAATTCTTATTTATTAAAATGCTAAAAATTCAGTAAATTATGGAATTCAACATTAAGTTGCTAACAAAAATAAATGTACATAATTAAATAAAAATTTAAATGGAAGGAAATAATATAGCCCAAGTAGAGAGATAGATAGAGATTGAATTCACTGCCATAAGCAGCCAGGTAAGATAGCTAAAGCAGGACTTTTATCGGACAGAAAAGCAGAACTCCAAACATTTCTTCAAACAACACAAACTGCACCACGTTTCTCCATCGTTTGTCTTTAAAAGGAAAGGAAGGGAAAGAAAAGAAATGCAATTAAACAGATGTGGTTAGATGATACTGACAGGACACCCCCCTGCCCAGTCCATTTCTCTGTTTACTTCCACCCTCTCCCATTTCAGGAGCACCTAGAGCTAGGGACCTAGTTACACTGGGATCACTGGACAAAACCATCGTCACCTTGACTGTCACATCAAAGTGCTTAGTCCATGTGTAAACACTTTTCCTACAAGGAAAGATTTGTAAGCATGTGGAAGCATACAGAACCAATTTTATATTGTACTCTGCCCAACTCCAAACCCCAAACTAGAAAAAATAAGATCCTCCTCCAGGGAGGGGAGAGGAGCAGAGTTGAAAGGGCTGAATGAATCCCCAGTAAGTTTGATTACCTGTGGATAGGAAGGCTTTAAGGTCAATAGGAACCCAGTCAAGTAAAGGATATCCTATGCTGAAAGGTAATAGCAGCAGAAGTCAAGGATATTAAATAAGGGCAGGCTTGGGTAGAGAAAACAGGAGACACTGTCCACCCCCAACTCACCCCCGTCCACCCCTGCAAACCTCCCAAAGCCCAGAAAGCACAAGATACTATCCCCAACTTTCCTATGCCCCCAAAAGAATTATGTCAATGCTGATGGTTGGCCAACGTCAAAAGAAACGGCCTTGAGTTCAAGACAAGGAAGCTAGAAGACCAGAGATGATGCAGAACTGTGACTACCTCAGCAGATGGCATCATGACTAGGCTTCTCCATGATGGCATGAGCCTCAGGCATTAAACACTACTTGTGAGAGTAGAATAAAGAGGGGAAATTTTTCAATTAACCAAGTTAAAGTCTAAAATGACTGAGAAAACCCAGAACTGACTAAAACACTTTCTGCCATTGGGAGGAATGGGAACTCAATATGGCATTAGATAAAAAGTTTTACAGTATGACAAGACAGCAGTCACATCTTTTGTAACTACATTTGGCAAACTACATGCTGGGGATGACAAGCATAAGTGTAACTAAGCAATCTTTAAAGTGTCATGAATACCTGAGAAGAGATAAATACAATTTTAATGCATTTTCTCTAAATTGAACACAGCTAAAATAAAAGAGGTGGCAGAATACATTGTAGACACAGATGTGACCAGTAATTTCCTTGAAAATATAGTTTAAAACCGTCATTAATATTTTATATCAAATGAAAATATTCTATTACTATTTAAATTTCACTGTTCCTAATAATACGGTCACCCAGAGGGGAGATGAGATTGTTGACCCACTGTATTAGGAAATGTATTTTAAATTTCTACACACTGAGTCATTCCCTTACTTTACCAAAAAATATTCGCTCAGGAGCTGGGCCAATGATTAAAGAGTACGGGATAGTTAGAGAAAATGTCAAACATACTGACTCATCAGAAGATATATATATATATATATATGGTATGAGTGTAATTACTATTATCATGATCATTATTATGTTGTTTAAGAGGCAGAATAGTATACTGGTTATGAACATGGACCCTGGAGTCAAATTTCAGCTCATTCATTTACTAGCTATGTGACTCAGCAGCAAGTTGCTTAACCTCTCAGTTTACCCTCTTATGCAATGGGTATATTCACTGCACCAACTACTGAGGGATGTAAGGAGGATTAGATGAGGTATAATATAACAAAGCACTTGAAACAGAGTCTGGCACGTAATAGATTCTACTAAGGTGTTTACATAAACATATGTTAGCAAGTTTGGTGCTATCCAAACTTAACATGGTATCTAAAATTTTAAAAACCATATCTATGTATACTAACCTATTTTAATCTTCATAACAGCCCTGGGAAGTAGGTTATATTGATCACCATTGTTAAGAAAGAATACTAAAGTTTGGAGAGATTAAGCAATTTCTCTCATAAATTAGAGAGTGGAGATTTGAACCCAGGGCTCTTGGATCCAAATCAAGTGCTCTTGCCACAATGTTTGCATTCTCAACTATACTTGACATGGATCATTCTCCTTTTAGGAAGCTATAACTAAACCACTCTATCCAGAGGCAGCTAATATATAAAGAGTCTGGGCCGGGCGCGGTGGCTCACGCCTGCAATCCCAGCACTTTGGGAGGCCGAGGCGGGCGGATCACGAGGTCAGGAGATAGAGACCATCCTGGCTAACACGGTGAAACCCCGTCTCTACTAAGAATACAAAAAAATTAGCTGGGCGTGGTGGCGGGCGCCTGTAGTCCCAGCTTCTCGGGAGGCTGAGGCAGGAGAATGGCGTGAACCCGGGAGGCGGAACTTGCGGTGAGCCGAGATCGCGCCACTGCATTCCAGCCTGGGCGACACAGCAAGACTCAGTTTCAAAAAAAAAAAAAAAAGAGTCTGATTCACTGATGACATTGTCTGGGTGCACAGGAAGAAGTGTTGGGTGCCCTAGGTCACCGATAAAAGAAACTAGCCTGTAGGACTGATACATCCAAGTCAGCAGGGCCACCTAAGGAGGCTACACCTAGGGGAGAGTGTACTGTGCACACAGCAACTCCACTTCTGTGGATTGAAAGGCTGAACAAAGAGACACTTTGGTAGTGTTGGCATGAAAAGATCTCTCCACTCATTGTAAGTGATGTTGGATAAAATTTACGACTTTATGTTTCTTGTAATAATTGGAAGTAACAGGACACCTGGATGTATTTACATCAATAACGGAAGACAATAGTTGAAATAGAAACTTTCTGGAGAATTTATAATCTATGGTCGTGGAAGGGACTTTCAGTTACTATGATGTGCATAATTTGGGACATTGTATGTCAATTGACATTTTTCCCTGTTTTGAAAAAGTGTAGTTTGAGTGATTATGTATCAAAAGATTGGCTGCTTAAAATGTGCTTGCCTTAACTTGTTTGGTTACCCACTTGCTCTCTCTTGGTCTTTCTCTCTGCCTGTAGCTTTTTCTCTGTCTTGTTTCAGAAGACTTAATAGGAAGGTTCACTGAGCCTTCTATATTATGAATGTTTCAGGTAACAGCTGGACCAAAACAAGAAGCTAAGCATTTAGGTACTTGTTACACTCGAAAAAACAAAACACCAAACATAATAAACTGATCAAGTAAGAATAAATGACAGCATTTCAAATGTTGTCCTAAGAAATGCCCAAGGTTATAAATCTGTCAGCTTCAAAGCAATATGGAGGCCAATATTTGTAGAGATTATGCTGGAAAGTAATGGAAGTAATCCTTACAATTAGATAATAGAGCCTTTTCATATTAACATAAATGATATTTAAAAATTGAAACATTAAGCCATAGTAAGCATAAGCTCTAATATTAATGGGGCACATAAACAGAAAAAAAATGGTTTTGTGCTATTTAATCTCAAAAATGGTTTAATGACCCTTATCTGATTATAAAAACGGCACAAGCAACTGTATTAGATAAATAGGACATTAAAAATACTGCTAACTGGTAAGCAGCTTGAAAATATCTAAATTAATGTATTTTTAAATCAAATTTAATAGTCACTGAAGGAATATTAAGAGATGTCCTGGATATGACTATGGCATTGGCAAACATGAACGTGTATAAAGAAAGTTAAAGAAACATACAGAAAAAAAAACAGCTAGGAAAACAGTTCACAAGGTGAAAGTTAAGAATTTGGTTAATTTAGTTAAGTCTTGGTTTCAGCAACCTTAGTTGCTTCAATCCCCAGACATATAAAAGTGGTGAATAATATATATTTTAACATATAATTACACCATTCTCATACTATAAAACATGGCCAAATGCTTTTCACTGGAATTTGGTTAATTTTACTTTAGAAGTCAACTCTTCCACTGGACTAGAGAGAGCTTATTCAGCCTTCTGTAACACACATACTTGAAGCTACCGCCCCTCTTTTCCACCATTCACCTTAACAGTAAGAATCATGATCACTAATAATGATCATCTTGATTCCTTCAATACTTAAGTGCTGATGGTAGGTATTTGGGGAATGATTGCTTCTACCCCTTCTAAGTGCTCATTCATCTGTCTTTCTCCCTTCTTGAAGTCGTCTCATATAATGGAGAAGCATTTCACTCTCCAGTTAATTTACTAGGTGTGATCTTCCTAGGCATCAGCCCCCAAACTTGTAAAATGGACTCCCTCTCACAGCTGGTTGTATGATAAGAGACGTAATCATGTTCCTGGTAAAGCCAGCAAGCTCAATAAATACTACCTGCTGTTATACTTCTCATACTATGCCTCTAGTTCGTAGGCCTTACCAACTTCCTCCAAACCAAAGGTTCAAGCCATCACCGCTGGCCATCTGAGAACCCCCTAATCTGGGTCATAGTTTGTCAAATTGCTCTTCTGGCACCATAATACTGAATCTTAAATTTGCATGCTAAATCAGTTGTGCTTAAAAATGCAAAAGAGAAGCAGAGGTAGTCCCAAAGAACCAAGTATTGTAAAACATTTATCTCCATCCAAATTGCAAAATTAGAATCACTAGACAGTCTCATTGCCATAACACTGATACCTTAGAGTAAAAAGAGAGATCTGACTGATGTTAGTTGGTTGGAGTTTGTGCCAACCCCAGCAGACATTACATTGTTAGGTTTTACAATTTTAGTCCAGTTCTGAGGGTGGATACCACTGGGAGAAGCATGTCACGGTTGCAAAGGGATCTGGAGTTAAAATGGGTCAATAATCTCTCTTCCCATCATTCAATGACATGATGTTTAGATATATTTTCCCCTGCTGTTTACCTCACAAAGACACACAGTTTTTTCTCTCCCCATTTATCATGATCTAACCTTTCGAACTGTAATTTGGAGAAACAGACTGAAAATAATCTCTGTTAATAAAATCTTGTTGCTTTGTTGTGTTTTCTTTTCTCCAGGGAACTGAATGTTTTCTTATGGGTTCCCAAATAAGATGGTCATCTTTACGAATCCATTTTCCAACTGGGAAATAGAAATGAAGCCTAAAAGAAAGAGCGAGGGAATTAAAATAGTCTAAAAGGTAATTCATTACTAACACCCAGTCTTGCCATCACTTTTCTGAGTGCTGGAAACGTCTCCACTTTTTCCTGAAATAACTCAAATTGAATGGTGTTGGAGTAGCCTGTGGCGTTTATGAAAGCCGGGACTGTTGTATGTGATTACTCTTCCTTTTTGTTAGGAGATCCTTAGTACCTAATCATCCACATGAATGTTTGTTAACAGGTACAATGCCATTGAGCATTTACCTTATTGCCCCTACAGTCTTGAAACAATTATGTGTGAAGGTATTAAAAGGGTATAAGTTGAAATGGAGAATGCTGTGGGAGGCCAGTTAACAATTCAATCATCTAACTATTCCTACAACTACACCGTGAAGTTATTTACCATAAATACTGCAGCCTATGATTTCCAACTCTGAATTCTGTCAACCCAGTTTTTATGTTTTATTCATTCTCAGGAAACACTCCATAATGTGAATTTAGCTGTTTCCTTTATTCTTGTTCAAATTCTCTTTTAAATACAACAGATTATAAAGAAATAGCATTATTTTTCAAATCAACACTGTTCCTTATATTGGCATACATTGTTCCCTATATTGGCATACATTGTTCCCTATATTGGCAAAAGAGGAGGGCATCGGACGGTTAAGCAAGCAATAATTGGTTGCAGCACTCAGAAAGACAGAAATGACTGTTCTATTAAACAGACGGGGTGATTGGAGCCTTTCTTTCTTAACTGACAACTACAGATACAGTGCATCAAGAGGGTTCATAATAAATACCAGTGCTCGCTTGACCTACCAAATATATTTGTTTGGGAAAATATAAATGGCAAATTGCCCTTCAGATTAATAGCTACCGTATTGGTAAAGTACAAATCACTTTTAACAGCCACATTACTTTAGTAAAGAGAAGCTTGCTAACTGCTCTTTAATTAAGTACACTTAATGACCTTAAGGGGATTAGTAGTCTTGTCTGATAATCAATAAGCATGGCAAGATTGCTGCCTCATAAACTGGGGTGGAAGAACCAAATTAATCTATAAAGATTAGTCTCCTCTAGTTTTTTTTCTTATAGTTTGTTTCCACCCAACACTTAGGAAACTCATAATCCCAGTCAAGAAGAACATACCAGTAATTCATTTGTTCTGAAGGCATGTATTTATTTTAGCAAACATGGTTTTAAAAGTGGTGCCAAAAAGCCAAATGACAAATGATAGATATTTTCCTGCAAATCATTGAAAAATGCTCAAATAAAAGTATCTGCTTCCCCACTGATATGTGATTGGTTAACGGAGTATAACTAGCTGTGCCACTGTGAGGCTCAGTTTCTGCATTTGTAAAATGAAAGAGGAAACTTCTCAGGTCCTTTGCAGCTTCTACATTTTATATTTTAAATAGAAAATAATTTAGATTTATTTTATAAGTTATCCATTTTTTAGCATCAGGTCAGCCTTGCGCAGTCAGACACTGATGGGCTATCTCTCATCTTCTTTTGTCCCTACACATTCAGCAAAAGCAAGTGTTGTGGGCCAATAAAGAATATTTGAAATGCATTATCAAGGGAAAACAAAACAAATAAATGCAAAACGTGTGAATCATTTGAGGCAGCACGGTGCAATGGGGATAAAAGGAAAGGGAAGATGAGGTAAAATTTGGGGATAATGGCTTTGAAGCCAGAAATACTTTGTTCAATACAAAAGATGCAAAAGATATCAACATAACTTCTATTAACTAGCTGCATAACCTTAAAGAAATTGCTTTGTTCTTCTCAACTTCAGTATCCTTGTAGAATGAGGATTATCATCAGAATTATAGTAGATAAATGTGCTAAGTAATATCACAATACTTCTCATAGCAGATATTTGCCTTGCAGATCAGCAATCGCCTTTTCGCTTCCCATTCTCTAATGTTTCTGGGTGATCAATAGATGTAGACATCACATACAATTTTACACTTATAGACAATCCTTGAAAGACAAGGGGTTTAGGGGTGCCAACCCCCTACACAATCAAAAATCCATATACAATTTTGACTTTTCCAAAACTTAAATACTAACCAGCCATACTGATTATAGAAACAGTCTATTAACACGTTTTGTATATATATATATATATATATATATATATATGTATGTATTATATACTACATGCTTTCAATAAACTAGGCTAGAGAAAAGAAAATGTTATTAAGAAATCATAAGGAAGTGAAAATATATTTACTACTCACTACGTGGAAGTGGATCATTATAAAGGTCTTCATCTTCATTTTCTTCACACAGAGTAGGCTGAAGAGGAGACAGAAGAGGGGAGGTTATTCTTGTTGTCTCAGGGGTGGCAGAGGAGGAAGAAAATCTACTTATAAGTGGACCTGTACAGTTCAAACCCGTGTTGTTCAAGGGACAACTGTATATATAAAATTATATACAGTGTATATGCAATATGCAATATAACTAAATGTGAAATGTAAATTCTACACTTGTGTCTAAGTACCCATCAAAACCTTTGGAAATATGGCTATATTTTTATCTATGATTTTTCCACTTTAAGTGTAATACCTGGCACATACACATATCAATTCAGCTAAATACGCACATACACTTCATATTAGTTTATTGGGTATATTCAGTCTTCGATCTTTAATATCTAGGTCTTCCCTGATGTATTGAGGCTGCCAGAGCAATTGACCTACTTGCTAAAACTATTATGTAGTATCTGTTTTTTCTTTTAAAAAAAGTCTGTTATTATCAATTGTATAAACTTCAGCTTACATATACAGTAATTAAGTCCTACTATGACCCAAAGATTGTGTGAAGTGGTTTTATTATTGAATGATGTTAATCACAAATGAAATCGTATACCTATGTAAGATGTGCATTCATCCTAGGTTGGCTTTTTCTTAAGGTATTTTTCCAGTCACATTTAACTTATCTATTATTATAAATATATATCGATTATTACCCAAGCAATGCTGGTAAGACTTAGTGACTTGGTGGTCAAGAGTGTCAGGAAAACCCATCTAGCCCACATGGGATGACTTTTCACTATTAGGAATATTAAGATAATGTATAAGACCTATATTTGCAGGATAGTATCAGGAACTTCAAGACTTAAAAAAATAAAAACAAAAACCACTGCATTTCAAGTAACATTGCTGATATTACAATGACACTTTATTAAGATTTGGCTATTTAACTTCTTAAGGGTTAATGATACCAGCAACCCTTCTATATGAGAAAATGTAAAAAGTTATTGGAAACAAAATATCCGAGCAAGGGAGAGACTCCTCCTTAGATAAGCTGTAAACAATGTCGACATTTTTCATATTCTGAGAGTAAGACATCTATCCCATTTTGAAATTCTTCTGTGAGATACCAAGTTTCTAGCTTTGCCACTGAACATCCACTGTCCATATTTTTAGATCTTATTGTTTTTCCATTTGTGCAAAAGTAGATTAAAAAAAGGTCAGCTTGCCTCCAGCAGGCTGTTATAGCCAATAAATGCTTAAATGCTAGTGTATTTTTCTCCCAGCAGCTTGTGTCTAGGCAAATGTTTCTGAAGCCTGCCTTGGGCTTGCACACAGGTGCCGGATTCCTGCTCACCGCATGGGAATGATTTGGGACTTCTGCACACTTTCCCTGTGGGCACTTTCTGCTGCCCTTGTTCTAATCAATGAAAAGGTACTACAGTACCCATTGCTGATGCTTGTAGACTGACGTGTTCCAGGGTGTTGTTTTTGGTGATCTGAACTAGTAATTGAGCTTTAAAATGCTGAAATCTGTGTGCTTAGGAGGTCCTAGTCTCAAACCAGAAAGTATCACTATCCTTTAGTCATCAATTTACCTGAGAATGTCATTAAAAACTGCAAAATACTGTTTGACAGATCCTCATGAACATTCTGACCTCAATAGCAATAACTTGTAATCGATTTTTTCCTGAACAGCCACTGCCATTAAAACCAACAAACATCAACTATTCACATATGTGAAATGTTTCCTCAAATTCCCTAGCAATGGGATAAAATAATAATAATTAATATAAAATTACCCTAATTTCCACTGTGACAAGTTCTATAAATTCAAGGTGTTCTGAATGTGCTGTTGCTACTCCAAACTTTCAAAGAGTGACTAAGAGAAACAAACAATACTGGGAACAAGATCCCATTCTGGAGAGAGCTGAAACAATATAATGAAGTGTTCTAAAATTATAAGAGAGCGTGATAGGGTATTATTATTATTTTTATGCTATTTAGTAGTTGCAGCCAGTGAAAGAATGAACAAGGAGGATAGAAAATCCCTGAGCTAATTCACTTGAAGAGAGATGGACCTGCTAGGCATCCTTTCTCTTTCTCACTCTTACACATGGGTCTGCCTGAAGGCTGAGAAGCCTATAATTTTACCAATATATCCAATAGCCATGATTAAATATCATGGGTAGGAAATGCAGGAGAGTGGGGAAAGCACAGGTTTTGCTGCCACCATCTCCTGCTTCATTTCTGAATGAAGGGCCTTGGGAAAATCCCTTCACCTCTGTAGGCCCCCATTCCTCTCCCATAGATATCCATCTCAACGGGATTTTGGAAGCTCATCCATATGTACACGTAGCATAATTTTACTATAGAAAAGTGATTTTTGAATAGATACTATATTTTTTCAAAAATTAAAAAGTCATATAATGTAGTGATGCCCATGTCCATTAATCCAGGTTAATTTTTTAGTAGCAAGTCAGACTCAATGAGATCCAAATAGAAAGCAGAAAAGGTTGAGAGTACAATACTCATCCCCTGGGGACCACCTGGAATAGGACCTTTAAGACATCAAGGGAGAAGGAGCAAACAATGAGGAGAAACAAACAAGGAGAATACCTAAAAACAGACTTTCCAAGGGATCAAATGTAGTTGTTGTATAATTCTGCTCTAGCCTAGCCCTGGGCCTGGATGAGGATATTTAATTGGAGAGCAATTAAGTCTTATTGACATCAAATTACAAATTTTTGCATTACAAAGGTCAAGTTTTCATTTCTGTTTCTGCCTTGTAAAACGTATTTTTCTTAGCATTTTCTCAAATTGGCATGGTGCTGCTTTTCTCACAAGAGTATCGGAGGCTCCAGTGATGGAAGAATTGACCTGAGACACATCAGGAGAGTGGCCCTGGTCCCTGTGTGTCTGTTGGAAGTATTGATAAGCCGCCCTGGAATCAGGTTGTAGATGCCTTCTGCCATAGATTACAAACTGGGGGCAAGGCTTGTGAAATTCTCTGCAAAGAGCATTCTTCTTACATCTTTATTGCCTACAAAATGCCAGGAGAGTTTCCAAGTAAGAGCAATCACTGTTAAAGAAAATAGGATATAAAATAAACTGTTATTACCTGCAAAACAGCTGTATTTCCTTTTCTTCCCAGAGAAGCACGTAAACCTTCTGTATACTCTGACATGAAGCAATGTAATAGAACTTTTATTTCAGTAAACAGGAGATATTTGTTCCATGATAAGTAACATCTGAAGGGAAAAAAAGGTTGTGCTCAAAATTTTGTCAGCTGTTTCATGACTGCAAAATCTAAAAAGGGATCTTACAAATTGACCGGACCCATTCTTGGTCTAAGATAGGAGGTTATAAAAGCTAAGAGCAAGGGCTTATTCCACATATTCTGCAATAGGACAGACAGAGGTCTAATCTCAGCTCTGCCTCTTAAGTTTATATGTAACCCAAGGGAAGTTATTGCATCTTTGCAAGCTTCAGTTTCTGCATTATCAAAGTGGTGGCAATAATAGAACCCACCTCATAGATACTGAGTATTAAACAAAATACGTAAAGTGTTAATTATAGCAATTGACCCTTCAGAAGCACATAAATGGTAGTAGCTATTATGCTAAAACTCTCTCTAGCTACTGGTCGTGTCATAATTTTATAGTATCTAAGGAGACTTAATGAAAATCTAAGGAGATGAGAATATTCTTAATTTTTTAATTATATAATTTATTTTTCTTTTATTTAAATCTATTGCTTTTCTTGATTGTCTTCTTTGAATACTTGGAATGTATTCTCATCAACTTTCTTATATATACATCCTTTACATATCTGGAATCACATGATTTTACAGCTGAGAGAGACCATGTATATAATGCATGCAACTTCCTTGTTTTACAGATGATGGAACTAAGTATTGAAGCGGTGACATGACTTGTACAAAGTCACAGGTATAATTATAAAGAAAAAACCCCCCACATATTCTGGGATGCTACCCAATGCTCATTCCAGACAAAACTCATTGAATTTGAAGCTAAGTTATTCTCTCCAGCCATTGTCTATTGACATGAATTCTTTTAACTGTTTCTTATGTATCATTCTATCCTTTATGTAAGACTTGCTTAATATATTCTGTGTTCTCCGGTCATTTTTACAATTTGAAGACTCCAAACTAGTTATATTTACCCTATTTGATGTCTAATTTCAAGACAAGGTTTATTAAGGGATTCTTCCCTGATCCTGATCCTTGATTTTCTGTACTATGGTGTCACCTCAAAGGATATTCACTGAGACCTTTCCCGAACATCCCTGGTAAAAGTTATTCTCTTTTGAGCTCTCATAGCTCCAAATACATGGATGTGTTTGATTCCCTTCCTAGACAGTACATCCATGGAGGGCCAAGCTCACACAGCTACTTACTCACTCATCACCCAACAGCTCTCTGTGGAAGAGTCACCAAACATTCTCCTTTATTTTATTTCATTTCATTTTATATCATTTCTTGTCTATAGAAGAGCAACTTCCAGAACTAGGTCAAGAACACACTGTGGTTTGTCTCTGACTTCTGGGAAGTAAAGAGAAATGGAGGAGAATTTGAGTTATGATTCTTCCTCTCATTTAACCTCTATCTGGCTCTAACTTAACATAGCAGACTGTCCTGTTGTTTTTCTTATTTTTCACAATTGGCTTTTTTCAATGTAAGTGTCTTCACATCCCATGGACACAAATATTCAAGGTTGTTATCTGGCTTAAAGAAAATTCTACTGATGTTCTAATTTTTAGAAAGTAGGTAAAAAGAATTTCCAATATCTGCAAATATTATACTCAGAAATTAAGTACTGGTTTCTGGGCTAGGTGTGGTGGCTCACACCTGTAATCTCAGTACTTTGGGAGGCCAAGGCAGTTGGATCAATTGAGCCTAGGAGTTTGAGACCAGCCTTGTCAATATGTGACACCTGGTCTCCACTAAAAAGATAAAAATTAGCTGGGTGTGGTGGTACATGCCTGTAATCCCAGCTACTCTGGAGGCTTAAGAAAATAGGAAGGAAGGTAGGAAGGTAGGAAGGAAGGAAGGAAGGAAGGTAGGAAGGAAGGAAAGGGAAGGAAGGGGAGAGAAAATACTGGTTCCCAAATAAAACTAGCAAAGAGTAACATCATAGCCAGGAATCCACTTCATTACCTGCAGTTGTTGAATGAAAGATTAATATGAAGGAAACAAATGATTTTTTTCTCATTTGTCTAGTTTCTCTTATCTTCACCTTGCTTTATTCAGACATTCATTTGTTCTCATAGGCAACTTGGGATGTTGGATAAATCACAAACTGTGGAGTCATGCAGACTCAGATACCAATCTTAGACTCTTATACCTGCTTTCTGCATGATCTGTATCTTTTTCTGTTTTCTAATCCCTAAAATGGAGATAACACAGATCCCACAGTGGTCCTGGAAAGAGTCACTGAAATTTTATTATTTCCTATTCCCCTTTTATTTTGTTTTTTATTGGCCCCATGCTTCCTTCCTGTGATTAAACTTTTGCCCTGCCTCCTTTTGATGAAGACCAAAAAAGTATAGATTTGATGTGAAAAGATCTATATATCAGCAATGCCTCTTTGAAATCAAAGATATTAAATTTTGAAAACTGCTTCCTACAAAACTTTATTAAAGCTTGTCTGAAATAAGCAATTAAATCCCTCTCCAATTCCACTGGGTAGGTTTACAGGATGTATACAGAAGGCTTGATAGTGACAGAACTACTTTCAAGTAAAATATCTCTTCTCTACTTTTTAGTCTGAATTCAATTAATATAACCCTTAAACTGAAGGGAGGGCTGTGGGCAAAAGGATGAGAACAAATTCCCCATCCATAAAAAGCATCTGGCACAAGGAAAACAGTAGCAAGTCCAGATGGTACCAAGCTCTGACACAGGCCAGGGAATCCTCTATGGACAGAAATGCCATATAGATTTTGTATAAGAAAGCACAAAATGCAATCTTGAAAAATTAAAAATAAGAACTTTTGTGGCTGAATAGCTAGAATTTACTCAATATATTCATAATTAGGACTGCTTTATAGGACATTTAATTTATTACTTTATGTTCATGCTTTCCCTTAGAACATATATTATAAGATGTCTGATAGTTTTAGCCTGAGCACTTACATTGGCAAAGCATCGTTGTTACTGGGAGTTGAAAGAACCAATCAGAAAGGCAAACATCCGTGGCACCCAAGTGGATTCCATGCTATCAAATATGGTACAATTGGGAGATCAGCAATTGACCTCTAATTGTTGTCATTCAGCATGTTTTGGTGGATAGCTCTGCTTAAGATCTTCTGTATCAATTTATTCCTCTTCTCTTCTACTTTCTCTTCTGGGAAGCTAACAGCTAGTTATCCTCGGTTCATCTATTTCTTATTCAAGAATGCCTTCTTCAATCTACAGAGGCTGAATTAGTGCTCTCATTTCATACTCCTTAGTGGGCAGTACTTCCTCTGTTTAAGGACTTACTATGACTTTAATCTTTCACTCAAAGCCTGGCCTCCTAACCCAGAACCATATGAATTCAGGGAATGTACCCATTTCTTCCCATTCTTCCCCAGGTAGCACAGTGCCCAGTACGTGATGAAATTTCCAGCTATGTTTCATCAGTCTGTGTCACAAACATTGTTCTAGGTACATGTCATATACAGGAATGAGAAAAATTGACAAAAACTCTGCTCATGGAGCTTATGTTCTAGGAGAAAAGTGAGCAAAAAGCAAAATAAGTAAGTTATGTTATATAGAAATGTCAGTGGTGATGACTGCTCTGGAGAAAAATAAGGTAGGAAAAAGGAATAGGAAGACCGGGGACAAAGCTGTCATCCAGGAAATTTCATAGTGTGCATTAGACAAAAGGCAAAGATAAAAACTCATGAGGAAGCATTGAATTTAAGGAGTTTTATGAAAGCAAAATTATCAAAGCAAATAGTAAAGGATAGAGGAAGAATAGAAATTAACCTATCAGCAATCATATAAAAGAGGAGAAATGAACATATCCAGGTTGGTTCTTTGAGAAAAATTTTAAAATGTATAAACCTTGGGGAAACTGATTGATAAATAAAAGGAGGGTATACAAATAATCAACATTAGAAATAAAAACGGGAACATCACTGTCTAGTTTGATTTATACTCCCAAAGACATGAGGTCCTAGTCCTGGGAACCTGAAAATGTAACTTTAATAGGGAAAAGGATCTTTGCAGATGTGGTTAAATTAAGAATTTTGAGTTGGGAGGGTTATATTAGGCTAGCCTAGTACCTAAGTGCTATCATAAATATCTTTATAAGAAGGAGGCAGAGGGAGATATCACACGTGCACAAAGGTGAAGCCACGTGAAGATGGAGCAGAGAGAAATTTGAAGATACTGGACTTGAAGATTGAATTAATATGGCCACAATGCAAGGGAGGCTGGCTGCCACCATAATTAGGAAAAGACAAGTTGTGGATGATTCTCTAGAGCAGTGGCCCCCAATCTTTTTGGCATCAGGGATTGGTTTTGTGGAAGACAATTTTTCCATGGATGTGTTGGGCAGGGGTTGGGGGATGGTTTGGGAATGAAACTGTTCCACCTCAGATCATTAGGCATAGTTAGATTCTCATAAGGAGCATGCAATCTAGATCCCTGCATGTGCAATTCACAATAGGGTTCATTCTCCTATGATGTGACAGGAGGTGGAGCTCAGGTGGTAATACTCGCTGGCCCACCGCTCACTTCCGTGGGTCCCAGTTCCTAACAGGACATCGACCAGTACTGGCCCATGGCCTAGGGGTAGGGGACCCCTGCTCTAGAGCCTCTGGAAAGAACACAGTATTGTCAACAGTTTGATTTTAAACTGGTGAAGGTTATTTCAGACTTCTGGCCTCCATCACTGTAAGAAAATAAACTCCTGTTGTTTTAAGCTACCAAGTTTGTGGTGATTTGTTTCAGTAGCCACAGAAAACTAAAATAACCACTCTACTATAGATCCTGAAGTCACTAAGACATTAACTAGAGAAAACTATGAACAATTTTATGCCAATAAATTTGAAAACATAGATGAAACAGACAAATTCTTACAAAAATACCAACTAATGAATATGATAGAATAAGAGATAAAATACCCTGATACCAAAGCCAGACATGAACCTTACAAGAAAATTACAAGCCAATATCCCTGATGAACATAGATGTAAGAATTCTCGACAAAATACTGAAAAACAGAATTCAACAACACATTGAAAGGATCATTCACGACCATCAAGTGGGATTTATCCCAGGGATGTGAGGGTAGTTCAATGTACACAAATATGTAAATGTGATAAACTACATTAACAGAATGAAGGACAAAAACATATGATCCTCTCAGCAGAGGAACAAATGCATTTGATAAAATTTACCATCCTTTCGTGACTAAAAACTATAAAATAAATTACTTATGGAAGGAATATACTGCAACACAATAAAGGCCACATATGACAAACCCACAGCTAACACCATACCCCATGGTGAACAGTGGAGTTTTTTTCTCTGAGATCAGGAATATAACAAGAATGTCCACTCTTGACACTTCTATTCAACATGGTGTTAGAAGTTACAATTCAGCAAGTAGAAGAAATAATAGGTATCCAAATTGGAAAGAAGTCAAATTGTTCCTATTTGTAGATGGCATGATCTTACATATAGAAAACCCTAAAGACTCCACTAAAAACTATTAGAACTAATACATGAATTAGTAAAGTTGCAGGATATAAAATAAACATACAAAAATCAGTAGCATTTCTATATACTAACCACTAACTATCCACAAAAGATATCAAACCAGGCATGATGGCTCATGCTTGTAATCCCAGTTCTTCGGGATGCTGAGTTGGGCTGATCACTTGAGCCCAGGATTTTGAGACCAGCCTGGGCAACATAGCAAGACCCCATCTCTACAAAAAATATAAAAATTAGTGGGGCATGGTGGCACGTGCCTGTAGTCCAACTACCCAGGAGGCCGAAGTGGGAGGATCAATGGAGCCCAGAAGGCTGAGGCTGAAGTAAGCTGTGATCCTGCCACTGTACTTCAGCTTGGGTGACAGAGTGAGAACCTGTCTCAAAAAAAAAAAAAAAAAAAAATCCAAGAAAACAATTCCATGGAAAAACATACTTCAAATAAATTTAACCAAGGAGGTGAAAGACCTACACACTGAAAACCATAACACTTTGATGAAATAAGCTGAAGAAGATGGAAAGATATCTTTGTTCTTGGATTGAAAGAAATAATATGTTTTAAATGTTCATACTACCCCAAATAATCTACAGAGTCAGTGTAATCCCTATCAAAATACCAGTGATATTTTTCAAAAAAAAAAAAAATCCTAAAATTTGTGTGGAACCACAAAAGACCCTGAATAGCCAAAGCAGTCTTGAGCAAAAATAGCAAAGTCAAAGGCATCACACTACCTAACCCTAAAATATACTAAATAACTGAGGTAATCAAAAACAGCATGTTACTGGCAGAAAAAACAGCATGGTACTTGCACATAGACCAATGGAAAGGAATAAAGAGCCCAGAAACAAATACATGTAAATAAGGTCAATTGATTTTTGACAAAGACACCAAGAATACGCAATTGGGAAAGGAGAATCTCTTCAATAAATTGTATTCAGTCCAGTAGATATCCACATGCAGAGGAATGAAGTTAAACCCTTACCTTACACCATACAAAGATCAACTCAAATTGGATTAAATACTTTAAACTAAGACCTGAAGCCGTAAAACTACAAGAAGAAAATCTAGGTGAAAAACTCCATGAGGTTCATATTGGCAGTGATTTTTTGGATATCAACCCAAAAGCAGAGACAACAGAAACAAAAATAGACTAACGGAATTACATGAAACTAAAAAGCTTCTGCACAGCCGAGGAAACAATCAACTGAGTGAAGAGATCCACAGGAAGAGAGAAAATATTTGCAAACTGTATGTCTCATCAGCAGTTAGTATCTAAAATGTATAAGGAACCCAAAAAACTCAATAGGAAGAAAACAAATAACTCAATTTAAAAATGGGCAAAGGAGTGACCCTTTCTCTTGAGTACACACACACAGACACACACACACTCCCCTTTCTTGAGCATGTACTTTTCACTTTGTAATAAATCTCCATACTTTCACTCTTTTCTGACTCATTCTTGAATTCTTTCTTCATAAGTTGTCAAAAGCCTGGATACTGGCTGGAGTCAAGTTCCCACCCACATTTGGGGACCACCCCCCACAAATTCACCAGCATTATCTTCATGGTGAACCAGCCAGGATCATCATCACTCCCATTTTAGGACCATCAGCATTTGGTCATGCCAAGGACAAGTCAAGGGTATGGGTAACTGTAATTTAGAAAATGGGGTGCAATGGCCAGATAACGGGACCCTTAATTTTTAATACCATCTTGCAGTTAGATCTTTTTAAAAATGTTGAGAGAAATGGACTGAAATATCATATGTACAGAACTTCATGACTCATCATCAGAGCTCTGACTGTCATGGAAATTGCCACCTTCATTATGCTCATATCCCTTTGGGGGAACTAAATGGGGAACTAGATATGCTAGATGATCCCCTTTTGAAAAATGTACCTCCCCAGAGCCTTCTCTCATGTCCTAACTCAGACCCAGTTCCTGTACCCCCAGCTCCTCCTTCTTACCCAACCTTAGACTCCCCAGTCTTCTGCTAGTTCCACCATCTTCAGCACCCAGACTCCTGCTATTCCACCTCCTTACCAACATATATGCCCTTCCCTACCAAAGGAACAGAGCCCTGCCAGGGTCACCAGCACTGGCATTTTCTACCTTCCTGACTATTCTAAGTTATGCCCATTTAGGAAGGTGGCCAATGGGGATGCTGGCCATCCAGGTATATGTACCTTTTTCAATGTCTGATCTAGCACAATGCAGACAGATGCTGGTGTGGTTTTCACATAACCCAGCTAAATTCATGGAGGAATTTTGGGTTCTCATTCTCATTTGAGTTAACTTGGGGAGATATTCATATTATCTTGTCCATGTCTTGTACCCATGAGGCAAAGCAGCATATTTGGGTAGAGGCCCAGGCTCATGCTGGCAGCTTGTCAGCAGGGGATTCTGAAAAAATACACTGCAGGGCCCACGTCTGTGCCTAACAATGACCCTACCTGGAGTTACCAACCGTGCCGGGCTTATCTAAGAATAAGGAACCATATGGTGGCTTGTTTAGGGAGGGGAATGGAAAAATGTACCACTAAGCCTGTAAACTGTGATAAAATAAGAGCAGTAAGGAAAGGATGAAAACCCAGCTTTGTTCCAGGGATGCCTTGTAGTGACCCTAGGAAAATATACTAACATCGACCTCAATATTGGTACTGGCCAAATTTTACTAGGGAAACACTTTAGTAACCAGTCAGCACCCAACATCAGGAGAAAATGACAGAAATTGGCTTTGGGACCCCAAATGCCTATTAATCAAATTTTTGATGTGGCTTTTGGGATATTCAATAATAGGGACAGGGTTGAAGAGCCTGAAAGTTCGACCCAGTGTATCAAACAATGGGCTAGACAGCCAGCCCAAATGACAGCAGTTGCTGTAAGCAGTGACCCGCAACCTCAGGGTCACCCAGGGGGACGCTTCCAGCAAACCTGTAGTTGCTACTTCAAGTGCGGGAAGCCAGGACATTGGAGCAAGAACTGTCCCAGCCAGGGAAGCCCACCTGGACCCTGTCCTCACGGCAAGCCAGGACGGCTGTTGGAAAAGGGATTGCTCTCAGCTCCAAAGGGAGAGGAAGACACCTGATGCTATAATGGCCAAAACTGAGGACTGAAGGGGCCTGAGGTTCCTGGTAGCTCCCACAAAAGGCATGGTCATCGCAACTGAGGAGCCTCCGGTCACTCTTGACCTGGTAGGTAAGAATATTAATTTCTTAATTGACCTGGGGGCTGGTTACTCTGTCTTAAACAGCCACTCTCTGGGCCCTTATCCCTCCAAAAGCTGCACTGTCACAGGTGTCAATGGCACCCCCAGGAATGCTTTACTTTACCCCTGAGCTGCAGGTTAGAAAACTATGTGGTAGCTCACGAGTTTCTAGTTATGCCAGTGTCTTCCTCTGTTATTAGGACGGAACTTCCTAGCCACCCTCTGAGTCATTTTACATGCATCAGGCCTTTAGGAGCCCCCCTTATTAGCAATGCTTCTTTTTTCTAAGTCAACCTCAGAAAAACAGGAAATCTCCCTCAAACTAATGTCTCAAGTAGACCCTCAAGTGTGAGACCAAGAAACCTCTGACAAAGCAATACACTCTCAGCCAGTGATTGTCTCTTTAAAAGACAAAAATAATTTCCCACACAAGCATCAATATCCTCTCAAACCAGAAGTCAGGCAAGGTCTACACTCTCTAATTGAGAAGTTTTTAAAACATGGCCTCCTGGTTCCATGTCACTCTCCTTGTAATACTCCTGTCCTCTCTATCCAAAATCCAAATGGGGAATATTGTCTAGTTCAAGACTTATGAGCCATTAATGAGGCATTAGTTCCCTTACATCCTATAGTGCCAAATACTTATGCCATACTTAACCAAATACTGGGAGACAATAATTGGTTCATGATACTAGATCTCAAGGATGCTTTCATTTTCTATCCCTTTGCACCCTGACCCTTAATATTTGTTTGCTCTGGAGCAGACTAATCCTGGAACTATATTACCCAGCAGTATACCTGGACAGTACTGCCTCTGGGCTTTAGGGATAGCCCTCGCTTGTTCAGAAACGCCTTGGCACAAGAATTAAGGTAGATACAGCTAGAAAGGGGAGCCATACGGCAATATGTGAATGACATCCCTGTAATGCTGTCCCATTAGAGAGGACTCAGATAAGAATGCCACTCAAGTCCTAAACTTCCCGGGAAAGAGAGGGTATCAAGTCTCTCCATCCAAGGCCTAGATTTCTAAACCATAACTAAAATATCTGGGGTAACTTCTAAGTCCAGGTAACCAGAACTTGTCCATTGAACAACATCAGAAAGGGCTACCTCCACAAATGAAGAAGAAACTCAGAACTTTTCTGGTTAGGACAGGATTTTGCAGGATTTGGATCCTAGGATTTGGGCTCATTGCTAATCCGTTGTATGAGATCCTAACACGGCCAGAGCATGAACCACTGAAATGGTCAGGGAAAGAACAAGAGACTTTAGCTTCTAGCTGAACAAAGAGAGGTTTGTGCAATGATAAACCACACCAGCTGTTCTTATATTAATAATTCATGATTGGTTAAACTTCAAGTTCAAAAGATTTAACAGCAGAATACCTGGCTACATAATTTCAATAACCCCACCACTCAAACCATCTGGGATTCCATCAAATAATGTCTACCAAATGTGACATGGTTCCTACCTTTCCTGGGACCTTTAATAGCTATATTATTACTACTAACCTTTGGTCCTTGCTTGTTTAACCTCCTTGTAAAGTTTGTGTCTTCTAGGTTGCAACAGTTTCATGTCAAAATATTGGTCACGCAAGCCTGCCAACCAATATCTGCCTCAGATTCACTCTCCTAATGACCCACCCATGGGACTTTTAAACTAGGCAATCAGAGAATTCCAAGTACTCACTAGGCAGGACCAACACCCCAAATCAACAGGAAGAAGATACAGAAGACTGACCTCCTCCCTCTTCAACCGTTAAGAATAAGGGATGGAAATATCTGAGGGAGGAAAATGAGATAGGAATAATATAGGATGGTTGCAGGAGAATAGAAAATGCCAGGCAGCAGTTGCACATGACTAGCAAAAGGAAACTTAAAGCAGTTGCATAAGCAAGGGGCGACAAGACCCTAAAAACCAGGTTGTGGACCAAGATGGCTAAGAGAGACTGAACCCAACATGGTGACGGGTTTGACCTAGGTTTCACCTATAACCTCACTATATGCTTATTAGCATACTAAATTACACACTCATCAGTGCCGTGACGGTTCTGGGAGCATCCATATTTGGTGTAAAAACAGATGGCACCACAGTTCTGAGAAATCTCCACTTTGTCCAGGAATCTTCATGGCTCTTCCACCCCTTGGTTAAACAAACCCATAACGATAGAAACCCCAAACCCCCTTACACCCCTTTCCTGAGTGTGTACTTTTCACTTTGTGATAATTCTCTGTATTTTCACTAAAAAAAAGGCAAAGGATCTGATGAGACATTTTTCAAAAGAAGATATACAGATATGTGAAAAAATGCTCAAAATCACTAATTGTCAGAGATGCAAAGTAAAACCACAATGACATGTCAATTCACACCAGTTAAAATGACTACTATTTGAAAAGACAAAAGATAACCAATGTGGGAGAGGATGCAGAGACAAAGGAACCTTTGCACAATGTTGGTGGGAATATAAATTAGTACAAACATTATAGGAGTTACTAAAAAGATTAAATATAGCACCTCCATATGATCCAGCAATGCCACTACCAGGTATGTATACAAAGGAAATGATATCAGTATGTCAAAGAGATATCGGCACCTGCATGTTTATTGCATCATTATTCACGATATCCAAGATATAGAATCAACCAAAGTGTTCATCAACGGATGAATGGATAAAGAAAACGTAGTATATCTACACAGTAGAATATTATTCAGCCTTAAAAAAATGAAGCAAATCCTGGCATTTTGGACAACATACATGAAGCTGAAGGACATTATGTTAAGTAAAGTAAGCCAGGCACAAAAAGACAAATACCACACGATCTCACTTACATGTAGCATCTTCAAAAGTTGAACTTGGAATTAGAGAGTAGAACAGTGGTTACTTGGGCTGGAAGGGAGATATGGAAGTTGGTTGGTCACAGGCTACAAAATTTCAGTTAGGCTGAAGAAATAAGTTCAAGAGATCTATTGTGCAACATGGTGACCATAGCTAATTACAAGGTATTGTATTCTTGAAAACTGCTAAGAGAATAGACTTTAAGGATTCTCACCACACACACAGATAAGTATGTGAGGTAATACATATTTTAATTGGCTTGTTTTGTTAAAAAATCAAGAGATACACAATTTGAATTGTGTTGTAATTGTTTCAAAAATATAATATTAAATCAGTACCTTTATCTGGAGAAAATATCAGGCCCACATACTTCCCTGACAAATTTTACCACACATTTACCAAAGAACACCATCTCCTATGAATTGATTGAAAGAAAAAAGTTAGAGGTACTGTTCTCCCAAATTGTTTTGTAATAACTTTACAAATATCAAAGCCTGAAATCATCTTATAAAAAGAGAAAATTGTAGTATTTTCTTATCTATAAACAGATATAAAAATATTTTAAAAAATACAAGCAAGCCAAATCCCGCAATATATAAAGAGACTAATACACCATGTTACAATTAGATTTTTTTTTTTCGGAATGCAAAATCAATTCTACTTTAAAATGGCAATCAAAGTAAGTTGTCACATTACCAGATTAAGAAGCGGTGGCTCACGCTTGTAATCCCAGCACTTTGGGAGGCCGAGGCTGGTGGATCATGAGGTCAGGAGATCGAGACCACGGTGAAACCCCCTCTCTACTAAAAATACAAAAAATTAGCCAGGCGTGGTGGCGGGCGCCTATAGTCCCAGCTACTCGGAGAGGCTGAGGCAGGAGAATGGCGTGAACCCGGGAGGCGGAGCTTGCAGTGATCCCAGATCGCGCCACCGCACTCCAGCCTGGGCGGCAAAGCGAGACTCTGTCTCAAAAAAAAAAAAAAAAAAAAAAAAAAAAAGAAAGAAAAATAAGAGAATAGCTCAATAGATGCAAGAAAAACTATTTTTAAGAAAATTCAAAGTCTGGCTGGGTGCGGTGGCTCACGCCTATAATCCCAGCACATTGGAAGGCTGAGGCAGGCGGATCACCTGAGGTCAGGAATTCAAGACCAGCCTGGCCAACGTGGTGAAACCCTGTCTCTGCTAAAAATACAAAAATTAGCTGCACGTGGTGGTGGCGGCACCTGTAATCCCTGCTTCTCAGCAGGCTGAGGCAAGAGAATCAGTTGAACCTGGGAGGAGGAGGTTGCAATGAGCCGAGATGGTGCCACTGCACTCCAGCCTGGGCTACAAGAGTGAAACTCTGTCTCAACAACAACAACAAAAAATTCAAAGTCCATGCCAATACAAAAATTCTTAGAAATCAGTGGAAAAGAAGGGAAAATCCTTAGTCTATTAAATGATGTGTATAAGGAACTTATAGCAAACGTAATGGTAAAAACTAAAAGCATTTTCTCTGGGGTAGAAAATAAGGCAAAGTTACCTCTTGTCACCACTTTTTTTTTTTTTTTTTTTTTTTTTTTGAGATGGAGTCTCACTCTGTCATCAGGCTGGAGTGCAGTGGCGCGATCTCGGCTCACTGCAACCTCCACCTCCCGGGTTCAAACGATTCTCCTGCCTCAGCCTCCCAAGTGGCTGGGCTACAGGCACGTGCCACGACACCCAGCTAATTTTTGTAGTTTTAGTAGAGACGGGGTTTCACTATGTTGGCCGGGATGGTCTCGACCTCTTGACCTCATGAGCCACCTGTCTCGGCCTCCCAAAGTGCTGGGATTACAGATGTGAGCCACCACACCCAGCCGTGTCACCACTTCTATTCAACATGAGCTAGTGGTCTTTACCAGTGCAATAATACAAAAATAAGAACCAAAAGTAAAGAGTTGAGAGGGAAGAAATAAAGCAATAATTATGTGTGAATAATATGTTTATGTGTGTAAAAAATTTCAAAAGAACCCACAGATAAATTATTAGAATTAATAGGCAAGTTTATCCAAGTTGGTGGATGCAAAATCAATATATAAAATCAATTTTAATTCTATATATCAGCAAAAAGCAGAACATGAAAAATTTAAAATTAGCTAAAGATAGTTTCCCTTTATAATAGTAGCAAATTATTTATATTTATGATATGTTGTAAAAACTCAAAATAATTTTAAGATGCTATTTTATAAAAGCATCAAAAATTTCAAGAAGATCTAAATAAAGTGTGGGAGGTAACATGCTCATTAATAGGAAGTCTCAATGTAACATAGATGTAAATCTACACATTGAGCTATAGAATCAATGCTGTCTTAATTAAAATATTAACAGGTGTGTGTCTCTGTGTGTGTGTATGTGTGTGTGTGTGTAATTGACAAGATGATTCTATATTTTATGTAGAAATGCTAAAGCCAAGATACATAGGGGAAAGATAACAGTAAAGTGGAACTGCTCTGTCAGATATCAAGCCTTCTAAGTATTTTAGGAAGTAGTTAAGAATGTGTAGCATTGATACAAAGATTGTTGAACGAATAGAACAGAAAAGGAGAGCCAGAAAAAGACGCATATATTGCAAAGGCAACACTTTCGAGCTGTAGAGAAAAGTCAGTCTTTTCAACAAAGGGTGTTTAGACAACTGGATGTCCGTATAGAAAAACAGAGAGATATAATACTTAACCTCCATTTTATATCACACACAAGAGTGAATTCCAGCTCATTTGAATTTTTAAAAGAGAAAACAATGAAACCTTTAGAAAATAATGATTTACAGTTTTTTGTTTGGTTGGTTTCTTTGCGGACAGAGTCTCCCTCCGTCGCCAGGCCGGAGTGCAGTGCCGCAATCTCGGCTCAACGCGACCTCTGCCTCCCGGGTTCAAGTGACTCCCCTGCTTCAGCCTTCCAAATAGCTGGGACTATGGGCATGCGCCACCACATCTGGCTAAATTTGTATTTTTAGTAGAGATGGGGTTTCACCATGTTGACCAGGAGGTCAACCGTCTGACCTCGTGATCCACCCACCTTGGCCTCCCAAAGTGCTGGGATAACAGGCAGAGCCACCGCCCAGCCTCGGCAGTATTTTTAACCTCAAAGAAGGAAAGTATTTCTCAAACAGAATTAAAGCACAAACTATAGAGAAAAGAATTGATAACTTGGATCATGTTAAAATTAAGAACTTCATTAAAAGACACCATTAAGAGAGTAAAAATTCAAGACAGAATTAGAGAAGTTATTTTCTTATAACTGGATCATACCCAGAATAAATTAAAAACATCTACAAATCAATAAGTACAGACCACCAGAAATTTGAAAGGGCAATTTACTTAAACAGAAACTTCATAAAAAAGATATCCAAATGGCTAATAAATGTATAAAAGAGTGTTCAATATTATTAGTCCTCAGGAAAATGAAAATGAACACTTTTATGAAATACCACTACACAGTCATCAGAATAATTAAAAATTTAAAATATGCAATAAAATTCAAACTTTTAAAAAACTCTCCCACACTCTTGTTAGAAAAGTATATCGGTACAACCACTTTGGAAAACAGTTTAGGATTATCTGTTGAAGTTGAAAACTATATAGACCTTATGACACAGCAATGCTACTCTTAGTAATGTATTAACAAAAGCATGTACATTTAGGCCATGTGCTATGTGCGAATAGATAAATTCACAGAAGCATTATTTGTAAGAGCAAAAATTCTATACAACCGAAATTCCATCATTTGGCAAAACAAACAGTAGAATACAGCAATGAAGATAAGCAAATGATTGCAAAGCACAACATGGGTGAATTTCTCAAAAGTAATATTGATTTAAATAAGCCAGTCTCAAAATATCCTACACTGTATATTTCAAATTATAGAGGTGTCAAAAGCAGACAAACTTCTACTATGATGTTTTGGATGTGTGTTTAGAAGGAAAAATGGGTCACAGTTACCTTTGTTTTGGGGAAGGGGAATAGATATGCTTTTGAAGCTTACAATGTTTCAATTATTGACTTGGATGATGCTGTCATGAGTATTAACTTTATGAGAATTCATTAACAAATGTCTATGTTTTATGCACTTTGCTATGTTTAAAAACGTTTTAAAGGGGATATTGTGTACTCTTAAAGACAATGATATATTAAAATGTCACGATGATAATGATCATACATGTCATTGATAACACAACCCCCAAATACACAAAGCATCAACTGACAGAAATAAATCAATAGTTGTAATTAGAGATTGAGACATTTCTCTTAGAAACTAATATCAACTGGACAAAAACTAAGCAGTTGGGAAATATTTAAATAACATTAACAATGTGTTAAAAGTAGGTACTTCACCTACCACTCAGAATATTCACGCTTTTTTTTTTTTTTTTTTTTTTTTTTTTGAGACGGAGTCTCGTTCTGTCACCCAGGCTGGAGTGCACTGGCACAATCTCGGCTCACTGCAAGCTCCGCCTTCCTGGTTCATGCCATTCTCCTGCCTCAGCCTCTCCGAGTAGCTGGGACTACAAGCGCCCGCCACCACGCCCGGCTAATTTTTTTTTTATTTTTAGTAGAGACGGGATTTCACCGTGGTCTCGATCTCCTGACCTCGTGATCTGCCCGCCTCGGCCTCCCAAAGTGCTGGGATTACAAGCGTGAGCCACCGCGCCCGGCCTATTCACGCTTTTTTAAGCTCAAGGGGAACTTTCTCAAAAATTGGGTAGACAACCACAATGGAAATTTTTAAAAAATTACATGACTCAACCACATACAGACTACATTCTCTGAAAATAAACAACATATAATTATAAATCATTAACAACAAATGTTCTTAAATACATCTCTGCGAATATACATTTATACACATATATCAAGTTGCTAAAAAGTCCTCAATTAAAGAGAACATCATAAGAAATATTGTGGAATCCTTAAAACTAAATGCCAGTAAAAGCACTGCACGTCAAATTTCATGGACTACTGCTAAAGCAGTATTTAAAGGGAAATATATAGCTTTGAACACATTCATTTAAAAAATGGAAATTGAATAGAAATTATCAAAGCAACTGTGATATATTGAATTATTGTTTCTATTTACTTACTTTTCTGTATATCTGCCATGTAAATGTGCAGTTCATCCCACAAAACTACTTTGGAGTTGGCTACACGATGGACTTTGGCCAATGGTAGGTGGGTAGATAGAGACAAGCAATGGGCTTGAAGTGTATTTATGCCTTGAGACTTGCTTTCTTGTACCTCTGCAATCATCATGATAAAACTGTCTTCTGAGTAGCTGCCACCTCAGCAGTCTGGACCCCAGAGAGAGATAAATGGAGAAGACCTGAGCCATCCAGACCTGCAGGGTGAAGCAGAGCCACTCAGTCAAGCCCTATTTAGCCATAAGAACAACTCGAAGAAATAAGTGCTTTTTTTATAACTCACTGAGATTTTGTGGTTGTTATGCAGCGAAAACTGACTGACAGAAAAATCAGAAGTTGAGTTGCTGCCATAACATAAAATTAAAATACCTGGAAGTAGGTTTGGGACAAAGGCAGTGGGGGACACATCTGCGGAGAGCTGAAAAAGAATGTTATCAAAGGTGGGGGAAGGGGTGGGGAAGGCAATCTATGCTACATTCTAGCAACCCATTTGTAACAGTTTTGGCTGCAGTAACTTGGAATAAAAAAAATGAATCTAACACATTTATGGACTTGGGAAAGATGGCTTAGTGTCAAAATGATAAATGCATGCGTTGATTGCTCTGTCTATAATAAGATAAATGGATTTATAATAAGGAGAAAGAGATATACTCAGAAGTAAACTGGTCAGTTAGCAAGCTGAATTAGAGGGAATACAGATTATTTAATTAGAAAATCTGGGACTATAAACAAATGATTATAAGGAAATTCAACAGTTTCTAAGTACAAGATCAATATACAAAATGAAATATCATTTCTCTGTTCAAAAACAAACAAAAAAAACAAAAAAATACACTAACATAAAAAATAACTTGTAATTTGCAAAAGCTACAAATCTATGAAGCATCTAGGAATTGGTTAAAGAAAGACTTCATGGTGATACAGTTTAAAAATATCTCTATTAAAGAAATTAAATATATAAGAATAAATAGAGAGATAAACAGTCATTGAATTTGATTCACAAAAATGTTAATTTTCTCCAAATTAATTTCTACATTACAAAATCTAATAATATTTATAGAAGCATCAGTTTTAGGATTCAAAATAAGATTTTGAATTTTGAGTGGAAGAATAAAATTTCCCAAGTAACTAGGAATTTGAAACAGAAGACAAAGCGTGTTGTCATGTTTTGTGGGCATGGGTGCAGGATACACTCTATCAGATATTTTGATGAATTATAACACTATGGTAATAAAATAATATGGCATTATGGCTGTAACATATAAATTGTCCAAAGAACAGAATAAAAAAATAAAATAAACTTCTTTACCTAGGGGAGTTTTGTATGATATCAAAGTGACATCATAAATCGATGTGGAAAAAAGAGATTGGGATATAAATAGAATCTTATATACATTGAAAACATTCAAATTAGATTAAATAAGACCAAAATGTGACATTTAAATTATGAAAATAATTGCATAAGAAAGAAAGAATATATTTTAAACTCTGAAGCCATAGGATGAAATTGATGAATTTGATTTTATTGAAGTGAATAATTTCTAGTCAACAAAGGCAAAGGTCAATGTTATGAGATGCATGATAGACTAGGAGAAGACATTGCAAAAACTGAAAGTGACAGGGATCAATATGTAGAATATACAAAGAACTCCTGCAAATGAAAAAAAAAATGGTAGGAAACCCAATATAAAAAAAGCAAAGTGTATAAATAGAAAATTCACAGAAAGGAGAGACAGAGTAGGTACAAAAAACAAGAAAAGAAGCTCAGAGAAATATAAATCTAACCAAAAATACACTATTTTAAAAACAATTAGATCAGAAAAAGTTTAATAGCCAGATAAAATGTACATGCTCCTGAGGGGAAATGAAATAAATATACTGCTAGTGGGAGTTCAAACTAATCTAATTCTGTAGGATAATTTCTGTACTGAAAATAAATATATAAATGGTCAATGACCTACTAACCCCATGCCTGGACATATATTTCAGAAAAACAATTACACTGGTCCAGAAGGAAAAGCATCCAAAGATGTTCATTGTAATATCGCATATTGTATTAAGAATTTGAAAGCAACCTTATTGTTCATCACAAGGGGAATAGATAAAATATGCTATATGCCTTCAATGGCTTACTATGTGGCAGATTTCCTCCTAAAACACAGATAAGTCTTAAAAATCTAATGTAGAGTAAAAAATAAAAAACAGAATAAGATAGTCAACACAGCACCATTTCTGTATATTAAAAGTCTTATATAAACCAACATTATATATTTTTCAAGGACTCACAAGGAGACATTGCAGAATGAAAGAGACATGAGGGAATGAGATAGTATTTCTTTTTTTTTTCTGTTTTTTTTTTTTTATTATACTTTAGGTTTTAGGGTACATGTGCACAATGTGCAGGTTTGTTACATATGTATCCACGTGCCATGTTGATTGTATTTCTTGATCTAAGCAACAGAATTAATTCACTCTGTGTTCTACCTGTTCAAAATTAAAAAAACGTACTATCATTTAGTTTCAAGAAATTGCTAAATATAGGGTTAGTGTTTTAAGATACTAGGTTCAGGAACTAGACAAGCTGCATTCAAATTTAGCTGACTCGTGCACTAATTATTTGGTCCTTGAGCAAGTTATTTAACTTCTCTGAGCCTCCTTTTCTTCATCTGTAAAATGAAGATATTTATGTTATTTCCCTCATAAAGAAATTGGGAATATTAAATTGTATAATGTATTTAAAGAACTTAGCATAGTGTCCAGCACACAGTTAGGCCCACGATTGGTTTCTGGCTGGACTTGCATTGTGCATCAGGTCAACCCTGTTTCTATACTACTTTAATGCCCACTCAAGAGAAGCTCCCCAAAGCAGCCTCCTATGCATCTGCATCCCAAACACCTGCATTTTTCCCCTGCCCTAAAGGCTTTTCTCCAAGATTAAATTAAATTATCCTGGAGTATCATCTAGCCTCTCTTGGAAAAAGACATAAAGAGGAAGAAAGAAATTACATTTTCAACATATTGAACTTTTAAAATAGATAACAAAGTATTACCCTAAATTATCTAATTTAATCCTAATAACAACCCTTCGATAGTATATTTATCCCCATTTATCTAAGCTGAATATACTTAACTAGGAATAACATCACATAGCTAGTTAGTGGCAGAGTTGGCTTTGAACCTATACGTTAAACACTCAGTTTATGCATGTAACCAGTATGGCGTACTGTTACTCTTTATCACTTTTCCCCCGTATAAGCACCACCAAATCTTATTAAACCCAAACAAGTAAGTCCTGTGTCAAAGAATTCCTTGTGTGTAAAACCATACTCATATTAAACATCTATTTACTTAATAACCAGCACAGAAATTACTCTAAACTACTTGCTTATTTCTGTGGAGAAAGTGGCTTTTTTTCTATATGTACAGTTAAAAATATAGGCTACAAATCTTTTGATTTATAAGCATGAACAAATTTGGTACATTAGGGATGGCCAATTCATTTTGATTTCAAAAGGAAGACCCAGGCAAAATAAAAGTCAGTGGATATAAAGAATCTCTGAGAGATTATTACAAAAATACCTGCAAAATAGTGTTTAATATTAATCTCTAGTATTCTTCATTCGTAATGATATAAAATCCCATATTTTAAGGGAAAAAGTTAACACTTGTATGGCTATAGACTTCACTTTGGAAATTGCTCTTGTGACTTTAGCTTTCTATGTGTTTTTTTAAAATAGCAGACAGTTCTTCACTTCCCAATAAAACTGTGAAATTCGACTGAGAATGGCAGATTGAATTGGAGTGTGAATAGTGTGATTTAATGCTCCCGATAGTCTGAAATGTTTTCCTGTTAGGCCCTTTTAGCGACCCCTCCCAAAAGCTTGTTTGCATTACCTAAAATCAGCGCTCCAAAGTTCACCACACTGCAAAACACACAGGCTGCTATTATTTTCACAATGCTAAACACTTTTTTTTTCACACAGTGAAGTCCATTTCTCGTTTGATTGCATGTAACAAAATTTGTAGTCTAAAGCTTCACTGTTTCAGAATCCTTCATCAAAGTTGTGATATAGGACTTCTGGCAAAATTGTCCAAATAATCCCATATACTCTAAGACATTGTTTTCAATTCTTTTGTTTTTATATTTAGTTTCTTAGGGGATGGGGTCTCAGTATGCTGCCCAGGCTAGTCTTAAACTTCTGGGGTCAAGCAATCCTCTCACCTCTGCCTCCCAAAGTGCCAGGATTACAGGCATGGGCCACTGTGCCCAGCCTCTTTTCAGTTCTTTTAAAAAATAATACTGTTAAATATATATTATGCTTAAAGAGCATTTTCATTCATGGGTTCTGCTATGTCTACTATGTTTCTTTTTCTAATGTACACACATATACACTTTTGGTTTATGATCTTAAATCAAAAAACACTTCTTACTTGGAGCAAAGTTTCTCATGTTTGAAATTCTGGGACATGTTATGGCAATACATGACTATATTGGTACTTTTTAAAGATTGTACAATAGATGAAATGGTTAATTATTAATCTGGCTGGTGTCCGTAATGAAAAAGGGAGTTCTTGCTTTTAGGCCGCAGACTCAGTGTGTAAATCTCTTGTGTTGCTGCAATCATAACATTCCTGCAGCTATGGTGTCACCTATTGTAATTTTTCTGCTAATAAACAAATTTGAACTAGCCAGGAATCCGAAATTTTGAGACTAGTTGTTTATCTGAAATATACTCCAGAGAAATAGTAATGCAGTTCTGCTTTGAATTTAATTTAAACAGAAACAGGCAAAACAAATCTCTATGGAGGATATTTGACAATAATAAAATATTTCTCCCAGCGGGTGAGCTGGTAGCGATTGTATTGTGCAATCCAAGCTCACGTTTCAGTAGGTCATTACCATCATAACAAGCCCTTGGACCAACTGGCATGGACATGCAACATTGAGCCCCTGATGGTCACATTATTTCAGACCTTTAACTTCATGAAGAACAAGATAAATACTCCTGGGAAAGCAGGATTATATTTTGAAATTCCTTTCTTTTCTATTTGTTTCACAATAAGATGCAGTACACAATCCACCTACTGCTACTTGTTTCATTTTGTTTTTTTCCACACTACCAGGGGGCATGAGAAGCTGGATTTAGAGATTTGAAAGGCCAGATGCACTGATTTCGACACTTTCTTATCTGTTAGTCTACGGTGCTGTCCATTCAGGATGTAAACCATTGTGGATGAAACAAAAGCCTTAAGCATAGCTCTCTTTTCTTTCACAAGTTAATCACAAATTAAATTTTATAATAAGCAAAGTGCACCTAAAGTTTTTTGCAGAGGCCCAAGGATGAAGCATTCTATCTCATTTCTACCTCTCACCTAAATCAACAACTTGAAAAATATAGGTAAGAGAAGTCCTCCCAAGAAATGAAAATTTTCATTTTGTTGCTCTTTTGTTTGTCAATAGGGAAAGACAGGTTTTTTGGATCCCACCTAAATTAATTCTAAAGCACATTAATGGGCCAAATGAGTAGGATTTAAAAAGCGGTTGGGGGTGGGGAGGTTGTGAGATATTCTGCAAACAAGTTTTTGAGTAGCTATCCATCTCCATCTTTATATGGAGATATCACAGGAAGATGTGGCTTGGCAGTCACCAAATAAAATATATTTTTCATATGTTTTGTGGAGGTCAAAACAAAGTGCATTTCATTGGTTTGGTAAGGGAAAAAAAGGTTAAGTACTTTCATCTTGTTATTAAAAAGAAACCCTAACAAAAATTTAGAACCAATATTAAAAAGTTCATTATTTTTGGTTTATTTGAGAAAAGTATAAAAATGTTAAGCAAGTGTTTCTCCATCTTGTCTTGATATTGGAATCACCTGGAGATCTTTTGTAAGCATTCCAAAACCCAGGCCACATCTTGGATCAACAAAACCACCGTCTCTGTGGGTGGGACATGAGGAGCAGGAATTTTTGACACTCCCCAGGTGATTTCAATATGCAGACAAATTTGGGGACCACTGGCTTAAAAATAAATCGCTTATAAACAACTGGTGAAAATAAAAGTGATCCCTTAAAACAAACATATAATGCATTTGTCAGAGGTATTTGTTTATGTATTGAGAAACACAACATGCTGAAATGTCAAAATCCTACTTTATTTTCTTTTACACCTATGGCATCCATGATAAATATGTCAGTACCAGAAAAGTTATCCTGTAAGAATTTTAAATTATAAAAACAGCAAGACGGTTCTAATAGGAATTCTTTAAAGTGTGTGTGTATGTGTGTGTGTGTTTGTGTGTGTGTGTGTGTGTGTGTGTGTGTTTATGCCTAACATATTTTACAATGAGGACCTCTTTAGAAGATTACAGACATGATTTTTCCTTTTAGGTTTGTATCTTGCATTGTTTCAGTCCCATCCAAGCATTTAAAAAATATTAAAAGTAAAACATGTCAGATTTTATGTTGAACTGTTGCCACTCAAAGGACATTAAAATATAAAAAATACAATACCGAGCTATCTTGTTCGCTAGTGAATCTTGGTCATTTAGGTAATCTCATGCCCCTAAAACCAATTCAGTTTGGTGGCCTTCGTGTCATCAGCTTGCTTCTCTAGAGAACCAACCACCTCTGAAAGGTGAGAAATACGGTGGGCAAACACAATGACAAAACACCCTCAAGATAGGCAGAGAAGCCACGAAGGCACATATTAGCACTTCGCTGATGGCTCCAGGAGGGTCCAGTGGAAGCTACAACTTGACCCTGAGCAGCAAGGGCTGTAACCTCTCTGAGTGTAAAAGGCAAGAGAAGGCCATTTGCTTTCAGCAGTGCTGTTTAACCCTCTTGAATTTGAAGACAGCTCCCCCTCCTAATTCACACAGATCTCTAAGCTCTGCTTGTTGACTTCCCATTCAGGAAATCTGGTCAGCACCTCCACTGCTGCTCCACACAGCCTGCAGCTTGCCGATGAGCTCGGAGCAAGCGCATGATTTAATTGTTGATAGAGGGAAATAATGGGTATCTCTAGCAGGTTTTAATATGATCTTAAAATAGGGGGAGAGTTTTCTGTTATGACATTGACATAGAGGCGATGATTTTGAGTAATGCAGGATGATGTGGAGATGCTTTAAGATTAAATAAGAGCTATATAAAGGCTTGTCAGAATGAATTCTAATGTGCCATGAGACACTTTGCATACTCTTAAATATGCAAAATGTCTCTTGGCACCCTAGAATTCATTCTGACAAGCCTTTATATAGCACTTATTTAAACTCTGACTTTATTTTTAGGGAACAGGTACACAGAGATACTCTTTGAACGGAAGCAACAAAGGGCAGTGTTTATCAATTTGGTTCTTTAGCGGGGGAAAAAAAGGAAACGCAATACAAAAGAGCAGTCAAAAGTGGAAGCTTGTTTAATATTGCTCTACCATCATCCTGAAAGGCATAATAATTTGAGTTACACATCTGAACTGATTGGAGTTACAGAATCATATCTCCTTTTTGCATTTAACAATATATACAATATAAAATAAATACATTTACACAAATGGACATTTGCTGGAGCACACAGTATGGTACACATCACAAAAATATACAATTGATTGCTTTACAGATGTGAAGCCCATCTACAGCTATAGACATGGTTTTATTATTATTATTATTATTTTTACTACTGGCTATAATGCAACTCCTGGATTATTATAAGCAGTTTAAATTTTTTGTCCTTTTACGATCTTTGCACATAGGACTGCCATAAAATGTTTTCCTAGGCAGGTAAACAGAGACGCTTAAATAATTAAAATACAATCACCAACACCCATTTTCTCTTCTATAAGAAAAATAGCAGTTTTAAATTTTTTATATCTTTTATGTTATCATTTAAATGCAAAATAGTGGAATAAATACAACAATCTGATCTGATTGAAACACAAGTGTAACTACAAGGAGTCACACAATCATATTGCTTTAAATAAGAACGAACCTAAAAGAAGCAAAATTAAAATTAAAATCATATGGCTAAAACATACACCTTTATAACTTTCCAAAACTTCACATTAAGTAAATGGTCTTGCTTGAAACTTGAAAAGACTTCCCTCTAGTGAGGTTTAAGATGAGCATTTACCCTAAAGCCCGTGCAGTTCTTTTTAAATCTATGTTTTAGTTTTATTTCCTATTTGTGAGATACTTACTCTTTTGTAATGCTGAGAGTTACTTAAACTGAAAACTAAAAAATTGTATCTCATTCTTTGAACATATCTCCATCTCAGGTTTTCAGTTGGTTGGCTCTTACTTCTGAAGCCCAAGTACTTTAATGTGATACAGTGAAAACAATGTAGATATTGTATATATTTTATTTATATATAGTGTAGTTGAATAGTAGCAACTTAAACCCTGCACAAACCTTCTGGAAAATAATCTTTTTAAACACTTACATATATAAATAATCTTATAGAATCAGCACCTTTTTTTCCCAGGAGTTGTATTTTCTGTTGTCATTTTTAAAGGGATGTGCCAATTTCTGAACTCCTATCACAGCTATAAATTTCAAGTTATTGACCATCTGAATGAATTGCTAATGATGATTTATCTAGAATCACACTACAGTCACTTCTCTACTGAGAAACCACAATCTACAATATAGTCCCATATAGCTAATGATAGATACACAGTATTCCTAGCACTGGGTTGATGTTTCATCAACCCAAGGTATTTTGTTTAAAGCACACAAAGTAGCAATAGTTTTGGAAACGAATCTGCACCAAAAAGTTTTGCAACAACACAGAGCGAGTTAATAACAACATCTGAGAGATGACTGAGTGAAAGCCATATATACAGCATTTAAAAATTAGACTTATCTATATTCTTGAAATATTCAAAGTTTTATTTCTAAGCTATACATTGGTATTCTATAATAAACCATTAGAGAAATTATTCCTTGTTTTGAAAATATTATTATGATTTTGATGTGTATCTGTTCATAATGAATACTTGTTTGGAGTTTCAATCTCTTAATTATTATTAGGAAGAACCTTATTACTGGTAAGGAATAGAATATACTACTGTAGTCTCCTGAGGAATTGTACATCCAATATTGTCTCTAATTCTACCCTGTGTCTAAAAGCACACACCACAAGAATCCAAACACCACAAGAACAAGACAACAGTCTTTGAATGCAACATAAAATTCAGAAAAGCACAGCAAACATGAAACATTGAAAAGCTGAACTACATTTCTTTTGTTTGTTAGGATTACAATTTTAATTACATCTGTGTACATAGAATAAGACTGTTCACATAGTACAGGGAGCAGCTACTAACACTGGTCCATTGGTATAGCATTTGATGGAGGTTACTGTTTATTGGTTATTCGGCGACTGTAGATTTCGGGGCATCTAATTGATTTCTTCATTAGATTACACCTCTTAACAGTCTGGAACCTGACTGACTTTCATGCTGTGACAATACTGGTTGAAAAGCACACATATTGGCTTAGCTCTTGGTAAAAACTGCAGATTAATTTAAACGAACATTCCTAAATGAATAAACTTATATGGATTAGGTTTTAGAATTTGGTCAGGCGTTTTCTGTCTTTGATGATTTTTTTTTAATTCTGGCATTAGCCTTATTGCCTCTTAAATGAATACTGGCTCACAGCTCCTTCTGAGACAGGGTCTGTAACTTTGCAAACAGGCAGTATCACATTCCTAACCACCGTGGCAGCTAGAAATCATATGGCAATTGTACCTCCCAAGTAGAGAGGTGCACTCCTGATAATTCTACGGATCTATATCTCATGTGCAGTGCTTATATATGTGACTACTCAGAGTCACTGTAGGTGTAATCTAATCCTTTGTGTCAGTGAACATTTAGGTAAACTGGAGCTCATGTTAAGAAATTGATGTTTGGGACCAGACTGGCACACAACATAAATTGCATCCGTGATAATATGCACCTTCCCTTCAACTATTGCTTGAGTAAGTTAAATTCCCATATTAATAAATGGCTGAAAAGTGGTAAAGCTGGTACAAAAAAATCTCCATTTGTAAGAAGAAACAAAACATTTTTAAAAATCTTCCTTCAGGATTCATTTGTCCTTCATTATTGTTCGTAATTGTTCAAAGCCAGCACAAAATTGCAGTATTCTTATTTCTCTTTAGTATTGCATGAATGAATAAAGCTTAAACTATTCCCTGAAAAAGTTACATAGTAGCTAAACTAACAAATACCTGGAAGACTTGAAAAAACAATTAAGGAATCAAATGGCTGTAACTGATCTAGATGGAAAAGCAATGATAAGAAGCAGCCGATGCAACGTTGCTTAAGTTGTCTAATTAGAGGCTGCTCCCATGAAATCTAATACTGCACTCAGTCAATTCGTGTATGTTGCACTGTACTTTTAGGAACGTTGGTTCTCTCTCTTTGATTCCTTAGTCATTGGGGACGGTATGGTTCACAACAAGTTCACTGGCATCCATATTATGGATCTCCATCCTTTGGCAGGGCTGGCTTCCATCTCTCTTCAGTTAGAGACCTCTTTTAAAAGTTCAGCAGCAGAAGGAAGAAAAAGAAAGATGGAAAGAAGGTCAAGAGGAAAGGAAAAAGGAAAGAAAGGGAAAGGAAAGGGGGGAGGGAGGATTTTTTTTTTTTTTTTTTACAACTAAAGCTATTTCAAATTTAGAAAAAAGGGGGAGGATGAGAAAAGAGAGGAACGAGAGTAGGCAAAGAAAAGAAAGAAGGTAGGCAGGCAGATGGCAAGAAAATAAAGGATAATGGGAACTAGAAATGAAAGAAGCAAAGAAATAAGGGAGGTGAAAGAAGAAAAGGAGAAAAAATAAAGAGGAAGAGAAATGTGGGAAGAAAGAGGAAAGAAGATGATGGAGAAAGTAGAAAGAACTCATCAGGAACCTATGGAGGAATCTGAAAGCTGCTTCATAGTCTTGCTGCTAAATTATCAGTGCAGTCTGTTGATTTTTGATGTTGTTAACTAAACTCTAAGTTTCTTCGACATCACTCTTGGGTTTATTTTCCCTTTTTCAACATGAAGGATGGGAAGGCCCAGGGAGCTTTTAGTCAGACCTTGGCCTCCAACATTTCCAAAAAAAGTTTGTGCATGGGGACTTTGCCTTCTAGTTTGATGTTGTAGAAATGCTGCACGGCCTTGGTAGAGGTCTGCCTCAGGAGTGGCAGTGTCATCAGCATCTTGCCAGCTCGACGAGGATCTTCCATGTGCTGGCCAGCTTCATAATCCTGCAGCGCCTCATGTAAGACATCCTGAAGCTTCTGAACGGCTTCAACATCTTCTATGTGCATGGAGTCTGTGCAATGAAGCAAAAGATATAAGTAATTATAATAATAATAGCAAACCTATGTAGACTAGAGTTATAAAATTAGTTATTAAATTAATTATTTTTGAACTTCTCTAAGCTTGAAACTACGATTTGTTCAGAGTCTTACATTTCTACAATCTCTATTTCTTTCCAAATTTCCCTATATAATTTCTAATACTAGCTTAGAAGATGGGAATTATTAGAAAAGATCTATGATTTAAAATGTGTATTTTTCTTCCTCAGGCTGAGCCAGAGAAGGCTTTCTTTTAACAGATTACAGTCTTGACTATTTTATTCATTGTCTCATCCAGCTGTATATTCATTCACTCAACAAACAACCATGGAAGGCCATCTATTAAAAGTATTATCTTAGTGCTGTGTGGGGGAAGGTTGTTTAAAATTCTGATCTTGCCTGGAAAAGCCAGTATTTCCCAAAGAGGGGAAAAAATTGATGACTAAGATCCTAAGAACTCCATGTGACTCCATTGAATCTAGCACTATACAGAAATTACAATAAATTATTTATCCTTTTAGGATGTTTAATGTTCTAGTATCAGTTGATTAAAGCGTCCTTACAGAGTCTACTTCCCTGATGAAAAACAAATGGTGTCTTCAGATCACTGAGTTCTGAAATATTTTTCACATTTGTAAAGGTGAACTTTGCCCTTAAATGAATAATTTGAAAATCTAATTCAATCAAGCAAAGAAAGGGTTAACAGGTTGCCAAATTATTCTTGTGAGAAATGTGAGATGTGGGGAAAAAATAAAAGTTACAGCTCCAGCTCTAAAGCAGACGCTTAATTATATACAAGTTTGAATCATTTAGCACGTTTTATTGATTCTGATGACAGTTTATCTGTTAATTACACATAATGGAGTCTTTGGGGGATTCTTCATGTTTAATAATTCTAGTTCTCTGAGAATGCTGAGCTCTAAGATATATGTAGTTAGCCTAATCTTTCATACAATTCAAACATAGATCACATGAACAAAAAGAGAGAGGGAATGTAATTTACAATCAAGTGGCTAAATATATAATAAAAATGAAATATGGCAAAGTAATTAAAAGATAGATAACCAGTAGCATGTCTTAAAAATTTATTTGTATTTTGTTTAGTGTTTTTTTCATTTACATTGTCATTTTGAATCATTCCACCACATCACTGGTGAACTGACCACTATTAACATTAGGTAGTTTAATGACACCTCTTTAAAAAATTTTTGAATAATCTGGAACAAAGTTGCTTATAAGTATTTACTGCTCAAGACTCAATTTCTGCCTGGCAGAGCAAAAAGAAGGAATTTTTCCAAGTGGGAAATAGTGTTGATAGTGGTGCCCTGGAGCGGGACTCAAGTCACTCCCCAACATACGCCTGGCCTTTCCCTGTGGATTGTTTCTACCCAGCTTCTCTCCAGTCTGGTTCCTCTCAGCATGACAATCTCATCCACCTCCTATGGTACTGTCTCTTAGAAACAAACACACATAATTTCTAAAGTTGTCTAGGGGTTGGTAATGTTAGGGACAGAAAAAAATTCATAGAGATGATGGTGACATGCTCAGATATTCTTTCTCTCTCTCTATTTTTGCACTTAAATGCTACCTGAAGGAAAAATGGGAGGTATGGGGAAACACCATGGTGAGTCTCTAACACTGCAATATGGACCTTGTGCATAAGGGAACAGAGATGAGTTGGATTTTCCCAACTTATCCTGGGTCTAATAATTAGCTCTCTACATGAAAACAGAGTAATAGATGGAAGCAGAAAATGGGAATTACACTCTGCAGTGACAAAACAAACTTGAAATAACTATTTTCCAACTAGACCAAAAACACACCAGAATAAAAATAACACATTTACCATTTATTAGGCACCTATTTCAGGTGAACATGGCCTCATTTTACCTCCCCAAACCCTAGAAGACACGTGGCACTGGTAATAGGTGTCAGACTCAGGTTTAAATTCAGGATTCTTCAAATCAATAATGCTGCTAGAATGTAGAACACTAAATGTGCATTCCCTTAAAAAATGGGATGAATTGTCCTCTAAACACATCCTATTCAAACTCCCATCTTCATCAGCCATCTTCTTTACAGCATTCTTAACGAAGACATTGCCAGTCATATGAAAAGTATGTAGAGTATTCTCCTTGATAAGAGGCAAAACTAATTATTATTAATTTCCTCTTTAAATTTTCCTAAATCTGTCTCCAAATTCTATCATTTGGTCCTGTTTCTAACTACTAGAACAATACAGGATAAATTTCCTTTTTCTACATGGCATATCTTTAAATGCTTGAAGTCAGCTACACAGTTACCTCGGCCCTACCCATAGTCTTGCCTTTCCCACTACTCTTGCCCAGCAGGAGATATATTATAGGATGTCATGGGAAATGAGGCAAGAACAAATAGCAGAGAGATATGCTCACAAACAGCAATTAAGATTTCAAACTGTTCTTTAAAGGCTGTGATTTAGCACGAGAGATTTAAAAATGATTTAATCAAATTACTATGATAATTTAACTTCTCATTTATAGAAAAGATTCTAACTCATTTTAGCTTTACCCATTCTCAGATCTGCTAATACTTTAAATGCAAACTCACTAAATCTGAACTATTTAATTAGACAATGATTCAGCTGGCAGACTGCTGAAGAAAATATTAATCTCCATTAGGGATCCTAGTTCAAGTTCTGGATCTATGGTTTTAATCTCTGTTTTGTTCTTTTGGTTAAATTTACACATTGACGCCAGGCTCAATACAACTGGCATTAATGTATGTAATTATTTTGTTTTCATTGTTCATGCTGGTTTCTTTTTAACTATGCTTTAAAGGAAATAGTCCTAGTATTTGTGCTAATTGGAACCAGCTAAACTTAATGGATACCATAAGTTTATGAACTAACTAGACAGGACTAGGCTACATATTAAAAACAATGGGTGAGCTCTTAAAAACCTTGGATACTGAGCCCAAGTCTAGATCTATGAAATCAGAGACCAGAACTAGGACATCAGCATTGCTAAAACTCTAGGTAGTTCTACTGCCAAGCCAGGATTAAGAACTACTACTGAATTAGACAATAAGACAAGCAAATGCTATTCTAAAAGAATCAATATTTCAAAAGATAACCAGAGTGTATATGACACACATATTACTGCCTATATATTAAGTCTAACACCTAATAATAAAATAGAACTTTATCAAAACTTCCAATATTTTACTCTGTGAAAGAGATCCTAAAAAAATGTGTCTAGTTCAGATCACTTACTTTGGGAAGATAGCTAAATATCATCATCCTTGTAGCTGCAAATTTAATAAGACAGAGCCACTGAAAAAGAAGATTTTATTTTTATATCTTCCCTTGAATAAAATACTGCCCTTCTCTATGTTAGAAAATATTAATCATTGTGGGCTGGGCGCGGTGGCTCGCGCCTGTAATCCCAGCACTTTGGGAGGCCGAGGCAGGCGGATCACGAGGTCAGGAGATCGAGACCATCCTGGCTAACACGGTGAAACCCCATCTCTACCAAAAATACAAAAAATTAGCCAGGCGTAGCGGTGGGCACCTGTAGTCCCAGCTATTCGGGAGGCTGAGGCATGAACCCGGGAGGCGGAACTTGCAGTGAGCCGAGATCGTGCCACCGCACTCCAGCCTGGGTGACAGAGCCAGATTCCGTCTCAAAAAAAAAAAAAAAAAAAGAAAAAGAAGAAGAAAATATTAAACATTGTGTGCACAGACATAGCTACTCCAAAATACCTAAGTTCTGCTTGGGAACTTTCTTCTGGACTTTTAGACCATTCTGGGCAATACTTTCTCAAGAGTGCCAAATGTCATTTTGAGTATGGAATTGAATATTAGATACAGGCACAGTATATTCAGAGTCGAGCCTAGTATATAACATAAACCAACAGTCAGTGTAAACTTTTCTGTGAAATGCAGGACTTGATTTTCTTTGATGTTTGTGCACTGCCTACATAAATATGAGTAGTAAGGGAAGGGTGAATGGGACTCTCTCCAATCATTGAATGAATGAAACAGTATGTGATGGAAAGAATAGAGAAGTGGAAAAAGGTCTATTTTCTAAAAGAGAATTTGTATCTTTCAATTTCCATATGCCATATATATGGCACCTAACAGAGTGGTTCTTCGGGTAGCAATTGGCTAGCGTATTGAAGAACACTGGTTGATTGCCATGTCAAATGGACTCTAAGTTAACAGAGATGGTAGAATTTTTTTAACCTCTCCAAATGTTCACATAAACAACAACAACAACAACAACAACAACAACAAGAAACAGAGCAACTACATGACAAAACTAAAAACTCAGGGACATTTACAGAAAAACTAGGTGACAGGGTATTCCCAAAATATACATAAATTCACACACACACACACACACACACACACACACACACACACACACACACACACACACACACACACACACACACACACACACACACACACACACACAAATACCCAATGAGGTCTATGTGTGTCTGTATCCCCAGCTCTGTACTTATGTAGGCAGATGATGTTGGCCTAGGAAGAATGGCCAACCCTGGAAAGCACCTAAAGTGCCCAGGTTGTAATCCGATTCTAGGCTTCAGCCAGAAAATATTTAAAATGAACATGGAATATTTTGTCACACCAAACAGAAAGGATATTATCTAGAACTACTAGGTATTCAAAAAGATGTCAGAAGCCAACCCAAAGAGGTTCCCACTGACAAAAATGGGACAATTTGAGCTTCAGAAAGGATTATAATTGCAACTGATTGAAATCCATTAAATATGTTTGAATACATGTGTTTATAATTTTTTTCAATAGGACACCAATTATTTACTCTGAAAGCTGGTAAATAAAGAGAAATAATCAAGCATTTATACTACTTTTCCTAAACAAATTGTAACACTGGTAAGCAAATAAGAGATAAGAGAAAGCATTACTTTATACATATCCCACCTACTAAATGAAAAAAGAGAAGAAAAATGACAAAATTATAAATCACTGTTTTTCAACCCCCAGTGATTAATAAATTTAGGTAATGAACGTCAACTGTTGCTAACATCACAAAAAGAGACAGAAACAAACATTTTGTATCTTGCAGTGAATAATACATCACTTATAGGTGCCATAGGGATAGAACCTGAGTCTGATTAAGTCTCCGGATCCAGTAGCCAATTTGCACAAAATGCAAAGGGCAGAAAAAACATGATGAACTTCTCCAAGACTATGCAATCTTCAAAATCCAGACAGTGGAAAACCATGTACCTCAAATGCCCTGGCATCTTCAACTAATAAATTGTAGGAAAAATAAAATGAAGGAGGAAATTTGGAGTACAGACTTAAAAATTCATCCATTTTTTTTATGGGTAAATGAGCAAGACTAAATTGTAGTAACTAAGTATACACATTTATTTTAAAAAACTATAATAAAATAAAAGGAAGTGATGACTATAAAACTCAGGATAGGATAGTGATTACTTTTGTGGGAAGGGAAAGGGCTGAGATAGGAACAAGACACTTGAAGGGCTTTCAGGGGTTACGTTACAAGTTTTATTCTTAACCTTGCTTATGTACTCATCGTGGTAGGCTGAAAAATGGCCCTGAAGATATTCAGTCCTAATCTCTAGTACCTGTGAATGTTACCTGCTATGGCAAAATGAACTTTGTAGATGTGATTAAGTTAAGGATCCTGATATGGGAGATTATCCTAGATTATTCAGGTGGGCCCTCAATGAAAGCAAGTGTCCTTGGAAGCAAAGGAAGAAGAAAGCAATGTTACCACTGAGGCAAAATGCTACTCCTGGCTTTAAAAACGGAGGAGGGTGCCCTGAGCCAAGGAATTCAGGACCAGGAGCTGGAAAAGGTCATGGAAACGGATTCTTCCCTAGAGTCTCCAGAGGGAGTGAAAACCTGTCCATACATTGCCTTACACCTAGTGAAACTGATCGACGTTTGACATCCAGAACTGTAAGAGAATAAATATGTGTCATTTAAAGCCATCAAGTTATGGTCATTTGTCAACGTAGCATAAGAAACTCATACGCTCATTAAGGTCTATATTTTTATGTGTTTTCTGTGTTTTCTTTTGCATTAAAATGATACAGATAAAAAGAGAGAGAGAAATAAATTTCTGATGGATGGTCTCTTCTAGAAAGTAACGAATCAAGCAGAATTCTATGGCGGCTGTAGAAACAGGTGGCAGAAATATCAAGGAAGGCTTTCACATATCAAGTAGGAAGCTGAATCAAAAAAATGTTTAGGTTTCTTCCAACCCAGAAATCTTATGATTTTAATATTGAAGATAGTAATAATAATTCTGATTTTTCTGCTTAACCATGGTGACAATAATAAACTTTCCATCTCAGAGCTCTCCATTAAGATACTTTTAGTTTTTTTTAGAAGGCCTGTTTTCCTCATTTCTTGCTGTGGCTAAAAAGCTAGCTTTCTTTGACATTTACACCAGCCACACAAATCACTCTGACTGTATTTATATAAAATAATGAACCACAGAAAACCTCCATGGTCGTGGTTGTAGTTTCTTTCCTTCAGGCTTCTTACGAGTCCCAAATTACTATTAATATTGTGATGTTTACCTTGCGTAATGAGATTTACCTGCTAGGTCTTTTCTATTTTTCTATAATTACTTAAGACCTTCCATCTCTCTCTCCATATCTTACACTTTTCCAGGGGGGTTTTAACTCATTTTGCTAAAAGTCATAAGGACAATTATAGTATACTGGGTAAGTGAATGTTGATATCAATTTGGGTGGTGAATAGTTCAACATTTCAAAACATCATAGATGATCTGCACCATGCTAATGACCTTTTGTAACAGAGCTCATTATCTTAAAATATATAGATGAAAACAATGTTATGCTATAATCATTTCCTGGAAATAAGCAACTGTAGAGTATTTTATGTGCTTATTGCCCAGGTAATAAGCACATATTACCCAGGTATTTACTCAGGTAAATATCTTTGGAAGGCCAAAGCTATTTGCAGCAAATATTTTTGATACCATGCCAAGACACAGCGACCTCTGAACATGAAAAGAAACATTTAAGAGCCAGCTTTTATGTTTTAACCTAAAAATTGCAATACTGTAATATGTTTAAAATTTAAGGGATGTATTAAATTAAAAAAACTCATTTCCAAAATATATTATTCTAAATAGAATTAAAACAATCCAGTGAAGGCAGCCTTGAATAAAAACCAATGAAAAGTAAACAAAGAGATGGAAGGTTATAATTTTGATTTCTTATTTACCTGCTAGTATTACTTATGGTTTGTTCTGGGTAAAAATTAGGAACAAAGTTCTACCTGCCACACAAAGCTTACATATATTCATTTCTCATAAATTGTTATAATTTCTTGGTAAATGTTTCATGTCCAATTTTGTTTGTCACTTTCTTGGGTACTTTTATAGTCCTCTAACTCCAAGAAGATGGCAAGATAAAGGAAGTGGGCATGAAATTTTCAGTCAAATTAAAAATACTTATTTAGGCTCCCAGATGTGAAATTGTAATGGGTAAAGTCTTCTGCATTAATCCTTTTAGAAACATGTATATGATTATTTGTGGAATAGAAATAGCTCATTGATAGCAAAGGACAAAAGGTCCCACCTTCTGCCTCATAATAGCCATGCATGATTATCAGCTTTCTTCACATACCTGTGAAATAGTATTGGACATGCCTACTGCACAGGTATGTTGTGGGAATCAAATAAGATTCCCATTATTATTGTGTGGGAGTCTAAGTCTCTTTGTAGGCCACTCAGGACTTGCTTTATGAATCTGGGTGCTCCTGTATTGGGTGCATATATATTTAGGATAATTAGCTCTTCTTGTTGAATTGATCCCCTTATCATTATGTAATGGCCTTCTTTGTCTCTTTTGATCTTTGTTGGTTTAAAGTCTATTTTATCAGAGACTAGGATTGCAACCCCTGCCTTTTTTTGTTTTCCATTTGCTTGATAGATCTTCCTCCATCCCTTTATTTTGAGTCTATGTGTGTCTCTGCACATGAGATGGGTTTCCTGAATACAGCACACTGATGGGTCTTGACTCCTTATCCAATTTGCCAGTCTGTGTCTTTTAATTGGAGCATTTAGCCCATTTACATTTAAAGTTAATATTGTTATGTGTGAATTTGATCCTGTCATTATGATGTTAGCTGGTTATTTTGCTTGTTAGTTGATGCAGTTTCTTCCTAGCCTCGATGGTCTTTACAATTTGGCATGTTTTTGCAGTGGCTGGTACCGGTTGTTCCTTTCCATGGTTAGTGCTTCCTTCAGGAGCTCTTTTAGGGCAGGCCTGGTGGTGACAAAATCACTCAGCATTTGCTTGTCTTAATTCAAGATGGATTAAAGACTTACATGTTAGACCTAAAACCATAAAAACCCTAGAAGAAAACCTAGGCAATACCATTCAGGACATAGGCATGGGCAAGGACTTCACGTCTAAAACATCAAAAGCAATGGCAATCAAAGCCAAAATTGTTGATCTAATGGGATCTAATTAAACTAAAGAGCTTCTGCACAGCAAAAGAAACTACCATCAGAGTGAACAGGCAACCTACAAAATGGGAGAAAATTTTCGCAACCTACTCATCTGACAAAGGGCTAATATCCAGAATCTACAATGAACTCAAACAAATTTACAAGATAAAAACAAACAACCCCATCAAAAAGTGGGCAAAGGATATGAACAGACACTTCTCAAAAGAAGACAATTATGCAGCCAAAAGACACATGAAAAAATGCTCATCATCACTGGCCATCAGAGAAATGCAAATCAAAACCACAGTGAGATACCATTTCACACCAGTTAGAATGGCGATCATTAAAAAGTCAGGAAACAACAGGTGCTGGAGAGGATGTGGAGAAACAGGAACACTTTTACACTGTTGGTGGGACTGTAAACTAGTTCAGCCATTGTGGAAGTCAGTGTGGCGATTCCTCAGGGATCTAGAACTAGAAATACCATTTGACCCAGCCATCCCATTACTGGGTATATACCCAAAGGACTATAAATCATTCTGCTATAAAGACACATGCACACGTATGTTTATTGCGGCACTATTCACAATAGCAAAGACTTGGAACCGACCCAAATGTCCAACAACGACAGATTGGATTAATAAAAGGTGGCACATACACACCATGGAATACTATGCAGCCATAAAAAATGATGAGTTCATGTCCTTTGTAGGGACATGGATGAAACTGGAAACCATCATTCTCAGTAAACTACCGCAAGGACAAAAAACCAAACACCACATGTTCTCACTCACAGGTGGGAATTGAACAATGAGAACACATGGACACAGGAAGAGGAATATCACACTCCAGGGACTGTTGTGGGGTGGGGGTAGGGGGGAGGGACAGCATTAGGAGATACACCTAATGCTAAATGATGAGTTAATGGGTGCAGAACACCAACATGGCACATGGATACATATGTAACAAACCTGCACATTGTGCACATGTACCCTAAAACTTAAAGTATAATAATAAAAAAATTAAAAAAAAAGATTCCCTAGAAGAAGCTTAAAAAAGGAAATGTCTACAGAAAGATTCTGAAAAAGGATAATCTCTTGACCAGCAGCTAAAACCAGCTAAAACTATCTCCAGAATATCAAATCAACTAATTTAGTCAAAATTTTGTAAAATTGGCTAAGGCCCAGTTTTACTTTACACACATACACACACACACACAACACACACACACGTATGCACATATATATATACATGTATGAAACCAAACTGGCCACCTTTACTTAAAAGTAATCAATCTAAATTTTTCAGGCCATTTAAGGGATATTAGGCATTATTTAATTCACCTGCCTTATTTTACAGATGAGAAAACAGTTACGTATTTAAGCGACGTATTCTCAAAGGAGGTGAAATTTGGAATTAGAGAGTAGAAAACATTCCTCTTTTTAGGTAAAATGCATATATATACACAATATAATATATATATATGCATGGATGTGCGTATATGTATGTATATATGTGTGTGTATGTATGTGTGTGTGTGTATATATATCCTAAATAGATGGTATTACTGTTTCATTGGGGGGTTATTAGGAAAACCATATCTAAAAAGGCTCCCTTAATGGAGTGATAATGAAAACACACTAAGTCAAAACTATATGAGGGTTCAAATATCCTAATTAAATATGGTGCCCATTCCAGTATCCTACAGAAATCATAAACGTTCTATACCTTGAAATTATACAACTATACATACATAACCATTTGTCCTTAAGAACAACAGAATGCTTTCATGAGGTTGTTAGAGTTATTTGTGATTTTAAATTGATAACCAAATAATTATTCGTAGCTTGATATCAATAGGTGATATTGTTCTGGAAATAATGTGTAGAAGTAAAAAAGAAAACTCAATTTGAAACATGTTTATCTTGAATGGATTGGACTCACCTGGCTTCAGGCTGGGGTGAGGCAGGGGTGACAAAGACTGGGATGTGAGTGGCAGATTTAGAGATTGAAGGTCTTATGAATTGAGCAACAGAGAATGGTCAGACTAAAGTGATTCATTAGCTTAAACTGCTTTTAATCTTACCGTACATAATTTCAAACAAATTTTTAACATAAGAATCAAGAGATCCAATGAAGAGAAATAAATCCCATCATATAATCTTACTTAGGTGCTTATAGAAATATTTTACTATATTTTCTAATACAGAGATGAAATTATAGAATCATAGAATTCCAGAATTGGAAAGAATTTGATATTAGTGAAACCTCTTGTTATATACATGAAAAAACTGGGGCCTAAGAATTACAATTTAAAATTGTGACCTGGAGTTTTCTTTTAAAATTCAGTCGCACAGAGATATATCAGGGATGCAATAATTACTCAAGAGGTTTTTAATACTAAAAAATAAGAGAATACATAGCTTAAATGAGACTGTAAGTTTCTTATCTTCAAAAGTAACTGGAACTATTATTTAGGGTTTTCAAAGATCTGAACTTGAAAACTGCAGAATTATAACAGTTCATGACATATTGTTGTTTTGGCCATACACACAAAGATAGAGTTTCCAGTGATGTTCTGGTGTTATAAGTATTCCTGAATTCACTTATGACAGAAACAAAGCTATAAAAATATGAAAGCATCATTAGGAAGCCGGTTACCTGTTTTCCAAGCATAAGCACAATATTTATAATTATTGAATAGAGACCAATGTTAACAATAAGCTAAAATTTAAATAAATGAGACAATGGTTGTTAACACCTACAGCCATGCAGGAAAAGCTAAGATACCTACCTAAATTACACTGAAATCGATTTTCATGTTTGCACAAAAAGTTACTATGTTAATCTGGAGTTCCTAAACACACACACATACACACACACACACACACACACACACACACACACACACACACACAAATGACAAAAAAACAATAGAAGTCCTTTAGGGTGTCTAAAGTATTAAAATATTTTTATACTGATATGTGTATGGGCAGTTTAAGAAACCAACATTGGATCTAAGCAAGTTTGATTCTACATTCAATCTTGGATCTACAACTTTATTGGTGTGCTCCAAATAACAGTCAAAAATGGAATAAAATAACATCATATTAACAATATCAAAGAAAATGATTTTCTGAGTTGTTTACCCCAAACTAAAATGATGGGGCTTGCAGGTTAGGTGGGTGAAGAAAAGGCCATAATTACACAACACAGTAGAGGTGGCACAATTTAGAGATTAAAATAGTCCTTAGAGTACTTAATCAGTTATTCTTTAGTATGGACTCTGATTCAATTGATTTTTCTTGGTACTGAGGGGCTAAGTGAACGATGGAATCACCTGCAAGAATATTTTGAGACAGAGGCTTTTTTGTAGAAGAAGCAATGTTACTCAACTACCATGATAAGAGAAGGAGAGCTTATTGACCATTTCTGACTTTAGACATGAAAAATAAATGAACTAATTCTTTAAAGACTTTCTAATCTTCAGTCACTGCTGTGAGGTAGTCACTTCCTCTCCCAGAAGTAGAATATGTGGATTAGGACATTTATCTATCAGAAATATTAACGCTTATACTTCTAAGCAACAGAGACAAAAATGCTGCTACTAATTAATTCAGGTACTCTATAATACTTCGTCATAAAGTATACATCCAATATCTAAAATTATACATTTTTAGCAATTTTGTTGATAAAGTTTTAGCATTGCTCAGCATTCATGGTTAGTTAATAATTTTTAAAAGCAATTTGAAACAAAAGGTATAACACAGGCTTTAGTATATTTTAAAAACAATTAACCAAGTAAGTGTTTTAAATTAGAATTGTTTCATGATTGCCAAATAAAAATTCTTCCCAAAACCACTGTTATAAAATATTTCATCTCATTTTGAGAGATGGTATAATGTGAAGTCCATACAAACTAATAAATCCTCAGAAAATTTCTACCCCATCTCTCACTTTGATCTTCTGGAGAGGGAGGGCAGGGGATTCTTCAGGGTTCATAATAACAATGTCATTTGTCATAAGAAATCATATTTTATAATTTCACAGGAGAGTAGAAGAAGAGAGTGTGGTGTGGTGAGGAAGAGGGTTATATTCACAATTGAAACTGTGAAATGCTAAACTCCATTATGAAGACAAATAGGAAAGTACAACTCCATTGTTGAAAACAATTTCCCTCCTATCAGTCCAAGGATTCATGCATCAATATTGTAGATGAACTGTTAATTACAAAATCAATTAAAAATTATTTCTAAAAACAGTCACGCGTCCCTGGCTCTCATGGGGGCAATTTGGGCAGAAGGTCTCATCTCACTAGGACCGCGCCAAATCACAAAGTCGTCATCCACAAGTAAGCAAAAGCAATCTGGTTTTTCATTTTTCAGCGCGGCTGAGCCCAGCCTGAGATTGATCGTCACATATGGCCCCAGAAAACAAACTGTCAATACCTTGAATGCTGCAGAATTTGAACAAATAGCCGTCCGCCCATTCAAGCCACTCATTGCATCCCATTTAACAGATTTTATTGACAGTTTCCTTCTTGTAATTAAAGGGAAAACTACTGGCCGGCAACCAAGACAAAGTTCAAAGATAGGGTCAAAACAAAAGCAGATGGAGGGGCACGGTGTGACTGTCAATGGTACATAGCATCAGAGCACGTTATTGACACACAGGTATCTAATGATCGGCACGTCATTAAGGAGGGATCTATCCTGAACTTTATGCAAATGCTAAAAGAGACTTAAGACCATAATAAAGCATTAAGAGAGGCACACAGGGAAAAACAACAAAGCACCAACGATTTTTACTTATTAGAGGTTGCTCTCTATTTTAGCATGTTTCAGTTCAAATGTAAAGCCCAGTTATTCCCATAATTCTTAACCCTTACTGCATAGGCAGAATTTGACATCTAAAGAACTCCAGAATGTAAGAAAACAGTGTTCTTTGATAACCAAAACTCAAAGCAACACTAAATACATTTTCCCAATTGCACAATTTGCATTTTTGAGGGAAAAATGATTTGTGTGTATCAACAATTCCCTTGTTTTAACTTATGCATAAAATACAATGGAACTAATTTTGTCCTGGGAGTGTCCATTTATGCTATTACTACAAGAGATTTTGCTTTGCCATGATCCAAATTAGTACATGCATTAGTTGATAAAAGTTTCAAAGCATTCAATAAGCAAGTCAAATGAAATTAATTCCTTTTAAGTATATTTTTCTTATTTCTAACTTTTCACTAGAAAGCTATACTGATTATAATTTTGCTGACTCATACAAAATTTACAAACCAGGTCTAGCAAATCCCTAAAGAAGTTAAGGAGAGGGGTAAAACTGACATATTAAAAAAATGTAACAATGACTATGTCAGTATGCCAACCTGAATTAGCAAGAGCTATAGCTTTGAGGGTGACAAATTCTTCTTTTTCCAGCTTCATGCTCTTGTATTTCTTTACCAGCTGCAGGATAGCATTATTTAGATCAAGAAGGCCTGCTAATTTGGACTGGTCTTCGTCCATTATATAATCGTCTGCATAGACAAGTTCATCCTCAAACGAAAGAGACCGGTATACGACACCAAGGATCAAAATTTCCATCCAAGCACTCTGCAGAAGGCTCATCTGGTCCGCCAGGGACAGCGTGGAGAAGCCTGCATGGAAAGATGGGCAGATCAAGTTACTTTAAAGCCATAATTTCATAATGCAACATTAGTTTCATATGGTAGCTGGCTTCTGCATCAGTGCTCAAAATTATGCTGAGCTTTGATTAGAAGCTCTTAAAATTTTCCCTGGATCACTTTGCGAAGAGCAAAGTGAAAGTCACAAACCAGCTTCTTCAATTTGTGGGTATTTGCTCTAAGTTTATAGACGCAGCTTAGGGGAATATAATAGAGATGTTGTTTTCTTTCATTCGAGAAGAAAATACCATGTAATCTTTAAATATACTTGATTTCTGGTTGAAGTCTTTAGGAACATCTTATAGGAAGTCAGATTTTCAACTACCTCATCTCTAAAAACTACTATTGGTAAACAACGTAAAAGTAAAAAAAAAAAAAAAAAAAAAAAAGAAGGAGAAGAAGAAGCAGCTAAAAATAAAAGGTAAACAAACAATTTAGGCCATAGAGCTCAGCACAACTTGGAAACATTTCTGTATAATATTAATAGTTACAAGCACAATGGATGATGAGTTACAACTAGGTGAGCCTTCTTAATTGGCTATTTCCCCCCACTGATATTTAACATGACTTTCTTTTAAAATTAGTGATAATTGGTATAAAAGAAAGTGGAATACTTGGCAGCCTGGCCTCCTCACCAAATAGAAAAGCCTCATTCACTATTGTTGTTAAGATCCAATTATTTAAAAAGTTAAATATAAATAAAGGTAACAGGGTTTGGTGCAAAGGAGTCAGATTCTGAATGTAAATACGGGCTCCACTTAGCTACTGGCTCTTTCACCTTGAGCAAGAGAAATTAACTTGTATCTTAAATTTCGTATTTGGGAAATATAAAATATCACCTACATAAACATTAAGCTATAACCTGCAATTCAGTAAGTGTTGCTGTATGGTTGATATATGTTATTTTTATCTGAATTACCTACATGATCACTTCAATTCTTTTCTGCAAACCTGGGATGCATTCATACATGCATATTTAAAGTCCCTCTGAGCTTGAGAAAACATATGCAAAAAAATTAAAAAGAAAATGTTGTTCAATAGAGAAAGAGGAAGCAGTACAATTAAGTCTACTTAGGAGTAAAGATATATATATTTATATATCAGAGGGACTAGATCTGTATTCTAAAGTGAAGATACCTGATGATCAGCAGTTTTTCTCAAGTCCTAAAAAAGAAATGTTTCTTAAAACTTCACTTTTATTTCCAAGTGTATGCCTAAGACTTCTAAGGGTAACCATCCACCTCATGGATTCTGAGGACAGTGGTACCATCATTTAAGGTCCTGCCACCAGTAATTCTACAGAAAGGAAGGACCATTTTTAATAATGCAACTTAAGAAATCTATTTTTACTCCCTTTCTAGACCTTATTATCCAAATCATAAGTAGCCACTGATGCCCAACCTTTTTAGGCTGCTGCTTATGGTCACTGTTGCTGTCCTTTTCATTCATATCAAATTGTGCATATCCCATATGATATTAGAAACTACAGCATAGTAAAGAAAAGCAAAGGATTTCCTGACCTATTGGTGAAAAACAGTGGTTTGCCATTTGGTACCATTAATTCTAAGTGCTTAATAAAATCATCAGAAGGGATGAGTCAAGCTTTTCTTAAGGGAATCTTTAAGATATGTGTAAAAATGCATTTCTTTCACTGTTTATCATGGTGCTTACAAGTTATTTGACAGGATTACTTTTGGACTGGCTGTGTAAGTCTTGTTTCTTATTCTGTTTTTGTCATTGCATTTGGGGTTAAATTAATAAATATCCTCTTAGAGATATAATAGCTGATTACATTTTAAACAGCGATTCAACACAGAAAACTAAATTATTTAACCTAAATAGGTTAGGCTTCAGATGCTTTTAATTTTAGCAATGTTATATTCACAACAAACAAACAGAAAACCACATTGCTCTTTTTTCTATCCCCCTCCAAGGAAAAAAGGTGCAATGCAAATCCAAATATCAATCTCAAGAAAACATACTAAGTAAGAATTTCTTATGTAAATTAAAATACTAAAAAAAAAAATCATCTGGAAAGTTATGAGCAAAAATGAATGGGTCTTTTCAATTTGCCTTAGTTTTCTTGTTCCTTTTCATGCTCCCAAGCCGCAGTTTTTCTGCAGCAGCAGATGGACAGAGCGTGTAGCCCGCAGCACCTTCCTGTGACAGCCCTATTCTCCCTCCCAGACACTGCTGTTAGTAAATAGATTTACACATTCTCCAATCTCCACACATCTTTCTGCCGAATAATTAAAAGCAGGATGATTAGTTTATTGAGTGGAAGGAGGAACTTTTTTATTGAGGTCCATCCACGATTTTATCAGGGCCAGCACTTTTACGGTTGTCAGGGGGGTGCAGGCATCCAATTTTTCTTATCTGCCTGATTAATACAAACGCTGTTTCAGGACGCATTAATTAACAGATACAAATCTACGTTCTCATGGAAGGATCAATACGGAGAAGAAAAGAGGCATCAATGTGAATTTAGTGCTGATGATGGAGAAGGCACGCTATCGACATTTACGTGCACGGAAACTTTAAAGTTGCACCGGTCCCCCTTTGTCCCTGTGATTTACAAATTAACAATGTTACAGCCATAACAACATTTCACACATTTCTTTGGGGTTTAATTAAGCAAAAAACAATAAAATTTCATTTTTAAAGTTGATCCTGCAATTTGTTTCTTCTATATTGATGGTTGTGTGTGTGTATGTGTGTGCATGTGTGTGTGTTTATCCTTCCTGCAAACCTAACTTTTTCATTTTGCTTTGCTATGAAATAAAGAGAAGGAAAAAAGGGGAAGAAACAGCTCTCCTTTTTTTTTTTTTTGGTCAGGGAGCATGGGGAGATGGTTATAGCACAAAAGGTTTGACACGTTTGCTTGACTGATATCCTCAAGTATATTTCAGCTGATTAAAGGAAGTATACTTTTTGCAAATCCAAAAGAAAAAGGACAATCTATGCCTTACAAAATAAAATAAAATAAAAGTCTGAACTTCTATCTTTTCTTGGTCTAGAAATTGTTGGCTCTCATTTTACCCCTTTCCTACCACACCACTGCAATCTGGAAGCTAATACAAAGAGCTCTCCTGCCCAAATGCCTGAGCAGCAGTTAGACAGCCTTGTTATGAGATAGTCATGTTCATCTGGTCACTAAGGAGGCCAAATACATAATAGAAATTTTATCTTAATTCCATAAAATTATTTTACCTTTTCTTTAGGAGTTCTAGCTATGTTGCACATACATAAAAACGCATGGATGAAATAACATTTTTATCAATAGACCTGAGCAATGTACAAAATTCTAAATAACCAAGGCATAAATGAAAATGCATGTTTTAATAAGCTGAGTCTAAGGAATTCTCTTAAAACATAATTGCTCTATTGGCTTACACATGCTTGTATCCAAATGATAATTACTTGTTTGTGTTTTTACCAGGTATTTAATGGTAGTTTATAGCTCTTGGGGTACAAGTTAGAGGTCTTCATCATCTGTAATATTTAGCTATCTTTGGAGAGGAACCTCTTTCCCAAGTGAAATAAAATATGCTTTGCAGTTGTGTCATTTGAACTTCATGTTTTGTACATCCTGGGACCTTAATCTTCGGTGTGTGACAGGTTATAGTTTTAAATGTTCAGCCGTATTACAGCTTTTTAAAATACACTGATACCATGGCACATTTTTTCTTCCCCAGCTACAGCCCATTCCATGCATATCGCTGACAACTTGGATCTCTCTTCATCTCCGTCCCAGAGTCAGTGCTATTTAATGTATCTCGGGCATTTTGCTTGCAGAATGACTCTCTACCTTGACCCACAGTTAAATAGCATGTTTATCTGCAATACGGTGTGCTCCAAATAAACCAGATGACAGTTGGGAATAACATTATTTGGAAGGATTGAAAAGCTTCTCAAGAGGCAGGTACCCCTGAGGTAATAGGCTTGAAGAAAGCATGTTTTGTGCCAACCATCTTGCCTTCTTCTACTGGAAACTTCGGAGGTTGACAGTGGTGCCATGGGCACTCGTCAAGCACTGTTTTTTTTTTTTTTTTAGCCTGGCAAACTGATGCACTTTGCAGTCAACTTACAAAAAAGGCTAAGCATTTGAAAGTGTGAAGGGCAAAAAATATCTGACGGCTAGTCTTCAAAAATACACTTTCATTTCAGAAAGCATAAATGTTTATTTCCTGAACAGAGTGTTGACAGAAATAGGCTGCAGCACAGGCATTTGGGTTTAACCCCTGCTAGGCATTTTCTTCTCGGCTGCTTTCTTGAAATAGGGAGCAAGCATTTTAAATCTTCAGGGTATCTGTTAATATCAGTTAATCATGGCATTGATTTGCCTGATCACAGTTTTTGAACTGTAGTTTTTCTGTTCCACAAAAAAAAAAATCAACATTTTTCAACAACTAGCATATCATGCTAGAACTGTAATTATGCCATAATGACTCACTGAGATCACAAATGAAGTTCATTTTGAGAAGCTGATTAAGCAATGCAACGTAAGCTAGATTCTTTTCTTTCCCGTACAAATAAACCTAATGTTTACAGGACCCAGAGAAGAAAAGAATAACAGTGGCACTAACATTTGGTCTTAGCTACCAATAGACACACAGATGCATAACCCTTGTTAGAGATAAACTTATTTTGTATTTTTAAGCCAGATGTTCTTTTCACATATGGGGCAGACATATCACTTTGTCCTATGATTCACAAAACACACAGCTCAGGGGCCTGTAGGAAATTTTATATATATATACATATATATATATGTATATATATATATATACACACACATATATATATGTAAGTTTTATATATATATGTAAGTTATATATATATATATATACACACACACTTTTTTTTTCATGAACTGGAACTCAGTAGGAGCTAGTGTTAAACAGCTACAGATGGTTAACTGCAGAATTGAAAGCTGGAACATCTACATGGTGCTATCAGAAGCATTTTATTTAAAATTTTTCTTTAAAAGAGATGATAATGATTATATTATGTTTGTACTTAAGCCTTAGATACAATACTTATAACACTATTCTTTGGATCTTTACTCCTTTCGGCTGACCATAATCCAGATTTCAATAATTTAGATTCAATCACAGTTGGGTGAAATGTAAGAATAATTGACAAAAATGGAAAATAGCTCCCTTGCTAGCTAATTTAATCATTTGTTTCAACATTTGTTGATTCCATAAGGAATGTTTCTTTATCTCTGTTTTTATACTTTAAGTAGGTTTCACATTGATTTTATGGAACTATTATTTTAAAATAGTGGTCAAACAAGACAAGTACATATTTCTAAAATCTAAAAGGCAGGGCTCAGGTTTTAATACAATTTTATACAATACAGGTATAAAATAAATTTAATACAAAATTTAATACAATTTTAAGAGCAGAAGTGACCACCTTCTATAAAACTGAGCAAATGATCTAAGCAGTTGTGAGGAACTAAAAGGGAGGAGAACAGAAACGCAAAGGTAATATCTACCAGTCCAAAACAGAATTATCACTGTTAACTGAATTTACAGGTGCAATTGACCACTGACCACTCATGCTGATTATATAAACAACCAAATGAGTTTACAATTAGCCCGATTACAGGAACAGAAATTGAAAACATGCCCCCATAGACGTGGTGAAATGCTTTCTTTAGCAATTATTCCTGGTTTTCCAATCAGCTTGCTAGAAAAATTTAAAATATAATAGCAGCCTAAAACTTAAAGTATAATAATAATAAAATTAAAAAAAATAATGGCAGCAAAGAAAAAATATTTCAAGTGACAATACAGGAAAGACTCCACATGATGACAAGAGGTTTTGTTTTGTTTTGTTTTTTTCCTGTGAGTGGGAGTTTTTTTTAAGAACTGCCAACCTACTTTGAAAAGTACTAGACACAGGGCCAATGAATGCCTAATAAGAATGTAAAGACCATCTACACGGAGTGTGCAGCTCCTCTTTGGAAGTCCTTGCTTACCCCTACTTACCTAGAACTCCTGAATAACCGGAGAGGATCTGAAATAATTCCCTTAGATTTTCCCAAACTCCCTCTTACTTGACCTCAACTTTACTTCTTTTGTCCTTTCATCTAAGCCAAGAAGAAAGAAAAATTGTTGGGGGGCATGGAGGCAAGTATAGGCTGAGCTGCCTTAAAGAGAGAAATCTAATGGCTTTCTTTTCCTACAACCTTTATTTTTTACTAGTTGAAAATAAGTTCTGCCTGGAAAGCAGACTGAGTGAAATTTGTTTGGCCATCAAGAAAAAAGGAAAGCAATGCCATATAATATAGGACTCTAAAAAATATATTTAAAAATGGCATTTTTGAGTCTCACTTTGGGATTAGATGGATACTGAATAGGGAAAAACACCATTTGGAAGACACACTTCTGATTTGAAAGAAAAAGGATCTGTGCTTGAATTTGACTTGCTTTACCAGTGCACTGGTAGAACCAGGTCAAGAAATATCATAGAGTGCTTCAGGGAACTGACCAGTGGTCCACAGAAAACCAGTCCCACTTTGGAACCAGATAACTAAACACTATCCACTTCAGGAAATTCCCAAGGGGTCCCCATCAAATTTGGTCTAATAATTTAAAATTCAAGCCTCCAAAATAAACACATACAGGCTCTATCTTGAACTTTGGAGAAAGCTGACAGATATCTCCACAAGCCTTTAGAGTCTGTGGAAAACATTTAGAAATAAATACCTGTAAGATAAAGGTTTATAGTCATGAAGTGACACCTGAGAGGAGAGGATAGTGAGGGGAACTATAACTTTGAGGTCTAGAGATCTGTCTACAACCAATGGTATTAACTTAGCCCCTGTGATGAGCTGACTTGTGCCATCCCACCCAAAAGATCTTAGAGTCCTAACCTCCAGGACCTGGGATCATGACCTTATTTGGAAATCGGGTCTTTGTAGATGATCACATTAAGATGAGGTCATTAAAGTGGGCCTTAATGTAATATGAGTGTATCTTCATAAAAAGGGGATATTTGGACACAGAGATGGACATGTGCAGAGGGAAGACGATGTCAGGACACAGGGAGAATACTACCTACAAGCCAAGGGATGCTTGAGGCCACCGGAAGCCAGGAGAGACAGGAGAGAAGCATGACCAGATTTGCCTGCAGAGCCCACAGAAGGAACCCAAACCTCCTGCCACCTGCTCTTGGGCTTCCAACCTCCAGAGCTGTGAGCCAATATATTTCTGTGGTTTATGTGGTTTATGTCACCCAATCTTTGGTACTTTGTTTTAGCAGCCTTAGCAAACTAATACAGACCCACAGGTGACCTTCTTATCTGTCAGTTGCAAACTGTGAACTACACACTTCTGAGGAATCTTCCAGTTCCAACAGTTTCTAATTCAGAATAATAAACAGAGCTAATTTCATGAAGCACAAGGCTGTCTGGGTAATGGTGAGCACCTCAGACAAAATCCATGGACTGGGAGTAAATAGACCTAGAATTGGGTGCCATCTCTGCCACCAAGGAACTGTGAAACTCTGAGGAATGACTCAACTTTGCTGGTTCCTGCTTTCTCATCTGTAAAACTAGAAGGTAGCAAAAGTATTCCTGAAGGTTTATTTCAGCCTTAAAATTATTAGGCTTCCAATGGTTCTACTGTGACAAAATTCAAATCAACTAATATTTAGAGTATCTATTACAAGTGAAGCACTATGCTCAATACCATTGGAATATGCAAAATGAATAAGACATAATCCTTGTCATCTAAGATTTTATAGCACAGTAAAAGTGGATAAGACCATAACAACCAAAAAAGAAAAGTATTGCAAGGATGGATCCAAGTACATGTCTATGCAGAAAAGGAGAGTTTAGTGCTTGGTTGTTCACATTCTCCTAAATGTATCCATATCCATCACTTTCTCTCCTCCCCCTGACCCCAGTTTTGGTTAGGCCTTCATCACCTTTTTGGGGTAAATTTTAACAGCATCCTTACCAAAATCCGTTTATATCTGGTATTCCTTTCTTCCATCCTACCCATGGCTAGTCAAGCAATCTTTAAAATATGAAACCTATGCCATTCACTCATCAAAATGCTTTCTTGGTTTCCATATCTCCTACAAGATAAAACTGAAACTCTCTGGTAGAATATAGAACTTCTTTCACTGTTTGTTCCTTTTCCCTTTTCCTGCCATATTTCCTAAAAAAAATCTTCCTCTAGTAATTCCTCCATGGATTTCCTTATATGTTAAGTGAGCTCATTTTCCTAATCCTAATGTCAAAACCCACAGCTCCACTATTTCCCTAAGCACCGCCATCCATCTGCCACCTCACTCTTGGCCGCCTTGCTCTTGGCCCTTCACTGATCTATCACCAAGTTTTCTCTTTTATACTTGTGAAATCATTTTCAAATACACACACTTCTTTCCATTCTCATTGCCATGATCGTTGTCACTGGGTAGCATCTAAGGGCACTTGTAAAATATAAATGTGAAGATGAAGATGAAGACATAAGCAGGAGACACAGAGCTGAGTGTATGTGACCGCTGAAGTGAGGGAGTGGATGTGAAGATCTGCTGCTTGATAGATATATCTGTATCCTCTGGACAGTGGTTTGCCATGTTCTAGATAAGCTCTTCAGGGTGGAGATCTCTGATTTGTTTCCTGCTATATCTCCAGCTCCTCAAACAGTGCCTGTCACATAGCTGGTGCTCAGTAAATTGTGCTAAATGAATGAATAGAGAATTCCTCAACAGCTCATTGACTGCCTTTCAAAAAGATGGGACGTTAGGAATGAAAAGACCATTCCAGAAACCAGATCCCTCCCCCACAGAAAATATATCAACATATAACAAAAAGGGGTGCCTAATGCCTTTTCATTAATTCAATGAATGTTTATTAAGGCACTGATTTTGTACAAAGCTCTTTGCTTATAAGTGCTTATAAAGTATATAGGATTTTTATTTGGAGCCACTTAGACTCTGATAAAGTCCTGCCTAAATTTATTCACCTCAGCCAGTTCTCTTCAGTTTAGAAGTAAAGTTGATGTTTGGGTCATATGGACTAGCTGCTTCTCTTATAAGTAACCATTCACAACAGACTTCATGAAAATTTCACAATTACTTTTTTGTTATTTATAAGTACTGTCATTAATTTATCTACCTATCCTAGTTGTATAATTATTTTGACAATATGTATACATTTATAGTCTGTAGCTTGGATTTTAAACCTCTGAAATACTAACCTAGTGAAGTCATGGATGAAAACAATGCTCATTGCTTCTTACTACTTGCAGGAATAAAATATTGTATGTCTACTTTTTCAACATAAATTTTCAGGCAATCCCAACCTAATTTTTGTCAAGTCTAAGAAGGAGCTTCTCATGAGAACATTTTCCACACTAAAACATTTGCAAGAAGATGAGAAACCCTGGCATTTTATCATTATGGGCTGCTTCGCTCTGAATCAAAAAAAGCAAGGAGGAGACAAGGTAATAAAAATGCATACATAAGGCGTTTCCTTCTCAGTCCAGTTTAGAACAATGGTTCCTCACTAGGTAAACACTCACTTGTCAGAAGTACTTGCAACACTACAGTCATCGCAGCACCGAGGGAGTAAGGGCCCTTCCTATGATAAAGCAGCAGATTAGACAGTTACAAACAGCAAAGAGGGTTCCTGTCTGTTACATCCTTTCACTGTGTCTGTACACACGGGTGTTAATGTAATTTAAATGCCACTTAGATATGTTTCAGGTTTATCAGACTAGTTTGTGTATCCATTCTTACATGATAATTTCGAACAGGAACCATTTCTACCCGCTGTGGGAACCAGCATAACTATAGATAGCTCTATGCAAATAATCTGGGCAAGTCAAGCAGAATCTATTTAAATCTAAAAGAAATCAGGTAGGACTTTGAGGAAATGAAGCAGGAACCAAAAATATTTTTTAATAGGTCAGAACCAGGATCACATTATTTTGGTATAAACTTTGTTTTTCTATTTACGGCTAGCTGAGAGTTTGGATTCATGAGAAAATTATTCTGTTAAAGATTATAATTTTTCATTGAAAATAGAGATAGGAGGAGAATCACATGCAGATGAATTTTGTGAATATAAATTTTAGAATCAAAATATGCTTTTTAAGTCATGCAAAATTTTAATAAACTAACCAATATGTTATCAGTAGACAATGTCATTTGTCAGGCTTCAAAAAGAGATAGGCTTGCCTCTAAAACTCTTTAAAGCTGTTGAAGAGGCAATCCCAGCTATAATTTTTGGTTAACTTTTTTCAAACAACAACAAATTATTGCCACTTCTGCCTTTCTACTTTTTAAGATTTGATTTTCACTATTTCTAACTCAAAAATATATTTAAAGTATAAAATAATTTTTTATGAATTTTCTGTTTCCCACACATGAAATTTAATAATAATATTTTTAAAGGTGAACTGAACTGCTTTTCTTGGGAATATTCCACAATTAAAGGAAATTTATAATTAGTGACTTAGCTGGCCAGGTGTGGTGGCTCATGCCTATAATCCCAGCACTTTGGGAGGCCAAGGCGAGTGGATCACTTGAGGTCAGGAGCTCGAGACCAGCCTGGCCAACATGGTGAAACCCCGTCTCTACTAAATATACAAAAATTAGCTGGGCATGGTGGCACGGCTATGTATTCCCAGCTACTCAGGAGGCTGAGGCAGGGGAATCGCTTGAACACAGGAGGCGAAGGTTACAGTGAGCTGAGATTGCACCACTGCACTCCAGCCTGGGTGACAGAGCGAGACTCCATCAAAAAAAAAAAAAAAAAAAAAAATGGAAAACGAATAGTAACTGCTATGGTTGCTTCATTTCTGTTATTAGAGTCTAATATTTAAGAACCTTTTAAAAAGCACATTCCACACACTGAATAAATTGAAATAAGCTGTAGTGAATTAGATTAAAATATAGATAGATATATTAAGGTCGGTCTATCTATCATCTCTCTATCTATCTATCTATCTATCTATCTATCTATCTATCTATCTATCTATCATCTATCTATCTATCTTCACTGATGTAGTACAAAAGACAAAACTAGAAGGAAAAGAGAAGTGCTCACTGGACCCCAATCTGATTTTGGATTAAACACTGCCTATTCAAGTAAGGTGAAAGTTCAAAGTTTCTCCTAATACTGCTTGCATTAATGAAGGTAGAGTTGCTGGCTTTAAGGCTCAGGGTATCTTGTCAAAAAGATCTTTGTGTAACAGTTTTCCCATTTGTGAAGGCCTCACCTACACACACATTAAGCACAGAATGACAGGCGTAGTGAGAACCTGGGTCATTTCATATGGGTTAATCTAAAAATTTGAAAATTGTATTTAAGCTGCCACGTACAAAGGGAGTTGTGATTGTCTTATGTACTTTCACTGAAATGATCAATAATCAATTCTATCTTGGATCTCTAAAAGAAAAATCACTTATAATTTCTGTACTACCTTTAAAAACATAACTTCAAATCCTTTCAGAGTTACCTAATTGGTCCCTTGATATAGAAATACAAATTCCAATAAAAGCACTAATTATTATGGACTTAGTGTTTGTGGAGTTTTAACACTGTTATCTCTCCTTGTCTTACTATTACTAGTTACAAGTAAAGCAGAAAAAAAATGAAAATCCTTCAGGTGTGCTTTTCTCAATTTTCCTAAAATAGAAACTATAACTCAGTGTCTCTAACATATGCCCTAGGGGGAGGAGAGGCAGAAAAAAAAAAATCAGGAGGTCTTCTGCATAAATGGAAGTTAAAGGATTTACAGCATAGGCCATTAAAAACAAAGTGCCATATGTATTCATGAAAGAACGTAGAAGAAATATGTTATCCATGAGATGCATGTCACAGATATGAAATTATAGCACGCTGACCCTGAAACTCCACATTCAAATAATATTAGAAATCCTTACTATTGATGCTTAAAGACCTAGGCATAATTTGTGTTCTGGACAGCATGGAAAAACAGCTTCTCTGAATTTCTAGCTCTGAGAGTTCAGTTTAAAGTCAGCCTCCCACATTATTTTTCTCTGCGGCTAATGAAGATCTGTTTGTGAATATTTACTCCCAAGTTCACGGCTGGTGTTTGCTGGCTCAAGCAGAGCTAAGTCATTATGGCTTGGCACACGTTCCACCGGGGAGGCGACCAGTTATCTTCTCATTGACAATAGAGGCAACCCCTTCGATTCCTCTCAGCCCTTCCTTCTTCCTCTCTACACTGTCCCCAGTTTGGATGACTAGCCAAGTTAAAATGAAACCAAAACAAAAACATCAAACAACACGGCTCTCGGAATCCCTCAACCACATGAATGCAGAATCGTTATCAGTGGTAAAAGGCTGCCGGTGGTATATATTTACTATGGATATATGATACACAAACCAAACCTGTGCCTCTTATAATAATTCTTTCTGTGAAGATCCTCCATTCAAAAGTAGAATGGAGGAGGCAAATGTAGCTGCAGTTAAAAACTCTCATGCCATAATTCTTCTCCTCCCCAAATGAACAAGAGCACCCACAGCAGTCCCTCTCAGCTTTCCTGCTTTGATCTGCCGGACAGTGCATTTGCCTTTGTATCCCACCTTTCTCCTAGGCTGTGACCATTTCCTTTCATGTCACTGAAGCCCTGCAAAAAAAACCCCAGGAAATCCTAGAAGTTTTTATATCAGGTTGATTCAAGGAAATATGTGAAGGAAAATACAAGGGTTACCATATTTGGAAGTTGCCCTGTTTCCTAACTAGATTTGAGTAGCATGAACATTACCTCTGGAGGCAGAGACTCTTCTGTCTGCAACAGTCCAAAATGAAAGGGGGAAAAAAATGGAGGAAAAAAAAAAAAAAAAAAGCTGCCTGATTCTAATACACCTAATTAGCCATCGGCAGACTCTTAATTGCATACATTAGGATGATTCCATAGTGGAGATTAATTCTAAATATACCCAAGCAGCTGGTTAAGATGCCATGGATTACAGTGTGGACTGTACTTTTCCACTTAATTAGATATCAAAATTAAGCAGCAACAAGCATTTTGACATAACGGGGATCAAGCCGCTGCTTGGTATCCCAGAGCTGCACTAAAGTGACCGCTAAACAGAGCCGCACAGATGGAGAGATATTAAATGCCGCACTGGAAAGTAATTTCAAATAATAAAATATCAATATTTACATTTTAATTACCCCTACTGAGAGCTGCTCTGTCATTTTCACTATTGCCGACGCAGCAAGGGGTAGTGGAATGACATTGCGGCTCTGGCTGCAATGACTATTTTGTTTCCATTAAAGAATGACAAGTGTTTTAGAGGCAGTGACACTCGGTGTGTGAACAAGAATGACAGCAGATCAGAAAATTCTTATTAAGGGACTAAATGCCTCAACAAGAGAATTTGATCTGAGCACCAGCTCCTCCTTGAAGCACATAATCCTTTCTAAATTTTCTGCTGAAAGTTTATTACTGGGGAGGCCCAAGGGAAGTTTTAGTCTCCCATGAAATATTTAGATCCATAAAACATTATATGATGATTGTCAATTTAAAAACAATAATACTTGACGGGAACAAATATCCAGAAGTTATGTGTAAATCACAACGAGGTTGGGGGTTTTCTTTTTTCATATTCTCTCATTTAAATTGACAATACCATTGATGATGTTTCCTGGAAGCATATCTAGTTCTTACTGAGTACATGGATGAAAGCTTGGGATATAGCTTAGAATAGTTATAATAAAAATATTGGACTTGTTTTCACTATCTTTTCTCTAGCATTTTATTGTACCTGACTAACTCAATTATAATTTTCTTGATAGAAAATAAAGTCGAGGATGGGCTATAATTTGTGTATGTAAATGCACATCCATGTGTATAAATACTAAATACTTTAGTTTCTGTTATTATTTACATGTAGCAAACTCCTAGCGGCGCTTACAGGCCCTCACCAAATTTAATTACTCTTTATGGGGTGTGAAGATGAGATTATGAAAAAAATCAAAGGTATATATTAGATGTGACATGCTGCATTCGCAGGATAATAAATGAAAACGGTAAAGTCTTCCTTTGGGGATGCCTGTCAAAACTGTAGAGATCTTGAAAGAATTTTAATGCCTCAAGATATGAGAGAGTGTATAAGAAAAACTCCTTGGTCAGTATACTATAGTAGGCGGTTAACTGACCCCCTATCTCAGAGCCTGCATTTATTTAATGTGTAGAGATGAACAACCATAAATGTGATAAATGGCTACAGCAGGAGGCTGAATAGAATTTTTCAAAGAAAAGAAAAGGGAAGTTGGGGAGTTCTAGAGATCCTTAGCAGTCTCTTTTACTCCCATTCTTTTTAAAGTATCAGTTTTGAAGTTGAAATAAAAACTTGATAATAGGCATGGTATACTAACGCGTGTTCCCTAACTAGCGGATGTTCCTCTTAACAAAAAATAAAAGTGCAATTGGAAAGTATTTCCTAAGCATCCCTAATGCTTTTAGGACAAGACAGATCCCCATTTCTCAGCTACTAGCACCTTTTAATTTCTGAAAGAGCCACAGTTGAAAATCTTAATTAATTGTTCCATACTGCTTCAGGATCATTATGCAATGTAATAAAGGCCGTGTAATTATGAAATTTTACAGCCATTATCAAGGCTGATGGCTCGTATTTCATCCTCAGCTGGACCCAATGGCTTTTAGGCTCTCGGCTCCTCTTTGATGAACTACAGACAGATCTATCAGGCCCAAACAATATCCAGGCGAGGCAGCTATAATAGCTACCTACAGATGAAGCCATAGATAAAGATAAACTATAAATCTACACACACAAATGCAGGCGCATTGCCTGGGGATGACAGAGGAGAGAGGATGAGACACTTGGGAAAGGTAGTTGCTCCCACGAAGGCCGCCTCCTGCGCTTCTCGCTCATTCACTCCAGAATGGGGTGGATTTTATAAAAGACAGCAGAACCCCAGTGAACATCTCATTTATTCTCCGTATCTTGCAATCAAATGAGAGAAGGAAAGGGTGTCCATGAGCATTGTATTTAGTGCATTATTTAAAGGGCAGAGACTACTCAGATATCTTAACATCTATTTCAGTAGTGAAAGAGAAAGCTAGATATATGGGATTTTATTCCCGGCACATAGCACTAACACAGCAATCCAAAATAAGTAATCTGAGACAAATTCGATTATAGCTCATGAGTATCTCTTTCATGGATATTCACATCTTTAAAACAATAATTCAAGAACAACAAAAATCCATGCTGAAATGTAGGCAGAGAAAATAACATTGTATTTATACATAACTAAAACGTTTGTAGTTCACGCGTATTGACTCATTTTGGAATGTAGGAGTTCATGTAGCCAAAGAACTGACGCAACTATTCTGTTTACCGTATTTCTGACATATCTCTTTTGGTGAATTAAGCATTTCCATAAGTTGTTTTACACATAAATGTAAAAAGGTCATCTACGAGGTTCGTTTGACAACTGTAGGGGTACACTCCAGGGAACATCTAGTTCAACTCTGCCTTTGGGTTGTGGCAACATCATAGAGCTGATGCCCTCGGTCCTTTTGATGGCATCAGCCTCATGTTGGTTTGTTTCATGAATGTGACCAGATAGCTTGTCTGCGATGTGGCTTATCCCAAAGGAAAAGCCCATCAGTGGGTCAATCCAAGTCAGCCTGCAAGCTGAAATGATGGACCATGCAGAGAAGGCAAGAAAAGCAGCAGGATGCATGGAGGCTGAGTGTGGGGTTGATGACTGACAGATAGTTAGGGTGTATGCGTGTATGTAAGAGGCAAGGGTGTTCATAGGCAAAAGGATTTAATATTGGTTTAAGTGACATCAAGTCTTCAGAAAGCACAGCTTGAGAATGTTCACTGAAAGTACAGATTAAGAGTGAGAGAAGCTGACTTCAGTGCAATCTCAGCTACTAACTAGATACTAACTAGCTGTGTAACTTTCAGCCAGTCACTGAATTGATCATTTTCCTTGTCTGCCAAATAAGGTTGCTAGACTGGTTGATGCTCTCTCTGGTCTACGGTGTGCTCCGGACTTAACCTTCCACTGAACATCTTTGATGTTTCTCAATATGGGCAGGGAAAACGTGGATCCAAAACAAGCCTTTCCTGCATGAATGGACAGTCTTCCTGTCCGAATCAAGGCTGACTGTACTTTATCCTACAAACGTGATCTCACCTCCCATATTTTAGATAAATGAAGGACATCAGATATAAATACCCTTGACCTATTTCCCTTCTTATCTGTAGCAGGACTAATTCTTAACACCTTCTGACTTGTCTCTAAGTTAAAGAGACTGCTCTTTCTTCCTAAGGAAGGCCTTTCCTATGTTCTCAAGCCATCTGCTCTGGCCACCTTGAAGATTTTGATCTACCAATTTTCTACTCGGCCCCTCTCCATTTCTTATACTTATTAATCTCTCCTTCTCCTCAAGTTCCATTCCTTCATCCCTCTATTCTGATAAAATCTTACTTCCATACTAGCTCTTCCTCAATAGCTAGCTCTCTGTCTCTGTCTGTCTGCCCATCTGTCTGTCTGTTTTTTCCCTCTCTGTTCACTGCATCCCTTCACCACGAAAATTCCTGACAAAATGGTGTACATGCATTTTCCACTAAATTCATCTTCATTCCACTAAACTCTGGATTGCATCTCAGCTCTATCATACTGTAATCACCAATGACCTAATTGCCCAATCCCATGGCCTGTTCAGATCCGATTTGATCTCTCTGGACTATTTTGTCCAGACTGACCCCTCTCTTACTTCCTGAAGCTCTTTCCTCCTTTTCTACTGATAAGACATCTTTCTCCTGGTCTTTCTTCTTTTATGCCAATCCTTTTAATGTAATGCTTTAAATAATTCTGTGTTCACTTCTTCTCTTCTTCCTCTAGCTGCCCATCCATACATTTCTACGGATGTAACAAAACTATATCACCAGTACCCCCTTCTCCCCAAAGAGCTAGACTTCATATTTCTGATTCTCTACAGGTCATTCCCATCAAAATGTCTCATTGGCAACCCACATCAAAATGTCTAAAGTTGAACTCATTTTCCTCCCAGACTTAGAGCATTGTTAAATACTGAACAACACAATGTTGAAATTTGGGAGTTAGTTATGTTTTGACTTCTATGTCCAACTTTTCCTATGAAATATCTCATTTCCAAAACTAATTTCTAGTCCCACTGTCTAGTTCAGTTCTTCATTGTCTTCCACCTGAACTAAGTCAATGGCCTCCCAACTTATGATTCCCCTGACTCAAGTCTCTTTTCTTCTAGATCTGTATTAATCAGGGGTCACCTCTTCCCTGTTGTGATGGTTTCTCTCTGTGAGATCCACAGAATCCTTCATTGTCAGGGCCCAATTTACTTTTCTTTCTTCATTTTTTGGTAAGAATAATGATGATGATGACGATGATGATGACAATTATTATTACTATAAAAATTTGTAAAATCCACTGAGTGCTTTCTAAATTCCAGTCACCATGCTAGTGCTTTCATTTATCATGAGCTGGGCATTATGAATGCAACAAAAGAAAAATATGGATTCTTTGGGGCCTTATATTCAAGGAGTGGGGTGGAATAAATAAAAATATAGCAGGCAGTGATATAATACTGCAATAGAGAAACATGAATACAAAACTATGAGGGAAAATGGGCCCTGGGATGGGGCATGGCGAAGGAGGAGCTGCTGTTGTAAGCAGTGGGAGAGGGGGTCAAGCAAAGCTTCACTGGTACCTGAGCTTTGAGCAGAGACCTGAAGGAGGTGAGAGAGCAAGTCCTTTGTCTATCACGGTGCTATAGACTGACGGTTTATATTCCTCTAAAATTCTTAGCTGAAATCCTATCTGCCAAAGGCACAACATTAGGAAGGAGGGTGTCTAGGAGGTGATTAGGTCATGAAGGTGAACAGAGCCCTCATTAATGAAATTAGTGCCCTTATAAAAGAGACCAGAGAGCTCCCTTTGCCTCTTCTCCATAAGAGGGCACGGTGAGAAGAGAGCCATCTATGAAACAGAAAGGGGACCCTCACCAGAAACCGAATGTGCCAGCACCTTGATCTTGGACTTCCTAGCCTCTAGAACCATAAGAAATGCATTTCTGTTAATTATAAGCCACCCACTGTGTGGTATTTTTGTCGTAACAGCCCAAATGGGCTAGAACACTAGAGCTTTCAGGCAGAGGGAATGGCAAAGACACATATACCAAAGAAGGAGCCTTCTTGTTTTGGTTCAGAGAATTTTACAGAGGCCACTGCAGCTGGAGAGGAGTAGCAGGAGATGGTGTTGACTGGGGAATGGGGCAGGCATGTCACAAAGGCTTTGCAACTTCGTGCAAACTTTTGCAGCCTTTACTTTAAGTGAGATAGGAAGTCACTGGGGGCTTTGAACAAAAAGGAGACAGGATCTGATTTGTATTTTGAAAGCTGACTAGGTATGGGATAGGAGTAAGGCAGTCAAAAGCATTCTCACTAAAACCTTATGGAGAACACATTATTCTCTTTGCCACTTTACATTTGAGGAAGCAGAGGTACAAACCCACTCTAAGTCACCTGACTAAAATTATTAGAGGTATGATTTGTACTGATGCCATTTGAGAACTTAGAATTAACCACCATGCAGCACTGTGTGTCTTCCTGTGTTCCAACTCTCATTTTTCCGTTCCCAAACAAGCCATGCTGTTTTGTATTTCTGTGCATTGGATATTTCTTCACCTTTGTGTGAAATGCCTTTTCCCTTCCTTTCTGCAGGCAAATACCTCTTAAACAATCCAAACATATCTGAAATATTTTTCTGTAAGTATTTCTTTAATAACCTCAAACAGAGAGGCGCTTCCTTCTCTCCTGCTTTCTCTTCTACCACTTTGCCCTATTTCTATTACTGCATGTGTCGCCACTACTGAAGTCATTATCTTTTCTATGATATCAAAATGTATTCCTCTTTGTAATTCTAGTGCTTGGCAAATAGTTGGTTTTTTAAAAATTAAAAATTTTGTGTATCTGTATGCCCAGAACTTGCAAGGTCTCAAGAACCTAAATTGTCTTAATTCATGTTTGCAGAATTGAAAAATCAACAACTGGTGGGAATGGTCACATCTTGGATGAGGACAAAAGCGTGAGTCTGTGAGAAGTGCTTAAGAGCATGGCAGCTAGAGCTCTTCCTGGCACCTATCTCCCCACCCCACTACTGTCTGTCTTTCTGCTCTAAAGGAAATGGAAATCAGAACATGGTGAAACCTTTCCACTGCTACCGCACAGCTAGCGGTGACTCGGGCAGCTGAGTAATTCCTCCAGGGAAACGCAGGATAAGCCTGAGAAGCTTGAAGAGTTTGAGAGAGAAAACGCAGCAAATGCATCCCCTGGTTTAAAAAGAACAAGCTAAAACCTCTTAAATGAACTCTACCCATCTTCCTATCCCTCAGCTTAACACCAAGTTACTGCTACACATTCTTAGGTTTACATCTAGAGCAAGCATGCACCCAATTAACAGCAATTGTTTCAAGGTAACTCTGAAAAGTTAAATGCACCAGTATGATGAGATTGCAAGATGTTTATTAAATAAAGTCCATAAGACCATAGAAAATAAGCTCAGGAAATGATTTTAGAAGTTATCATATGCAAAATATTCATCGAACAGGCAAGGGAGATGATGCCACCTAGATAAACCAATTCCACCATTATATTAGGCATGTCATGTCAATTAACAATTACTCTAGCAAGCATAGGACTTAAACATTTGTTGTCATGATACACATTTAAAACAGATTTTGAGATACATGCTCGTTTCTCAAATCATAATTCTAATATTTCAAACACAGTCTAGAAGATGAGGAATACCATTCTAGTTGCACAAATAAAGTCTAACTTCAAATCTTTGGAGGGATTACTCCTCAGTTATAAGGAAGGAAAAAGTCAAACTGGAGATATATCTGTCTATCTATCGATCGATAGATAGATAGATAGATAGATAGACAGACAGACAGACAGACAGATAGATAGATAGATAGATACCAATCCACATCTTAGCTAATGGTTAAATATATTTGCTGACAATTTCTTTATTTAGTGAATTTGAAGAATTTTCATATATATATAAGCCTTTAGTAAGAATGACATGTCCCTGATATAACTTAAAAATATACAGTTTTCGTTTGGTTGCTTAATATGGCTATTAACAGATAGGTTATTATGTGAGATAACATACTTGAAAACACCAGGACAGTCAGTTCCCCTTGCCCCCTACCTTGTTTTCTGCCACCCTCCCTGACCCTCGGTTCATTCTACTCCAATCACTTGGGCCTCCTTCCTATTTCTGGAATATCCAAGCACACTCCTGCCTCAGGACCTTTGCATATGCTGTCCTTCCTGTCCATTTTCTGTCTCCTTCACTAGAATTTACATTCCACAAGAGTGGGGATTTTTTGGTCACATTTGTTCACTGCTGGATCGCTAGTGTTTAGCAGAGACTCACACATAGTAGGTGCTCTATAAAATATTTGAAAAAATGAAGAGATGAATGACAATATGCACAGCATTAGCAGTGTATTGTGAATTTAGTAGTTTTATAACGGAATGTGCTCTAAATATATTAGTTTGTTGTCTCGCCTTTGATGCCAAAAAAAACCAAATTAAGTTAATTGGAGATGTAAACATACATACAAAAATCATTACTACCAAAATATTTCTTAATTCTACCCTCTAAAGAACAGTCAAAAAGTTACTTTGAATTTTAACTTTATTAAAAGAATCTTGAAATGAAGTGAAAAATGAAAAAAATCATAATTTAACCAAGAAATTTAAAATAGGCCCTATTTCTGCTAACCTAATCATTCTTGGAGATGCTCTCTGGCCACATTGTATGTAGAATTTATGTACTTTAATATTTCCACCTTATTACATATCTATTATAGAGGTAACCTTGTGAGCCTTCTCTCTTATTAATATTTCCCATAGAATTCATATACTGTTATTATATTTTCATATTTGGAAGAATCTCAGAAAAGCCAATAGACTCAGAAATTCATATATGATAAAACGGGTGTAAACTTCCGTATTCTATGCAGAAAAAGATTCTATAGATCATGTGGCACACATATTTTTCATTTATTACACATTTTAAATTAGAACTAAAATGCATAATATCAGGCTTATAATTAAAGCCTCTAACTGAAGACTAGACATGGCCATAGACAAGGGACCTTGTTTAATTTGTTGAGTATTCTATCTTTCAAACCACAAAATATGTGCTGAAATATTCATTAAATGTACCAACTCACAAGAGCAACTTCTCTATATCAGTCAATATTATGTTTAAAGTAATATGTTTTCAAATTTTTCATCTCTAAATTCAATTTTAACATAAATAAATGTATTTGCAAGTAACATGGCCTTTAATAACAGTAAAGATGTAGATGTAATAGTGCTACTTGCTAATTTCTGTTTCAGTTTCTCTAGGATCAAGACCTAGAAAGCACTTGAGTAACCGAAATATAGGAGAAACAATAGCTAGAAATAAAGGCTAATTCAAAGCCAATTATATCCCAATGTGAAACTTTCTTTATTGTGGTGCTTTACTAAGGTATGCTCTTTAGAATCATTCCTGTTGTGCTTGTTTAGGATCTTTCACTACTTAAAATTTAAGAGTAGAATTATTTCTCTAAAAAAAATCAGAGAATTTGCTTTTTTAGTCCTACTGAAAACAGGCAGTTTTTCAAGATGTTTCTTTATAACCCGGGAAGATGACATTTACTAATGTGTTGAAGAGACAGGGATTCTCTTTTGAGGCAGGCAACACTAATAAGAAAGATATGGTTCAATGTCCTAGGTATTCTTCCAAGTTTTATTAATTAGGTGGAAAGCTTTTCCCACTGGAATAGTGCAAGGTATTTATTAACATTTCAACCCACAAATAGAACAAATGTACAGCAAAGGAGGTAATTATTAAATACACCAACCCCTTTATCTACTTGGCAGGAACAACCCAAAAGACGGTTTCTGATTATGATCTTTTTCATGATATTTTAATTGTGCTTCTTAACCTGCTAAATTAAAAACTACAGGGCAATCTCACTTAGATCACAGACAAAAGAGATCATATCAATTTGCAACAAAATGTATGAATGCTTCTATCTGCTTTAATTACACCAAGAACTTAACAGGCAAATTCAATAGGATCACAGAAGGATTGAGAGCTAAATGTTATCTCTTAGTCAATGGCATTATCATTTCCTGTATGTTGTTACACATTATGGAGTGTGAACCTCAGTTTAATAATAAGTTTGGGAAATAATGATATTGAAGTAAGGGAGGCTTGCTTAGCTATTTGAGTCTTTCGGTTAGTGTGTGTGTGTGTGTGTGTGTGTGTGTGTGTGTGTGTGTGTGTGTCTGTGTGTGTGATCAGCTATTTATACCCTGGCCAAGAGCTTAAGATGAGGGACTATATAAAGAGAAGCTATAATGACCAAAGTCTTTGCTTGTTAAACAAAGCCAGGATATAGGGAATGGTTTACAATTTTTTTTAACTTCTATTTTTGTTCTATGTCTGCAATCGTTTTTAGACCAATACTGTGACTGAATTCCTTTCAGCCAAACCTTTAGTTTTTCTCAAATAGTCCATTTACCTTTATCTGAAAATCGTGACTCACACCAAACCTTCCTGTGCATCCCTGAGAGTGATCACACAAAAGATTCCTGGGAGCTTCGACTACCAAGGGTTTGGGATTTTCATTCTGGCCATACTTCGGGAGCCGAACCCAAGACATTCCCTGGTAATGAACTGGCCTAAGATGTATTCTTGGTAATTCTTCATGAAATGGATATACTGCATTCTGTGGGTATAAGGTGTGTGTCTGTGACAGAGAGAGAGAGAGACACAGAGAGAGAGAGAGAGAGAATGTTTTCTGATTCTAGTACTAATCCTTGTTGATCAGTTCCTATCCTTTTCATCTGGTTTACAAAGGGCATCTCTTTTAATGCTCACATCCTGTTGAATTCCATTTTTTTTTCCTCTTTCTTGAACGATTTTCTATGTTCCTCCCAGATGTGGGACTTCTTATTTAACCACTTTAGTAGGATTCAGGCTTTTTTCTCTCTTGGAAGAATAAAAAGATGCAATTCTTTTTGGTTCCTTATAAAGCAACTCTTTAAAAGTAGCTATAGCTCTTAAATACAAATATAAATGAAACATCAACATGTAATAATGAAAGAGAGAGCCACATCTCAGCAACAGTGGATGATGCATCACACATATCCCTAGAATTTCCTATTAGGTCTCAATGTAAGAGGGAGAATTAAGAGATAGAAAACTGCCATATGAAGGCTTATACTTCAATAATATTCAGAAAACTATTATTTTGTAGCATTTGTTACACATATATCTCTAATTGTCCTTCAAAACTTTGTTTTTTAAACTTTCACATTTTAATACTCATTTACTAAATAAAGTTCTTAATGATTCCAACTGTGTTTTAAAACATTGAATTCCACACAAAAATACATCAGTAATGTTGTAGGATTGAATTTTTCTTCTCTCTACCTATTTATTCATTTATGAATGTAGCTCTTGGTTCACATTTTGTATAGACAATACAGTCTTGCCTGTGTCATGCATGAATAATCCCATTTTGATGGGGACTGGTTTTAATTTAGTATTTATTTGCACTCAAATTGTTCTCAATTAAGTCTACTTCTATCTCCCCTTTCCCCTCAAGCAGATGGCATTTGAAAATGTACAGCAGTGTTTTTGAACTGAGGGATTTAGTGGAAGAACCAAAGAATGCGAAAAGTTCCACAAAACACATATGTTTCCACTCAAAATAGCCATAGCACCCTATTGACAAACACTGTGAATTAAGTGCACTGTAAAATACAACTGGAAATTGACTACTACCTAGTTGCCACGTGCAACAATGCACATGGGACAATCTTCAAATCGCTGACAAGAAATTGTGTGTTCTGATAGTGCCTGCAGCACTGTACTATCCATCCATTAAATTCATGGAATGACACTATTTTTTTGGATTGTAGTATTGTTTCCAAACCTGCCTTCAAGATTATCATTTTGTATTCATCAGGAATGTTTCGAAGTTTTCTATCATCATTAAAAAAGTTTAGGGATAAAAATATATTTTATTCTTTTGTACAAAACATCCAAGAAATTTCTTCCATGCCTCTTCTAATCCCTGACAGCTCTTGATGAGTAAAGAAATAACTGCCTTGAACCTCAAGGTGGTTAAAGTTCATCCTGGAAACATGGGTTTATATCACACCAGGATCCCAGCAAGCTTCTAATTTTGTTTTATCGTCTTAATATTCACGTTTAATTGTTGCCTTTTAGAGGCTCACCACTAAATTTTGGATTACAAATACATGGAATTTCAACATGTACTATCACATTTTTTAATGTGTTTCTGGCGCTTCACTACGAAAACTATGATTACATTTGCAGTGTAGTCTCTCAGTCTGTTCACTGGAAAAATAGTATCCACCATCAGATGAACAGGGTTGAAACAGTATTCTACACTTTGCAGGATTTTATTTATATTTAACATGATAATGACAAGTAGAAGTTACTAACATGTCTTTTTAAGAGATAGTTCAGTTAAAAAAATGAAGAGGTTATAAAATCTTATTTTTTTGCATTTATGTTCAATAATGCTGAAAATGCAAAAAAACTTAGAGATTTGTTCCAAATATTGAATAGAAACTTTTGATAACTTGAATTCATATGTGTTGTAAAATGTGAATAGCAATTACTTGAGTGATACTATTCAGGATGCAAATGTTCATACAGAGTTAACTGTGTGCACTTGGAAATAAACTTTGGGTCTTGGTTTCCTCATCCGGACAAAATAGGAGGATGACGACAACAACTTCACAGGGATGTTGTAGGTATCAAATGCAAGTGAATATTAAATTTATTTGGAATGATTTTATAATCTGAACATCATTGTGCATGTGATAATCATTGTCATTATTATTTTTTGATCAAGAGTAATAATAATTCAGAACTGCAAAGTGAAGAGACATTTCACATAGGTGAATTTCATTATATAAAACTCCAAAACATGTTTTAAAGATTTTAGTCACCCTGATTAAATTCCTTAAAAATAATTACATATTTCTCATTCTTCCTAAACAAAGTCTATTACATACATATTTAATTTTCCTGCTGACTTAGAATCTGCACAATATCAGGAACCAATCAGGAGATCCAGGGTTGTAAGGAGATGCCCTCCAAGATTACTGAGGAATATGGGGGATACCCAAACCCACATTACACAGCTTCCAGTGCTAGGCTTTTTGGTAGTTAATCTGCGTTTCATATTTTTTCATGCAGGCTCTCTTACTTTTAATTGCTGTCCATGGGATTCCCTTTAGCATCAACCTCCCCTCAAATCTGCTGTGGAGTGGAAGAAGAGTTAATCTAGTTAGAATGGTACATAGAACGAGTTTGAAGAGCTGAGGGACTCTATTCCAAATATAATACCTTCTCAGGTTACCTAGAAAAAACACTTTTGGTTTTGTTTTGTTTTGTTTTGTAACATTGCTGTAAGGAGTTGGAGTTATTCAAAATTTGGTATAATATGTCCTAGATGGAGAGAAATTGAATTGAAAGACAGTGACATGAAACTCACCTTAATAAAAATTTCTGCATAAAACTATGGTTTTATAGGTGTTTTTCTCTTAAATGATTAGTAAAACAATTTAAGTATTAGAAAATGACAGTAAGAATTGAATCATATAGCCTCTTATATATTTTCAAGTAATTGTCTGGTATTTATGCAATGTAACAATATATTACATATAATGATTTTTTAAAATGTACCCATTTATTTTATTCATTTGGAGACAGGGGCTCACTCTGTCACCCAGTCTGGAGTACAGTGGCATAATCATAGCTTACTCATCCTCCAGGGTTCAAGCAATCCTCCTGCTTCAGTTTCCCCAGTAGGTAGGACTACAGGCATACACCACCATGCCTAGCTAATTTATTAATTTTTATGTTTTTCTTTTTTTAAAGACGGGATCTCACTATGTTGTCCAGGCTGGTCTTAAACTCCTGGCTTTAAGTGATCCTTCTGCCTCTGCCTCCCAAACTGCTAGGATTACGGCCTTAGCCACTGTACCTGGCCTGTATTAATGATTTCATACAAACTTTAAACAATTCATTGTCAAGCTTGTAACATACCCACCCCAATGCATAAGTTCTAAAAATGTCCAGATTAATATTAACATTCAGAATTATTCTGATGTTATTTGTATAAATTCATATAAAAGATTTATCTATTAAAAATTCAAATGTCTTCAAATATACATAGCTTTGATCTGCGTATTTAGAACATTTATCACTTAGTGTTTATAATAAGAAAATGTTGTTTGATGAATACATACATATTTATATGTTTGTTAAAATGCATACTGTTTACTCAATGTGCTACAATGGCCTCTTTCTCCCCATTATATGTGAATATGTAATTAACAATGTAATAAATATCTCCCATGAAATTTCCAAGAAAACTCTTAATTCAAATGTTCCTTGGCCACTTTTTAGAGTTCACTATTTTTTCTGTTTTATTTTTAAATACCAAAGATGAAATGTACTGCTCACAGAGTGCTCATGCAAATATACCCTGTCTGCTCTGCCCAAAAAATATTTATTGATCTGATTGATGAAGATGACTTCTTGTCAAGTGAGAGACTAGAGATGATAATAAAACTATCCTACTTATGTATTAATTTATAAGACTTGCAAAATTGAATAGGAAACTAAAAAACTCACTCGTAGGATGGTTTAAGACAGATTTCTCAACATCAGCACTATTGACATAATTCTTTGACGAGAGCAGGAGGTGGGGGGATTGTCCTGTTCAAGACAGACTATTTAGTGGCAGCTCTGGCCTCTGTCCACTGGATCTCTCTCCCCTGACTGTAACAATCAAAATATTGTCAGACATTACCAAATGTTCCCTGTGAGGCAAAATTGCCCCATGTGTCAACTACTGGCTTGTGATGATGTAAAACATTTTTTCCTTCTTAAATGAATTATTCGTTGTTGAGAATAATGGTATCAAAAAAGCTTGTCTGGGTCTATGCAGCATTTTTGCAAACCTAATCTACACAAACTTGAACAAAAGGGCCTCCTCTATTTCCTAAACTTTTTCCCAAGCAAAATCTCCATCTCTCATAGCAATACTAGGCCGGCTTCATGGGCATGCAAACTGTGCAGGAAGCCATGCTCGGTTTAATGCTCTGTTGTCACCACCTTGAAATTCATAATAAATTTTTAACAAGAGGATCGGCATTTTCATTTTGCAGTGGTCTTTGCCAAATATGTAGCAAGTCCTGTAATAATGATCAAATCGACATTATCAGATGTATCAATGAAATCTACATTTTGTCAGCCTAAGTTTTGGAGATACTGTGTGCTTTAAAAAAAAAAAAAAATCAGGTTGAAAGTTAAAAAGGGCTAATCTATATTAGTAATTTGGTTTAGCATAGTGGATAATGGTCAGGGTTTGCAATCATAGACCTAAATTTAAATTTCACCTCTGCTGTCTCTCTCTCTCTCTCTCTCTCTCTCTCTCTATATATATATATATATATACACATATATATACACACACATATATATATAAATACATATATATAAATATATATATATATATATAAAATTTAAGTTCTGGGATATGTGTGCAGAATGTTCAGGTTTGTTATATAGGTATACATGTGCCATGGTGGTTTGCTGCACCCCTCAACCCATCAGCTACATTAGGTATTTCTCCTAATGCTATCCCTCCCCTAGCCCCCCACCCCCTGACAGGCCCTGGTGTGTGATGTTCCCCTCCCTATGTCCATGTGTTCTCATTGTTCAACTCCCACTTATGAGTGAGTGAGAACATGCTCATCTCTGCTATCTTACTAGCTTTGGGATCTCAGGCAACTTGTTTGACTTCGTTAAACTTCAATTTTCACAGTTATAAAATGGTAGGAGAGGCCATCTTCAAGTCTAGGTTTAAGATTAATTGAGATAATATATGTAAAATAATCAGTATCAGGCCTGGCACCTAGCAAGAGCTCAATGAATGTAGCTGGATGATGTTGATGTTGTTGTTGATGATGATGATGATGATGATGATACCAAAACCCATTCTGGATTGGGATGAGAAAGAGTAAAATTCAACCTCAAAACCTTCCTCATACAGTTTTTGAAGGCAGATTTCCAGAGTTCAATGTTAGTCCCTTTGTTTGAATTACTGCCAAATTTTTTCCATCACTGCTAACAAAAAAGTCTCAATTCTAAATTTTAAAAATTCTATCAAGTGTTTAAAACTTAGCCCTACATTTACACTCCCAGGTACAATTGTCCAGAGGCACACATTTAATGGGGCTGTACATACACGTCTGCTGACATCACCCTGTCGATGGTGCAAGCGTGTGTGTTAATACATTTCATACATTAAAGATGTAAATTTTATTCTTCAAGCTGAAAGCCAGGTGATTAATTCTCATAGCACAGTGATCAATTGGTGCAGATGTTCCACCTGTATTAATGTTTGTTTTTGTACACATTAGTAGCAGGAGTACACCAATAACGCAGGTGTCTGACACAGAGCTATGCAACATTCCCTTTAGCCCGCAAACATTGAGATCAGTAGTTAGGTTGCACGTAGCACTGCCAATTTTTTCAATTAGACCCATTATTGATTTGATGAAAAAGCAAATTAAACATACCATGGTGGTATGTAAATTGGTTAGAGAGAGCATAAGGTTCTGGTACAAAGCTTCAAAGGCATGAGCTATATGGCTTTCATCAGCAGTAACTCATAGGGGTTCCTGGCAATTGCTGCTATATATGGGGTTCCTTGAGCTATGTGGGTTGGCTACCAAAACAATCACCTGGAAAGACCAGGACTGTATTTTTAAAAATTCACATCGGTTGTGCAGAAAGAAAAACAACACTGGAAGCGGCATAAAATTGCTTTTGTAAAGTTTGGCTCATTTTTATAAGATTTGGCTCATTTTGTCTGCCCACCTGTATGGCATGAAAGGTGAATCAAATGGGTACACATGTGACATTTTATAAGTTGATTATGTTGATTCAAAAATTTGTCTTGACCTCTCTCAAGTGACTGCATGTTCCCATTGTCTAAATTTGAAGCCTCCTGACTTGGTCTATAACCAGAGTCTAATACAACTTTTACAGTATAATTCCTTAAAACTGAAAAGAATGCTCTTTCTTCGATGAATGATGTTCTTCAGTTCTGCTAACAAATGAGGCAGAGTTATTGAAAATGGATTTGTTTAACCTATACTATAGGTTTAACCAAAATAAGGAAGCTAATAATTGAACCTTCCCATACATTTGACACCTTGACAACTTCCCATACATTTATCTTTACTGGATTACTCTATATTGTGCAAATCCAGCTGAGATGTTATTTCCTTCAAGAAGTCTACCCTGATTCCAAATGTTAGAGTTTCCACCATGGTATACCCATAGTACGCGGTGCTACTCCATCAGTGCACGTAGAGCACTGTTATAAATGCCTCTTTGCTTGTCTGTATTCCCCAATAGACTCTAAGCTTTAGGAAAGTGTGCCTCCATCTACCCTACTTACTTTTGTATATTGCCTTGCAGAGTAATTACCGTAAAGGTAACCAACACATTTAAAATAATTAAGTAAACAATGCAGTAAAAATTTTAATTTTGTCAATTTCAAATGAGAGTGTTTATTAAGTAAGATTCCAAAGAATTTGCTTTTCTCCATGCAAATAAGGGACCTAGCAGGCCAAAGGATTGGTACTGCCAAATGTTAAGCTCTAAATTTTAACTATATAGAATATGACAAATCTGTCAAGACAAACTAGACTCTCTCAATGACTATTTCAAGTGCCACCGAAATAAGTAGCAAGTGCACCAAGGTCATATAAATATGTTCTTCACATGCTATTTAGCAACTTACACTGGAGAAGGCAAATAACTTTTACAGAGAAGAAAGAAAAAGAACAAAAGTGATGTCAGTAACTAGGTAAGGCTAAGACCAAAAAGAAAATCAGAGAGTTGCAAATTTTAAATACCGTAAGATCAATGATGGGAAAGAATTTTTTATATCAGAACTCTAAAGAAAGAGAAACAGATACGAGAAAAATATTGGAAAGGAGGGAAAGTATGAATATTGATTGCATTGAGATAATCAAGTAGAACCAAGAGATATTAGGGAGGGTCCTTCATTTGTGATAGGACAATTTCTGCAAATAAAGAAAGAAAGGAAAAAGTGTCACAGGTCATCAGCAGATATTGAGTTGCCAGGCGAGCATAATTAGAGAAAAGACATTCAGATCAGATAGTCCATCCAAACAATTACATTCCTTATCCTTTGAATTATAACATCTTATATCTACCAAGATTTCAGTATGTGCCCCAAATTAACACACTCTTTCTCTTTCCTGGCCATATTGGGGCACTGCATACATGCACATCTTCACAGAGAATGGCTTAGATCAAAAGAATACATTGCCCACACAGAGAAGCTCTAAAATGTGAAACTTAGAAAAATAAAGTTTTTGTTCACATTTTCCCCCTGAAGGAAAACCATTCCATTCAAACACATGAGCATGGCATAAATCACCTGAAGAGTTCTTGGTTGTTCCTGTTTTTCTTTATTTTTACAGTTGTAAGTTCATTTTTTTCTAAGAGAGGAAATATAGAAGATTGGAGCTGGCACTGCCAGCAGTTTCTGATGGGAGAGAGCATATGTTTTCTGTCATGTTGGCATCTGACTGCAACAGCCGTGCGGAAGTCAGTTCAAGCCCTTACATCAAAGTTTGCTTGCCATTGTGGGGACATTGTTAGAAGTTGAAAAAAAAGCAATGTCCATTTGAAGCTTGTCTGTGAACTTTGCATGAACCGCTAGGAATAATGTAGTGTGATGACAAGCCAGTTATACCTTCCACTAAATTTGCTGTCTGGAATGAACTGAAATAGTGTTTGGTTTGTGTAATTACGTCCATCTATCTTTATATTCCAGCAGCATATCGCAAATTGAAAATACTAAAAATTGACTGTTGGTTCTGATATTTAATGATTGCCAAAGACAAGACGATGATTTATTGGTTACTTACCGATGTGACACATTTGCATCTTATTAGACGGAGATTACTATTCCTTAAAATGCGGACGAGGCCTGATCATGTCTGATGGATTGATTTGATTTGCAAATGTAATCAAACTAATAAGAGGGAAAAAATGAGCAATAATGCCTTGTTTTTCAACTGGCAATCACTCCACTGCCAACAAGGCTGATATCCCTGACTAAGCAGCCTTTACACAGTCTTCCTGTCGCCTCAAATAAACAAAGGGATGCTAAGAGCTTGATAAGAGGATAACAAGCCAAGTATGGACGCAACATGGAGCCCACACCTCTGAACTGTGTTGTTGCCGGAGAGAACAAAAGTCAACGGCAGGAGATGTAACACAACCTTAACAATCTTGAGAAAAACAATGGTTGTAATCAGTTCTATATTCCCATATTAAGTCATGGTCAATGAAGAACCTTTTCTTAGAGTAAAGATACTGCCATCCTCCTTAATGCAGAAAACAGGTCTCTGTTCATAAAGGGACTCCATTTCTGAAGTAGTTTAACTATTTAAAATCCAAATGGTTTCAGAACAACCATGCATACAGAGTTTGAGAACAGCATAAAAGCCCTTTCAGGCAGATTCTGGCTCTCAGTTTAGTCCACAGACTATGGCTGATAATCAGAACATGGGAATAGAGAGCCGCAGAACAGTCAATGCTGAAATACTAGGCCAGGAGGCGTGGTTGACATCTGACTTACATCACTCTCAAAACACTTCTTCAAGACTCTTGACTATGTGAGACAGAAGAATTAAAATTATGATCCCGAATAGGCTGCAGAACAACAGTCTCGAAATAAAATTTCAAAAAATATTTTGATAATGCATAAACCATGCTTCATAGTCATAAAATACTCACAAAGACAGTCTCCCAAGAACAGCAGTGTTAGTAAAGCTTATCATATAGTAGGCTCTTAATATATACTTTGTTTAGTGCATAAATGAATAGGCATGAGCTTGCTACAAAAATATATTGCACATGGTATTTTTGTTGAGGAACTGAATATTACAAAGTGTTTAGGAAAATGTCAAACTGAATTTATAAAGCTTATTTCCATATTCAGATGTCTCAAAAAATATCCTAGTTGATGTTTCGTGATAACCTGGCTACCCATTCTCAGGCCGTATAAAATGTACTCAACCATACAATATAGTACGGTTAGATTCAAATTAAATAATAAATAATTCTATTCTAACTATAAAATATTGCCTTGGAAATTTGAGTTAAAGTTTCACGGCAAATACACAGACGTGTTAAAACCCTCAGAATGTAAAGGGTCAGACAACCGATCGGGTTAACTAAAACCCGTGGATTATTCACAAGCTAATTTTAACCAAATGTTATGTACTGATCTGCCAGAAACAGTGTTTGTTCAAAGATAGCATCAATGCTTACATGGCATGTTCAAAGATACTTCTATTTTGTGCAGAGAGATATAGTAGAGAGGCTGACTGAGATTTATTATTGGGGTGTGCCTTTAAAGCATCTTTAAATTCATGTTATTTTATCCTTCTGTTGTCTTTACTATTTAGCTCTGCATCAAGATCCTTGGCAGTTGTTCCATCAACCAAACTCTCGGCCACTTGTGCTGTTGGCCATGTTCCCCAATCACAAACCTCAGTCAGTCTCTCTACTATATCTCTCTGCACAAAATAGAAAGATTCTGAACCATATCTATAAATTAATAGTCCTTCAGAAACAGATTTAATCTGATATATTCACAGAGTATACCCAGGCTATGTCAAATAACAGAGGCCTATTGTTTATACTTTGTGATATCTAATTTTTCAAATATACCAAAATAACTTTCCTAAAACATATTCACTGCTATTAATCTATCTTCAAGAAATATAATATATTGTCTATATAAATATATGTATATATATATGTAATGTGATGTAATATAGGAAAAAGTTAAGATGATAATTTTTAAATATCTAATACCATGCATAAGCAGGAATAGTATACTCTTTTCTGAAAAACCATTAGTGATAATGATAAATATCAATAATGCACAACTGAGCATTAATAGACCTGAGTTTTAGTCTCAACTCTGTCTCTGACTAGCTTGTGACCTCATGCAGATCATTCAACTTTCTTGGTCTTAAGCATCTTTATCCATAAGTGAATGTGCAAGTAAAGGCGTTTAACATTTGTTGAACACTTGAAATTATATGTCAAAGATTAGACTGGGCACCTTGCCTATGTTAGCTCATTGGATTATCTCAGCAATCCATACAGCAGGTATTGCTAACCCCAACTTATATATGGGCAAACTGAGTTCATGGGATGTGGCAATACCTAGATTTGAACGAGGGTCTCTAACTACAAAGACAGTACATTGCTGACTACAGTATGGTGCCTCCCCTTAAAATAAAATGGTCTAGCAAATTATCTCTAAAGGCCATTCCAGCTCTATCATCCCAGAATCGACTTTTTGGGGAAAGGGATCTAGCTTTGATATTATTCCATATATTAGAAAGGGGTGTTACAAAGCTTCCTCTAGACATGCTTTTAAATAAACAATCATACTTTGAAAGTTTGGGAACATTTATTCTAAAGCTCTCTCTTTTAGAATAACAGCAATTCACAGAAACAAAGCTGAAAAATCTGAAGTAATTATTCCATGTTTTTCTGCAAAAGATGAATCTAAAAAACATTGCAGTTGAACCTCTGAGAGTGCATTCCTCTTTTAGGTATACAAATCTGTGCTGAGGACACCCTGCCACTGGGCTTTGCCATGACACAGACAAATCACAAGAATAAGAGCAGCTTGACTTATTTTTTTTTTTTTTTCCTAAAATGCTGACCATGTCAGGAAGAGTTAGTTTCTCCAGGAACTCACAGCTGCTCCTTCTCCCTCTCTCCCTCTGCAGCCCAGGCCACCATGTGCCCTGGCACAAACGTGCTGACTGGTGGAGGAGGCCCAGCACTTCAGGTAATTAATCCTTTCCTAATGTAGGTTAAGCAGGTGTGAAGCTCCCTCATACAGAGAGGAGGTGGCTGCTCTTTGGAGACACCCCTAGTGTTATGGTATTTAATTGGGCTCAGATGATTCTCAGAAACTGGGTAGGTGTGTTGCTGACCTGGACATTCAGTTTTCAACTTGCTTAAGCTAAATCCAGTTGAAGAAATTGGTCTTTTCCCCTTCTGGACTTTCTAATATTAACAATTTGTCATTGCCAGAATAATGCCCATTCTGGCAATGAAAATATAATTTCCTCATTGGAAGCAAAGTTATGTGATTACTGGAGACTAGCAGAGTTTCAGATTAAGTTGAGTTGACTATTGCTCTCAGAATTATCATGGATTGGGTTTATTCATTATATTTCTCTCCTTTCCAAAATACAACGCACTAGTACTTTTAAATTCATATGAAAATAATATTGTACTGCACCATAAGAGATCCAAGTGTACATAAAAAGCTAAAACAAAACCCCTACTTCGAGTTTACATACTTTGTATATCATTCCTGACACTTGCTATAGGAAAAAAAAAAACCTGGCAAAAATTAATATAAAAGTTGTGGACTACTCCAGAAATCAAAAATTAAAAACTGTGTTTTTTTTCTGGGAGAAAAAAAGTTTTCTTCTTAAGAGTCATAGCAAAGTATGTATAAACAAATGGAGGTGTTACGACCATTTAGCATACAACATAGCCTGCTTAGACTGTTGTCAATGAGTGATTTTGGCAGGTTAAATTGTTTCTTCTAATTGAAATCTTCTAATTGAGGTTATTTATGATGGCTGAATTGGGGAGGAAGCAGCAGGATTTTAGTGAAATAATATTTCTATAAGAGTCTAGTGCTGTGGACACACTTGGTACGGTGTTAAGATACATCATTTGAGGCTGAGCGCGGTAGTTCAGCCTGTAATCCCAGCACTTTGGAAGGCTGAGGTGGGTGGATTGTCTGAAGTCAGGAGTTTGAGACCAGCTGGCCAACATGCTGAAACCCCTCCTCCACTAAACATACAAAAATTAGCCGGACTTGGTGGCCTGCACCTGTAATCCCAGCTACTCTGCAGGCTGAGGCAAGAGGATCCTTTGAACCCAAGAGGCGAAGGTTGCAGTGAGCCGAGATCGTGCCACTGCACTCCAGCCTGGGCGACAAGAGTGACTCTGTCTCAAAAAAAAAAAAAAAAAAAAAAAAAAACTCATCTGAGCTGAGTGCAGTGGCTTATGCCTGTAATCTCAGCTACTTAGGAGGCTGAGGATGGAGGATTGCTAGAGCCCAGTAGTTCCAGGTTGCACTGAGCTATGATCATGCCACTGCATTCCAGCCCGAGTGACAGAGCCAAACCCCATCTCTTAAAAAAACTAATTTGTAAAATGCCATTAATATGGATAGTTGGGGTCACTTTTGATGTCAGTTAGTACAGCTTTCCCGTTAGATTTGTTGAAAATTAAAGAGAATAATAAAAATGTACAGTTAAAGGGAGAATAGTGCTTCGACTACATCTATGTGGACCCTTACTGTGATTAATAAGGAAAATTCATCGTCGACAAGAAAGAGGGAAATGAACAGCAAAGGAATTTGCTGTAGCGTTTCCTTCCTCTTCTCCTTTCACTGCCCTGATAATCCCTCAAGAGAGGCGATGCAATAGTCTATTAGATCTCAATATCAAAAATATTCCCTGATATTCCTCACACCTTTAATTCCTCCCCAAGTGTCCATATTGAGTTCAGTTCAACTCCCTTTCTCTTTTCTTCATCCACACCAGCACCATTGCCTTTTACACATCAAAACCACACTTTGTTTCTTGAACCTGGTGGTTACTTATTCACTGAACCTTGGTCTAACAAGGAGGTAGGCTGACTCAGTCACATAAAAGAACACAGCCAAGGCTGATATTCTTGGGGGAAAAAAAGCATACAGATGAGCAAAGGTACATGGCTTTTCTCTACTGAGGTTTGTGATCCAAAATTATTTCAAATTCTCCTTCTGGTGGAAAAAGCTCTATCCTTTAAAACACATACACACTTTACTATAAATCACTAGCACTTTCAAGGTAACAATTCTATTTTGTGTTTAAAGTGACTTGAATATTTCTCTTCCAAAATAATTAGGTTACTTTCCAGTTTTCACAAACTAATTTTGATAGGTACAAAGCTGGATTACCCAGCTATTATATGCACAAAATACAGTGTTATCCTATCAGAAATTCTAAGTTCAGCTGAGTAATACAGGTGCCCTCTTTTAAAAAAAAAAAAAAAAAAAAAAAAAAACCTGAATAGTTAAAACAAGTTTAAGAAATCACTTCTCTGCCTGTTTAAAAAGTGCTTTTAAATGACTGTATTCTATACAAAACTGTTTCTCAGATGCCTGATGTCTCCAGCTGCCACACAATTTATATCTCTTTCCTCTGCTCTTTGTTTTTCAGCCATTTTCCCTGAATGTCAAAGTCAATTTAGTGCATTTCACTTTGCTGAATAAATCAGAGGCGAAATCCTTGCTAAAAGTGAAAATTTGATTTGCTAAAAGGAGCTTAGGGCAACTATTAATCAATATATACAGAGTGTCAAAGCCAAGGCCAGGATAGACACGCACTCATTTGGAGATTGGCTGAGGCGGATAAAGGGGGACACAGGGGAAAAAGTGCAACCAGCCCACTGAAGGGAAGTGGGATTAGGGTTGGAGAGAGGGTCAAAAAGGAGCAAAGGGGAAAACAAAACATTCTATGCGCCGTGTTCTGCACTCCTCCCCCAACTTTTCTTTTAGAGGTAGAAAAAGCTTTTTTAATCAAGCATTTAAGCATCTATGAATGATACTAATTATGCCAGCTTTTATATAACAATTTTCTCACAAAACCACAAGGCTTTCTCTAACTTATCAAGCAGCTTAAGAATAACTAAAAAGTCAGAGGTAACAGCTCCATTAACAAAAAAGAAGGGTGCCAGAAAAAAAAAAAATATATGACCTGGGCCAAGTCTATAGGATATTGATATTTTGATAATCCTCAGGTAAGTTTCAGGAAATTTCAGGCTTCTAAAATATTATAATATATGGTGAACTGAATGATTGAGCTCATCCTGTCACTTTATCGTTCAAAAGAGCTTAGCAATTACCATGAACTTGCCTTCAAATGATAACATATTTTAGGACACAGTACATACAGAAATCCTTGGCACTCAGGAATTGTTTTTGAAAGTATTGGGAAATCTTTCTGCGTGTAAAATAATTCAAAAGTTCCAATTTTAATCTTTTCAAAATGCAGTTCAACTCAGGTCATCTTCAGTTAAAACTTTCAATAGCACTTCACTGCCTTCAGAATAAAATTTGTTTTCCTTAGCATGAAATTCAAGGTTTTCCGTGATGGGGTCCTTGCAGATCTTTCCAGCCTCAAGTCACATCTTCTTCCCATGCTCCTCCTTCTAAGTCTCCATGTGACTCTGTAGGAGAGGACTATCATAGCCCTCAGCATTCAGTTATAGTTGTCAAATCATCTCTCTGAATCACCCACCACACTGTGAAGATGTTAAAAGCAGAATTTGTGCTGTATTCATGTGTGTATCCTTAGCGCACAGGGTCTGACATAGAGCTCATTAAATGCTTAAGCACGGAAGGAAGGAAAGGAAGGCAAAAAGGAGGGAGGAAGAAACTAAGAAGAAACTGTTAAGTGGTAGAGCTAACATTTTTTATATGGTCGAAAGTCTTGCACAACTACTCACTTCTGCTCCAATTTACCTATAACTTTCACTCAGATTAATTGCCCAGTGATCTGAAGAGAGTCAGAGAAGGGGAGCATCCAATCTTAGCAGCCAATCATTTAAGGATTTTGCCAGCTCTTCACATGAGCAGCTAGTGATTGACTTGTTTCAGTAAAACTTGTAATCAGGAATGTTTAGAATATACTCTTGTCCAAACACCTTGATTTTTTTTTTTTTTTTTTTTTACTCATGTAACCAAATACCACCATTTTTTTTTTTTTTTTTATTTTTTTTTTTTTTAATTATACTTTAGGTTTTAGGGTACATGTGCACAATGTGCAGGTTTGTTACATATGTATCCATGTGCCATGTTGATTTCCTGCACCTTGATTTTTATTGATTTAAAGATGGGACATACATTTCCTTTTTAAATTCACTCTCCTTCCCTTTAATCTTTCATTTTTTAATGTATAGATAAGATTTAATGATAGGGCAAATATGTTACTTTTGCCTTAACTTGTTATCAAACAGAAGTAGGTAATCTGGAACAAATGACAATGAACAAAAGAAGAGCAGACAAGGAATGAAAAGAAAGATATAAGGAAGCCACTGTTAAAAAAACAAAACAAAACAAAACAAAACAAAACCAAAAAACACATTAAGTTAAATATACTATGTGTCTAAGTATCATTATGAACGGTGTGTGTCAAGGTTCCTGACTCTCAGGTTTACTCATCTATAAAGTGGGACTAATAAGATTAAAACTTACCTATAGAGTTGTTGCGGACATCACATAAAAGTTTATAAGGGTCTTTTGTAAACAATACATAACTATGGAGATGTTAATTAGTTTTATATTTAAAGCTTAATCCCATGAAAAAAAATAAAGCTGGATAAATTCTGGAACTATTAAAGTTGTAAACCAAGTAGATTATCACAAATATATGCACACGTATGTATATGTATTTATGCAGACATAGATCCAACATTCAGGGTAGATGTTATGTCATGTACATCTTTTAAATTTCCCATAGTACAAAGTGTAGTGTTAGATATACAGCAGACACTCAAATACTTAAATTGCATTCAGTGATTACTATGAAATGATTATTTCACTTTGATCACAGGTATACAAGAGCATGGTTATGTATGGATGGCAAATATATTTCGGGGAGTCCTGGGAACAAGCAAAAGCAATGCTGGAATGGAGATCACATGAGCACAGGATATTTAATATGATGACAGAATTGTATATTAGGTCAAAAACAATGGCATGAGTGGTGAGGACAGGCCTCTCTGAGCATTTTTCACAACTGTGGCTTGTCTCTTGAACTAGATCTCTGCCTAGGAAACCTAGCTACTTCTCTGTTGGTCTACTTTTCTGTTTCCAGCAAGGGTAGCTGCAGAAAATAGAGTCCCTGGGTAATACTTCAGATTACTTTTTTCCAAACTTATTTCTCAACTTACTGGTTCCTATTTCGATGCCTTAGTTGTGACTTCAGAAACTATTAAACTGGTAAATTTTCAGTTGTTTTAGTCTCAACCAAAGAGGCTGGACTAAATTGTTTAGACGCCAATGGTCCTGCCCATGTAGAATAAAATTATGACAGTATCTACACAATGATTCTCTTGGTTAAATAAGCTTTTCTCCCCTCTCTATTGAAATTGATGTTTGTTCTGAATTTTTATAAATTGCTTTTATGAATACTAACTTTTTAGATCACTTGGTTTTAATTGCAATGACAATCTATGGCAGTACCTTGAAAATAAAAATGAGCACCGAATGCTGTACATTTAGATAATGCTTTATAATTTGAAAATTATTTATATATATAAATAATTTGCATGTGTATTTTTTTCCTCATTTGATTTCTATTTTAACTGATAGTGAGGGCAATTAAGTAACTTACAAAAAATTACTCAATGACAGCTCAAGTTTTCTGATTTTACTTTCAGAATCATTTGACCCTTATTAATCACAACTACAGGTATACAGGTATATAACTACCAGGTACATTAAAAATAACCTTTAAATATTTCACAATTGTATTCTGTTTTTCTTTCTGGTTGTTTCTTTTTTTTTTTTTTTTTTTTTAGATGGAGTCTTGCTCTTGTTACCCAGGCTGGAGTGCAGTGACATGATCTCGGCTCACTGCAACCTCCGTCTCTTGGGTTCAAGTGATTCTCCTGCCTTGGCCTCCCGAGTAACTGGGATTATAGGCACCCACCACCACATCCAGATAATTTTTATACTTTTAGTAGAGACAGGGTTTTGCCATCTTGGCCAGCCTGATCTCGAACTCTTGACCTCAGGTGATCCACCTGCCTTGGCCTCCCAAAGTGTTGGAATTACTGGCGTGAGCCACCGCACCCATTCCATAATTTAAACAGTCTTATTAAGTGCCAAGGTTTTGGGTCTTACATTTAACTTTCTTCCACTTAACTAAAAGACTTAACTACTTCACAGTTCTAAAATCATTTGGTTACATATACAAAAGAAAAGTTAATCCTGAAAAAAGCGGCTGCAAGTGTTTTAATTCATTCACAGCAAAGCAGAAAGATTGTAAGTCCATGTAAATTGAGTTATGGGATGGAGTAGAGGGTGGAAACTTAGAGCCAATTAAGAGTTTTGTGCCATGTACATTTTTAGTCAACAAATCAATAAACATTTTTCAAGTGCCAATGATGCAGACCCAAAACAGAATATAAGGTATGACTAACATATGGTATAACTCACCCTTAGTCAACCATGTCCTGTGTCCTGTACATCAAACCTTAATCACACACATATATACATAGAAACATACTTTACATTACAAACGGAAACATAACATTAAATTATTTCTGCCACATTTTCTTGTGCTTTTGCACATATCCTGGTCACTTAATGGTGCTACTATTTTAAGATGGGTATTTTATCCATCAGCACCCAGTAATGAGTATTTTAAAAATGAAACCTCCGTAATTTTGGTTGGTGGATGATATAATCTTAAAAATTGGACTGTCTAAAATTTATTAGAACAATAAATATATCTTCAAGCAGTATCTTTAGCAATAAATATTTACACATACTTGGCTATTCTTTTTCAAAGTTTATACCCTAAATATAGAAACAGTCTATCCATGTTCTTTATAGATTCCTTTCATTGTTAGAGAAGTCTAAATGCTTCTGAGAAAACTATAAAAAGCTAAGTCAATGAGCAATTTTTGATATGTTCTCCTAACTGAATGTTTTTATTTAAAAAATGTTTCAAGGCAAATAGTAAATATTTGTTTATATGGATTAGATTTCTGTTTCTTACGTGAATACATATACTTAAAGACTATTTTATTACATCATCTTCCTTATGTAGTTTTCTTTTAGAGTTTAATATCTCCTGCCTCCAGTTGATAGGAAGAAAAATTATAGGTATTTTTTCTATTTGATATCATTACAATAGAGATCTTTTGAAAAATGTAACTGAGGCCCCCAAACTTGAGCAAAGTCCTCCTTCTTCAATGGGTAATTATTTAATTTGTCATGTCAAAAATAAACAAGCAGACCTGAAGATTTGCCATATTAAACAAAGACTATTTTTCTAAAATGCATTCATTCATCTAATTGTTAAAATACCATTCTGTTCTTTTAAACTAAGTTGTCTGGCAAGATCCATAAATATATTTAAGCCATTTATATAGGTCAGCTAATATGGGTTATGCTTTTTAAAGCACCATCTGACTAAGCACATTCTGCATTTTGCTAACAAAGTTACAGTACATAATAATATTTTAATCAACCAAAAAGAACAATAATAGATCTGACTGTTGGGCTGATAATCGTCTTATCACACCCTGTGAAACCTAGCTGTAATATTTGACAGAGCCTCCATTACTTGGCAACCCATTCTAAAAAAGGCCAACAATGGAGAGGGAGTGAAGTGGAGTGTGCAGTACCTCCGTATCTACATAAAGGCGATTAGAGGCGACAGCGTTCCATTTTACAGCTCAATCATATTGTGTTAGCATGCGCTTATCCGAGCGCGGACGAAATTGAAAGAGGAATAAAAAAGAGTCAGGCAGATAGGAACCAGAAAAGCGAGGCATGAGCAATTTCCAAGGATATAAAAGGATGCTAATGGCTGGGCCCTGTCATTCTTAAAAAGGGCTATTAGGGCACCATCATCTGTTCTTGTGCCCTTATGCTCCTCCAACTAAAGTCAAGCATTTTCTAAAGCCCTTGTGATCTTTTTTCTTCTAGAGATAAAGTATGGTCATGTTTCATAACAACACACTTTCCCATTTATATGATTTATTAATGTAAGTCAACTAATTCTATTTACTGATAAAAAAACCCATTCCATATGTATTTTCTTCAATATCTTCTTTCGTTGTATCCTTCACTTTCTTATAAAGAAAGTGTTCAAAAGTACATTTGAAGCAGCACAGAAAAACTACTCATTTTCTATGCTAAACTTAATTTTTAAAATATATATGTATGTGTATGGGTGTAATTACACAAACTGAGAACAGCATAAAGATAACAGGGGCTTGAATTTTAGTGTATTAAAAAATGACTTCACTTTAACATAAGCTTTACAAAAACAAAGAGTTTTAAAGTTAAGACCAAGACGGATGAAATTTCAGTTCTGATTTCATTTTAACTCCGGCTATGACCCCAGTTATCAGGATTGGTTCATGTTATCAAGAACACGATTTTACTTTTATCAAGGCAGAAATGTGACTTTAATCTTTACTTTCTCCAGCCTTTACTTCCCTGTCTCTCAGTCCGTATAGCTGTAGTGTGGTCCTCTACTGACCAACCTCCTGAACCCAGGGTAAGGCAGCACACTTTGATATCAGAACACCCTCTCCTTCTACCTCAAGCACTGTATGGCACAGGTATTGTTAAATTTTTTTTTTTAATTTCCGTTAACTCTTGTTTTGCTAATCCCTTTCTGAAAAGCCAAGATATTCCTTGCAATCATTTAGAACACCCTCAGTGTATCACGAAAATCAGAGCTGTGAATCACCACTCCACAGTGAACTCTTCTGACATTTGCTATAGAGAGAGAATAACGGCAGTCCCCACCAATTCTAAGCCTCAGCTTAAGACTGAACCCATAATCGTATAGTAATTGTTTCCACCACTGGAAATGGTGTTACTCATAGTTATTTAAAGTTGCTATCTTTACAAAAGTCACTAGAGCCCCTTTACTGTGACAAGTCCCTTTGTAAGCTGACATTTCTACTTGGATGCACAGTCGGACCTACATATTTATCACTTTCTTTCCTTACTAGAAAGTTCAAAAGAAATTGTTGACTTTTATTGGTTTTTATTATGCTTTATCTGTATGATATCAAAATATTGGCTTTACAAGTCTGTTATTTCAGGGAGAACTTGAGCAGAACTCTCCGAAATAATGGGTGGTTTGGAACCATAGTGACACAGCTTTTCACGCTGTTGTTAATAACAATATTATCATCATTATCATTTTGAAATAGGTTTTTTAAATGCAATCAACCGGAGACTAAAATATCTTGATTCTACTGCAGGAAACCACTCTGAAGGTACTGGATATGGCTGTGAATTTGCGCAAGTGTTTTCTACCTCTCTCTACCTCTAATCTCCCTATCTTTGAATTGAGAATAATAATACCTGATGCCTGGGTTAGAACAGTGGTTTTCAGTTTGGGGGAGGAAGGTCAGGTTGGGGCAATTTTATCTCCTGGAGGACATTTGGCAGTGTTTGAAGACAGTTTTGTTTCTCACAATTCAGGGGTGCTACTGGCATCTAGTGGGTAGAGGCCATGGGTGCCGCTAAACCTCCTACAATGAACAGGGCAGCCCCTCATGACAAAGAATTATCTTATCCCAAATATCAATAATGCCAAGGCTGAGAAATCCTGGGCGAAAAAATGACATCTAAAATGTGTGTATATATATCATAATGATATATTAATATAAATGATATATATCAATCATCTAAAAAAGTGTCTATGGACACTTCAACAAATGTTAGTCTTGTTTCTTTCATCTCTAAACCCTTCAATAGTGCTTTCCTTACAAATAAGTTTTCATACACTGTTGAAGTAAATTCTGGCTGTTCCCATTGCATTAATCAACAATCGTCTTACATCCTGCAGTAAATCCTTTCTTTTTATTTTTCTAAAAGTCATACAGATGTGATTACAGTCCAACTGCAATATCAAATATCCACACAATCAAATTCTTATTCTTCTTTTATATGTAGTAATCCTTGTGTAGGTGTCTTCTAAAGAATATACAAGCTCACCTATTTAACTAGTTTTGACTTAATTTGGGGGGCTTTATTAGCAAACGGTGTAAGACAAAGTAGCTGGTATAATACAGAGTGATGTTTAAATTAGTTTACAATTTGCTTGGCCTCATCTAGAACTGCAATGAACAAAGCCATTCAGAAATGTCAGCTGTGTTCCTAACCACTGTAACAAATTGTCGCCTGAACGCTGCACACCTAATGACTTCAAATTAGCTTCACTGCGATATCGCCTGACAGTTCGTTACGACTGTTAGCAACATAGCTGGCGTATCATGACCAATAAATTGGTTTCAGTGTGGGCTGGGAAAGGGACTTCCATCAATTTGATTAAAGAAATTACTGTAGCATTCAAAGCATAAAGACAAACTAGTTTAAGGAGATAGAAATAAGTTAACTGTACCAGAAAAACATTGCTCATCATTTGAAAACTTGTTTATAAACTATTTGAAAATTCAACTCCAAACAAATAAAAAATAATTCAAGTAGAATACTAAAATTCTCAAAACCTACAAGCATGTATATATTTGTTCATATTACAGGATGGGTCAGAAAAAAAGAAGAGAAATATTTTTAAATGCTAACTTTAAATTACCATGTAGGAAAACTTACCATGTCCATTTAATATTTATTTTCACAATTTATCTGTAAACTTAAGATAAATATCTGATGGTAAACCAAAGCAAAGCTTGTGAATATGACTAGCAATAGGATATAACTAGCCACTATGAACAAAACTAGTGATTCTTAGTTGGGAAAATAGTACATTAGGCTACCGCTGACAAAAACATTTTTTAAAATGAAAAGAAAAAGTAGAGTATTTGCTAGGAAAAAGGTAGGAATTTTGACAAAGGATAAAGAATGTTTTAAATTTATATTCTCATTAGCTTACACTGGCAGTAGTACCTGTACATATGAAAAACTAGCAAGAACTCAAGGTGGTACCAATATAAATAATATAAAGTCTAAGGATTCTATTAGGATATGCAAAGCTCTAAATTATGATTAAAAATAAATGTAAAGCATTTTTTTAAGTCCAAATGAGAAAAATTTGAATTCGCCCAAATCTATATACATAACCTAGGGAATTAATTGCAACCTTTTCTTTTCTTTTTCTTTTCAGAAAATGTACCTGGAATATGCTTCGCCCATCCAATGATAACCACCAACTCTCTGTCGGCCAAGTCACACAGTGTAGTGAGGGCTTTGATGTCACTGTCGGGGACAGTAGGGTCAGGCATGGCATAGATCTTCTCCGGTTCAGCCACCAACAAATGTGAGACAATCTTGTTATCTGCAGGATCAGACCAGAGCACTACAAGATCACTAGTAGTATCATCCCTCTTTTATAAACCCTAGAGTATTTTGTGTTTTGAAAAACAATCCAAATATCCTACAATAAACTCTAAATATTCCAATTATGGCTCAATAGGTATATATTAAACAGTGTGCAGGAAAACTGTTAGCAAGACATACGCCACTGCAGTCATGACAGAATGTAGTCTTTTTTTTTCTTCTTTGCTCTACCTGCTTTTGCTGGAATGAAGCATCTGTCCTGTAGTGAAAATTTTTATAGCAAACAGATAAGAGAAGTTAGATGCTTTCTGGGTTTGTGCTTTGCTTCTTAAGTGGGATTTGGTGAAGTAGATTAAATGGTATACAACAGCTTAAAATAAAACCCCCAGTAAACCATTGAAATATAGATCATAACACAGGAGGCAAAGAACTACTAATGCCTATAGTCATAACGGGCATGAAAGTCATTAATTGTCTTAATTCCTTTAAAGAAGAGCAAAGGTCAGAGCCCTTCTGCCTTGGTGAATTACTGACTATATAACTCTATCTCCGTGGGATGCATTAAATAGGAATTTATATTTTTCTCCCCCTCCCCACACACCCAGCCAATCTTCCAAATACATCTAATATGTTTCCATAAAAATACTCCTCCTTAAATGTTACAGTCATTTTCTCTTCTGTGTGTCAAATTCTTTAATCCTCTATTTTCATCAGCTGTCCTTAGTTCATTCACTGGTGCAGATTTATCTGTCTGAAATTTGTGATATATGTTTTAAAAATCCTTCAAAAAATAAACACTAGAGACAAATGGAAAGCATCACATCAAATGTGTTTTATTGCTCAGGGGCATGTGAGAGTTTATGGAAGGGGCTGTAAAGTCTTGGTAACAGAATGATTTTTCTTGTTGGCCCTATTTTCAATTTCTATATGTAGCTTAAGATTTTATACTTTCTTCTAAGTGAGGAGATACAAAACGGGTAAGAATAAACCCACATATTTAAATGTTCTATGTACTATTACTGTAGAAAACCAGGACTTTAAATGAGGTTCTTGTGAACACAGCCAAAGTTCCCAATGTGTTTACCAGACTATTTGCCTCTTGCTATAAGTTTTTAACTTTTTTAACCCAATATAAAAAGACTTTACATAACTTAAAATTAAATATAGCATCCTTTTTATCTCCTTTCATGAAAGAATGAGGCTTGTCCAAGCTATAATTAGCACTTTTTCTAACATAACATTTAAACGTTTATGAATATGGCTCCCATATTAATTATACTTATTTCAAATAGACGACAGATAATATTCAATAATCATCAAATTGAGTAGGCAGATTTGGGAGGAAATATTCCCAAATACTACGTTGACTAGAAAAGAATTAAAAATTAAATAGAGATTAATTTTTTAATTTTTAATTTGGATTTTTTTTGTATATGCTACAGAAACAACACCCGTACTTTTTGTTATGCTTGGAAAAGTTTCAACTTTCATTGCTCTGACAATGCAACAAAACCTGTCAGCAAATACTAGATTCTCAGGATTAGAAGAAAATCCAATAGTAAAGAGCATAAAAATATATCCAAAGGTAATCCTGATTCTAGTTTTTATTTAGTACAGGGAACATAGCACTGGCTTTATCCAAGTCAATGGATACTTGACACGAGAGGTCAGAGAAATTTGGTTGAAGCTTAGAAATTCCTATCGTTCAGAAAATGGAATAGCCGGCAGCACTGTTTCTAGGTAAATCTTATTTAATGTTTCCCTAATTAGAATCAATAGAACCCAATTTTCATTCTTGGGCCTTTGTAGTACGCAATCAGTCAGGGTCCAGAAATCTCCCCAGCCACTTTCTTAGCAAAGCTCAAGCACAGTCTCTTGACACTTATCTGACAGGATCTGAAAATTAAGTTTTATAAATGTTTGTTACAAAAACACACTAATTGGATGGACTAAGGAAAATTAACACAGAGGCCTTTAGATAATGAGTAATGATTTATTAGGAGTCCTCTTTATCTCAGACAAATGGAGCTCACTGAAATTGCTGTAATCTTCTTAAAGGTACTTGACAAGCCACTTCCCAATTTCTCAGGTTTACGAAGAAAACCGTAGATGCTTCTCTATCATTTCAACTTACACGTGGGCTGGTGCTCATTTTTCTTTCAGTAGAGGAAATTATCAATAGTTTCAGTCAATGTTTGTATAAAATAAATGAGAAACGGGCAGTCCGTATATTAGTGAATTCAGGAAAACTAAACCTCTAATGAAATTAAGCATTAGTATTTATTGCATTTTATTGTATATCAGAGAGGTTTTTTTATTGTAATATGCAAAATCTGTTTAACGCAGTCCTCGATTGTATTTGCAGAATGCCAAACAGCTTATGCGGGCTGAGGAGAAGATGCCAGATTGGACAATTGAAGGTATAATCAACATAATGTTTTTTGGAAAGGCAAAAGGAAACTATGCCATATGTTCACTTAAGCTTTAATTTTATGTAAAACTGGTTGTTTTTCCTTTGACATAGCTAAAATGTCCTTTCATTTACAGTTCAGGGTCTGTTTTATTTATTTAACAGATTTCCATATGCTCACATATGTATGATGCACAGCAGTGACCCCCTCCTGGAGAATCTGAATTAGAAGTGGACACCTTCTCTTCCCCTGAAGGCAGATCAAAAATTACCCATGTCTTTCCTAGAACTGCTACAGATGCATTTTCCTCTGGTGAGTGCTGGTTGTGTCTTCTTAGACAAAGACAGCTAAACTTGAAAACCGTTTTCACCAAAGCACTCCTCCATGCCCAGTAGGATCCCTATTCATAAACATCCTAAAACGCTAGTTCTGTTGCACTACAACTGTTAACTGATTTTCAGAAAATGGGATACAGTGATTGCCTCAATCTATATTCCAACTCTTTTTCGTTAATGACAAAAAGAATGGGGCTTGCATTTTAGCAATGTACCAGTCATCCTTTCAAATTGCAACTTGGCTCCATAAAACCATGAGGTCTTTAAAAACAATTCATACCGTCCATAAGGGCATCTCAGATGGAACCAGCAACCTATGCTTGTTATTAGTAGTGCCCATTCTTGTTTTAATCTATTGCTAGCTAGTGTGTTAACCTTCTATAGCTCCAAATTAATGAGGCCCCTAATGTACTTTCATTGGGAGGTTGAGCAGTCAAACTCATTTAGTTAGTGAAAACTACGAAAATCACTTTCTTGTGAAATCTGAAACTAACAGCTCCAATGAACTAATGATCACAGTATGATCCATTTTATGTACCTCTGCAAATAAAGATAACCAGTAAATGTAAAATTCACACTATGTAAGCTATGCATTAATATGCTTATGCTTCCACAAAATGACTAGGTAAAAAAAGCCTGGAGAGAGAAAACCACAGATATCTCTAAAAGAAAAAACAAGATAATAAGCTGAGTTGCTGTCGCTCCTCACAGACAATCTTTGGGAATAGAGCCACTGTTCTCCAACAAAGAGAAGTCTCCTTGGAGTCAGTAGGGATGGGCGTGACAAAGCTGATGTACCTGGAGCCAACTGGGAGGATTTCATGTTCTAGGAAGCCAGACACATCTGCTGTACTTACATGGCTTTTTGGCTGGCTGAACCAGCTGAGGGTTCAGGTATGGGCTGTTCTCCGCATCTATTCTGCGCTTGTACTTCTGCCGACCTCCACGTACTCTGTCAAGACGCACCCCTGTGAGCAAAGACAGGCACCGGCTTACTATTAAGGTAGCTATGTTTGAGACCAATCAAATACCTAGACGGTATCCCCCAAGGACACATAGGTGACAAACAGTAGAATGCAGAATGGACCAGGGGTATTCAAATAATGTAAATAAGTGGTGGCTAAATCAAAATTGCCAGAGGTTGAAAACCAAACCTATCAGCAGATGACAGATCCAAAAGACATTTTATGCAAAGCCATCAAGGTCACTATTTGCACATCAAAGAAAAGGCAGATTTCCATGTAGATTAATACAAAGAAGCCACTATTTGGTGCTAGTATAGTTTCTTAAATTAAAGACCCTGGCATTTAGCATCCTCTTCGTCAGTCAGCCCTGAAAGCTCAATGTGTAGGACTGAGTAGACCAAGAGCTATCCAACTTTCCTCCAGTCTGCCAGAGGTCTCAGGATGGACCTGTGGAAATGAGCTGAATAAAGAGCACCTCTGTGCTGGGGAGGAGGGAGGCCATAATTACACTACAAAAGATTCAGTTCTGAAAGATGCAAGAATTGTTCTATTTCAAAATGTCAATATGTCTCAAGGGAAATGTTATTTACATTTTGGCACAAATTTGTATTTCCTCTCATATGTGAGAAAACTGAGAGCAGAGTTGGGCTGAACACAGGATAGAAAGAGGAGTTTCCCAGCCGGGCATGATGGCTTACGCCTGTAATACCAGCACTTTGGGAGGCCAAGGCGGGCATATCACCTGAGATTGGGAGTTCAAGAGCAGCCTGACCAACATGGAGAAACCCTGTGTCTACTAAAAATACAAAATTAGCCAGGCGTGGTGGTGCATGCCTGTAATCCCAGCTACTTAGAGCCTGAGGCAGGAGAATCACTTAAACCTGGGAGGTGGAGGTTGCAGTGAGCTGAGACTATGCCATTGCACTCCAGCCTGGGCAACAAGAGTGAAACTCTGTGAAAGAAAAGAAAAAAAAAAGAAAGGAAAGAAAAGAAAGGAAAGGAAAGGAAAGAAAAGAAAAGAGAAAAGAAAAGTAAAGAAAAGAAAAGAAAGAAGGAAGGAAAGAAGGAAAGAAGGAGGAAGGGGGGAGAGGAAGAGGAGGGAAGCGAAGGAAAGGGAAAGGAAAAGAAAGGAAAGGAAAGGAAAGGAAAGAGGGAGGAAGGAAGGAAGGAAGGAAGGAAGGAAGGAAGGAAGGAAGGAAGGAAGGAAGGAAAAGAAGAGCTTCTCAAAGAATTCCAAATGCTTGGATGTTGAAGGAAGTGCATGTTAATAGGAGAGGGCTAAAGGGTGAAGCTGGAAAATGGGCAAAAGTAGACTGGCAGGAATAGAACTTTTTCCCAAATAGTGATGGGATGAGTCAAGATTCAAAGGGGATTTGCTGGCAGTGGATTTAAAAGATTAAGAAAAAAGCCAAGGGAATGAATGAGATTACAAATATAGGAAAATTTCATTAATATCAGGAAGTGATAGGAAAGAGCTTGTCAATCTAGTTTCCAAACTGTAATTGTAAAGTTTAGCACAGGACCATATAAATCCCTACCAAATACAGGGATGATTGCTTGGGAGCAGAAGTGAGGAGACACTCTTTTGCAGTATTACATTGTACCTTAATTGATATAACAATGTAAAAGTATCCATTAAGAAGTTCAACCATGTAATTCATTGTACATATTTTGGCATTTCTCAAACTGTTGAGGAAATAGATTTGGTTTAACAGCATCATCAGTATTACTATTTTATTTAAGCCCTCTCAGGGCCATTAATATGTGACGGGCTCTGTAAAACTCTAAGAGGAAGCTACATAGCACATGCAGTGTTTTGCAAACCAATTGAACCAGAGCTCCCTTTTTTTGGAATACTGATTAATGTCATGCAGAATATGTGAGCTGTGGGTTATCTGAGTTACATGAAACAATTTGGGAAAAGCAGATCTATTTCTATGTGAATATTTACAGTGAATATATTACTCAAATGTTAAAGATTATTAGGAAGACAATTTTTCATATTATCTTAATAATACTACTTTAAGAGTTGATTATCTTTTAGCAGAACACACAAATACTTGGTTCTAGATAAAGCCTGAATTGTCATATTGAAACATCAGAATATGGTGTAAATAAAATCAGGATACAACTTTGAGAAAAGTTAAATAGGTTAAACAAACAAATATCAAAACCCAAAAAAGTTAGGTAAGGTTATTAAGCATTCACTGAAAATTGCCATGCATGTTGGTCACAAAGAAGTTATATTTCTTTATTGCTGCTTTTAAAGCACTTCTTGCCTACAGCAGATGTGTTCCTTTGTTCATCTAATTTCTAATGTTCTATTTTTATTGCATCTATATTTAATAAAGTTTAATGCCTTCTACTTCTCTCCACTTTTATCATGATTTATTTTTTTTTCATCTATTTCTCTTCAAAATTTTCTTCAGAATATTTTTCCAGTTGAAGGTGACCACATTTTTTCTGGTCATCTAAGATACATTCAAACCTCTTTCATTACAAGAATTTTGAAAATTAAAAATCTTACTAGAAAATCAAAAGCATATGACACTAATTATATCCTCACATGTTTGTCATCCAATTCCAACCCAATGAGAACATTTAATCTGATATTATTAGAAGTGTGAAGAGAAGGCAGGCAGAGAGAGAGAAACAATGACAGGCAAAAGCTAAAGAGAGAGGGAACATTTTTTGGACATCTCTAAAATTGTTAGAGCCAAGAAAGCTGACAGAATAAATCTTGACTGAGTTTGTAGACTCCCTAAATTTGCTTTTCATGCTTGTCAAGGAATGTATTCACCGTTAGCAATATGTCCTCATATATTGAACAAAACACTACATATTCTCCAACCCGGAAGTCAGAGCTAGTGAGTTTGTGACAATGGAGTTTTGTCCATCATGAAGATCTGTGGAAAAAGACCATGGCTGAGTGACTTGATTCAAGATCTTGGTGGAAAACAATTCAGACATACAGTTATATCACTTTAAAGCCATCAAGTAGTTTAGTTAACTGGGCAAAGTCTATAGAGGAAGTGCAACAGTGAAAGCTAGCTATTATAAATCACGAAGAAAAAATACACATCATCGATTGACAGGGTTTTTATTATGTGTTATGTATTATTAGGCTGAAGTGGGTGGATCACCTGAGGTCAGGAGTTTGAGACCAGCCTGGCCAACATGGTGAGACCCCATCTCTACTAAAAATACAAAATTTCGCTGGGTGTGGTGGCAGGTGCCTGTAATCCCAAGTACTCAGGAGGCTGAGGTAGGAGAATCGCTTAAACCTGAGAGGCAGAGGTTGCAGTGAACCAAGATCACACCCTTGCACTCCAGCCTGGGCAACAAGAGTGAAACTCCATCTCAAAAAACAAACAAACAAACAAACAAACAGTATTATCAAATACATTCCATTGCTATGAATTTCTCTTTCAATTTCAAAAGGTGACCATAGAAAAAGTCATATTACCTATTCCATGCCTCACAAATCTAAAGGGGTGCTCTCTTATGTCCCCCACATCCCTTCCTGTGTGTGTGTAGATCAATAACAATCTATCCATTCACTCATACATTTGCCTCATCCTTCCCATCTATCCATTCATTTATCCTAGCTATACACCTATCCAGTGAAAAACCTTTCACGTAAGTCCTGATTTTACACTTTATTTCCTAAAATAAAGACTAATTAGATAATGCATTCTTCTAAGACTTGTAATTTTATTTATACGATAGTAGAAAAAAGATTAGTTATTGATACTCATAAAAACTGATTACATAATTATATAGTAAAAATTGACAGGGACTCCACATGCAGTATTATTCCATCAAGTTTAGATAGCGATTAATGGTAAAAATTTCTAGAGCCAATATATTTTAAAGGATCATAATAACTGATACTCATGATTTTTCATTTCCTGTCAAAAGCAGGCAAATATTTCCAACTTCAATTTTTTCAATTCAAGTAGAAAACATTTATACTGCTTTTAACTTATTTTCAAAATCTGGAAAAATCTGTCTTTTATGCATTGTCTAGTAGGATGATGATCCTATTATTGGTGTTATTTGGTTTACCTGATTTCATGCTTGGTGAAATGTTTGAACCAAAATCCTAGTAACAGACAGACGCAACTACTTCCACATCATACTGAAAGTAATCATCAATTTATTTAGTTACACTGGGGGAAAACACCACCCAGTAAAACCAGTTTTTTCCCCCCAGGACAATCATATAAAAACCTACACACAAGGGACATAGCTCTAAAAGTTAAAACAGTCCAAAATATGTATTCAAGTATGTGGACAAAGCCTCTTTATTTGTGCAACTTTGAAAATAGGTTTATTCATGTAAATCATAATAATATATGCACTTAAATTCAATAACATTTTAAATGCTCAGATAAAACAATACTGTATAGATATCATGATGATATCTGTATATTTTCAACATAATTCTATTTTTAATGTTTTTTCCAGAAAAACAAATTTTTAAAAATTAAAGACACCAATACAATTAAAGCACCATGTCATAAATGAGGCAGGATCTCAGAAAATCAAACATTAAATTATGAAAAGCACCTCTCATAACTTTTAGAAAAGTCAATGGAAAACAAACTCTGCATAATTGGGATACTACATTTCTTCTTATTAAAAGGCAAATTTTATAGTGATAAAAAGTACATTGCAAAGGACAGAAGTATTTAACCAAAAAGTAATGCTATGAAGATTGAAATATTCTAAGTCAAAAACATTGAATGAAAATTCTATCTCTATCACCATTCCCTGGACATAGACTTAAGCCATGATTTCTCATTAGTAGTAATAAATGCAAATAATATGTTGAGTTAAAAATAAATACAAATCGAATAAAAAAATGGAGAGGCCAGAGAAAGAGAAATATAATACAAATTATCAAATAAGATTATTTTTAGGTAATTGTTTGTAACTACCACTAATTTATAGTAATTCTGTTATATGCTCTGGCCTAAAATTTTTAGCCTTGCATACATCAAAATGAAGGATAAATAATAATCAATCGTTAAATCCCTATGAGCTTGGTCCATTGTCTGCAATCATGATTTTGTGAAGATTAAAGTTTCCCTTATTAAGGTTTTCAACTGTAATAACATAATACTTTATCTTAAATCCTTTATCTTAAATATTATGCAAAGAATATGTCAAAGCAAATAAAGCATAGTTTGCTAGTCAGAATGGTTCAGTTCTTTGTCTGGCTCTTTCCATAACTATTTCTATAAACTTTTATGAGTCTCTTAACTTATTTGCTTTTCCAAATATAAGATAGATATAAAGAGTATATCCTCCATGATGTTTTACTGTAATGATCCAATAACATTATATTATGGTTATTATACGAATGCACTTAAAAATATTTTATAAATCTTAAAATGCCAAGATCATTTATTGAACATCTATCTGCATAGAGTGTTACAATCTATCCCATCTCAATTCTGTAGGTAAACAGATTTGAGATATGATGGAATGGTAAAATAATTTAAAGGATAACAGCCAAATAATAATACTATTTGATGTCTAAGTGATTTATAGAAATATTTAGTATCACATTTTCTTTCCTGCCCCCTCCCATCACTAATAATATTATTTAGATTGTGATTATTTTAGAAGAGATACAGAAACAAATCAAAATTCTATTTTTTAAAAAAGATGCTTTTCCTGAGTTTAGCTGTAAGTACACAACACAAAGTTAAATAGAGAATTTATAATTATCTAATTAAACTAATACATTTAAAATATTCAAACTAACCATTTTAGCAGAAACAAACAATAATAATATTTATGATTAGAACCTGGGAAATCCAGATCTGTCATAAACAAACAACAACATAATCCAAATATTTCCACTAAAGGTGGCAAAGCCTGTCTCTGTATACCTTTTCAATCTTCAACACAAACAATTTCTGTTTGGACTCCACTTGAAAACCACTTTTGAAGAAGTTTAAAAATAAGATTTCTCCCAGGAAATAAAAGACCCACAGTGTTCAATGTTTGACAGGATTGGAAGTTAATTAAGGCAATTAGATTTTCCATTCATGTGTAGACTGCCATTATCTTTCTTTTAAATAAAAGATTTTAATAGCTGGCATTACCTACCTACCAGAATGTTTCACATTGCTTCTTCTTTCATATGCTGCATTTGCCTACATTGCCACAAGGGAATTACAAATCTTATACATTGTCAGAATTTACAAAATTGAGAAAGCAAGAGTAGGGCAAGGAGGAAAAAAAAAAGCTGTGAGGCAAATAAACACCAATAGAAGTAAAACAGTTCAGCCCAAGGTCTTCTTAGGTCAGCTAATTTTGAGACTATATTTTGTGCCCAAATGCAAATTTTTATAATATTCTGTAGTCCAAAGTCAAAAGTATTTTTCACATCTTTAATAGCACAAAGTCAGAGGCATTTCATAGGATAATAAAAAAATCTTCTCTTCAGAGAATTACACAAGGATAGTCTAGCCTACTTTCCCAATTTAAAGATAACACATTTAATATGTTGTTCCAAAATAAAAGTTTGCTGAAAAACATTAATTTATCTAGACCCCTGGAATACTTAAGATAGATGCAAATATTCACATTAAAGTGATAATAATGTTGAAAATATCATTAATGAACACTACAATAAGCAAACTATTGTGTTAAATAAATGTTATCATAGATTGCAAGTGAGTATAGGGAGCAGAATGGAAAGGCAAGACTTCCGAAACAATAAGGTAAAGAGGACAGGAACTTTTTTCCTGCACTATATGTCTTCCTGATACAGTAGTTCACTTTGCTGCCTAAAGCCACCTCCCTCCTTCCCTTGGGAAAGAGAAATATCCAACACCACCCTTGAATTCTCCTGAGATTTCTATGAGGGAACCATCATAAACAGAGAAAACACCCCTTAGAGGAGCGGCAGGAAAAGAAGCAAAGGCAGATTAGCAGTATCAGACACAGCAGTGGCAATTTTAGTGCCAGGATCTGATGGGGTTCTCCTTCGGGACAATATCCTGAGAGAGTGTACCAGTTTAACCTAGAGTAGCTGTGCATATTTACAGGCTTCTCAGTAAGAGGAGTAGTGAAAATTATTTGTATATTCACACGTATACTCCAAGGAGGATCTAAGCATATTAAATTCTTGAGGATCATATAAGATAATTAAAGAAACCAAACAGTAGATATTTTCTCTAACTATATTGCCTGTTCTCAAAATAGATTATGATATTGTTAAATATGGTTCATTATTTAGCCTTTCTTCCTATTTCGACAGTCTTTAACTCATCATACCTACCTCTCCCTACCTAGCAACATCTTCGTTGTTACATGAATTCATCAATTTGTGCATGAAGTATCTTCGGATAAACCAAAATAGTGGCCGGTTGTTGAGAACTTATCATGTGCTAGGCAACGGCTTAATGACTTAATGCATATTAACACATTTAATCCTTATAGCAATCCTATGAGGCAGGTGCTATATTCATCCCATTTTACAGATGAGAAAATTGGAACTATTAAGAGGCAGAAACAGGAGTGGAAGTGGGGAGAATGGCTGCAGAACTCACGTTCTTAAGCACTATGTTTAAACTGCTTCTTTGCCATCAAAGACTATTTTTGGAAGAGAGCATTTGGTATATATTCCAAAAGCAGAAACACAGGCAGATGAAAACCAATTATGGAGGTAAACAATACCTGCATCATGATATGGGGCACATATAAAAGGTAGGAAGAATGATGAACTAGCAGGAGGAAAAAATAATGAACACTCTTACTCAAAAGGGCTAAGTGATTTTGCCTCTATCACTTTATAAGGTGATTTCACCTTTAAAAGTTTACAGCTATGAGATCGTGAACAAACCAAAAGTGATAAAAAGATTCCATTCTTCTTTTTTTCCACTGAGACAGGGACTGAGGGATATTAATTTCCCTGCTCCTGGTCTTCACTGCAAATTAGACAAGGTGTATATTTCAAGGGCCAGGGAGGCAGAGCCACCTTCCAGTTGAATTTTACAGTTCAGGAGGGAGTCCCACAGAGTCTATTTTCCACTAAACTCCCCCAGCCAATGATTACATTTACTTGTGCTGGAATATCATGACAACAATTCAGAAACATTGGAAACTGCTTGGCTGCATGTGGAAACGTTATAATGTCTGATGATATAAAAGAGAAAAATCACACAGGGAGAGAAAATGCATATCCATTAGGCGGGCTTTCTTTTTTTTTTTTTTTATACAGAGTCCTCAGTCACTAAAAGAGATAAAAGCCATGACTCACATTAAAGCTTCCTTGCTCTACAGATGAATTAACAATTAGCAAGGGGAAGTCTTTCGTTTTGGTCTCCTGATAGCTATCTGGACTATTAAACATGTGAGGCTTGCATAGGAAATTACAAAGGCTTCCCTCTGTTTCAGATTCAAGTTGCATCCAAAATACAGTTGTGGATTTCTGTGCATAGGACACAACCCCAAAGAAGTCTCTTCTATTTTTTTCCTCTCCACAACGTGATTGACTGCTCTTAACTGGTTCTGGGGATCATGTGCTAAGTTTATAATCTGCATTGGAGCTGAGATTGCAATGACAGAAATCAGAAATAACCAAAAACAAAATATTTAACAGGAGAAATGTTGTTCTACCAGGGGTAAAGTTGCTTCATCTGAAGCATGGAGCCCTAATCTATGACACATACAAGTATAAATTATGTCATCTGCAACAGGTGACAAGTTTTAATTGAATGTCTTCTGTCTGCAATTCTGACAAAAGGTGAATGGAAATAAATGAGTCTGGCAAGACAGCCCTGAGCCTTACAATACCCAATATCTCATTATTTTTAAACAGCTATCTATAAACTGATGCTGACAAGCCTCGAACCTTTTATTTCTGCTCAAGAGGAGGTGGCTGTGAAGGGGGAAAAAAAGAAAGAAAGAAAAGGGGCATCCAGAACATTACATTAAACATGCAATACCTACCATTATCACTTCCCCAATGTAATTAAAGGAAATCTCCTATTCAAAAGGCACTATTTCTTACTTTGCTTGATGTCAGAGGGAGAGAGAGAGAAAGAGAATGAGAGGATGCTTGGCCTGCATTTGCTGAACATAGGGATTGTCTTTAAAAAAAAAAAAAAGGAAAATCTTCCCCTTCCTTCCTTTTGCCTGTTAAAAATTTCATAAACTATTGAAAAAAGATACTACTATGGTTCACGCATATCTAAACTATATTTTATCTTGTTACTATTTAAGATAGGTGAATCTTCTCTTTATCCTTTTCAAAATTGCCTTCTCATGTGAATAGTTATGAATTTATGGGTAAAGACATGAAATGGGGTTGTACATCAACATCAGGAAAAGTGATTCTACTAATTCACAATTAAATGTGACACTGGCAGCAATAAGTTTAACCCAATAATAATAGTTATAACAGTGCACAGCACCCCATGGGGATGCTCTGTATAAACAGAAGCACAAATATTTATGCAAAATTCAGTGCCCTGTAAAATGAATTAAATATGAAATCAACCAAGCAGGTTTACAAGTTGCTGGGTTGGCAGCTCACAAGTCACTTTGGTTCATTTGATGGAAATGAATATAGTGGAATATAGTAGAGTCTAATGATCAAAAAAGCAGACATGGATTTAAAATATAGATTTTTTTAAAAAAAGGAAATAGATGGCAGAGAAAGGTGCCATATGAGCCTGGAGGTCATTTGGTTTCAGCATATGTGAATCTAGATCATACGGGCAACCTAGGAAGAGCCTATGAAGCTCAAAGAGCAACTTATGGAAATTCTAATAGGGGAAAACTTTATCTCCCAGCCAATGTGTTAGTAATTCACTAAAGACAATAAAATGTATTACCAGACTGGAGAAGAAATCCTGAGTGTCAATTATTAGATAACAAAGAGAGGCATGACGTTTGATAATATTTCTCTGGTGATCATTATAATTTGGCAAAGCTGAAATTCAAAATAAAGTAAATCTAGTATAAAGAATATGGTATATGTTCCCAGATCATGTGTAGAGAAAATTATAACTCTTTAGGAAAAAATGTTTCCTCTTAGGAAAAGAATAGTTCTATAGAGATTAAATGTAAATACAATACAAGCGAGAGATTTCTTGTTACACTGTGACACTTATTTCTTGTAACATTAGTAGCAATAAGTTTAACACAGTCATAGTAGTAATAACAGTGCATAGCACCCCCATGGGAATGCTCTGTGTAAAAGAAGCCCCAAATATTATTTATTCAAAATTCAAAACCCCATAAAAAATAACTAAATATAAAACTAAGCAAGCTGGTCTTCAGGTTGCTTGGTTGCAAGCCACAGTCTCTCTGTTTATCCAATAGACAGAAATAAAGTGGAGTCTAATGACTCCATTGTAAGTCTTAGTAGAATAAACAAGAAATAATGAAGGAACATGAAAAAGCAGTTAGAAGGATACTCTAAAATGGGTTGATTCAGAGTCTGATATGAAATCAACAAAATACAGTGGTGTCCATCCCCTTCTCAACCAACTCTATATACCATTACTGAACCCCATTCATCTACCAATAGTGTTCTTAAATATTCACGAGGAAAGTTAGTAAAGAAAAAACAGCAGAGATTATGAGAGAAAAATATAAGCTCTGTAGAACTTCAGAAATTGAGAAGAAAAGCGCAAAAGATTTAGAGTACATTCTCAGCTGCCTTGAGCCCTGAGCTATCCACAGTTGCCTGTAGCCCCCTGAGGGCACATTTTCAAGCCAATTAACATATAGTTTTTCTCTCCTAGAGTTGACAATTCAACTCTTGAGGAATGTAAGATCTCACGGGAAAAACTGAGGTAAGAGAATTATGAACAGCGGTGAAAATAAGAAATCTATATGTGTATATATATATATATATGTGTTATATATTCATTAAAATGAACACAAATATGAAAATACTATAGATTACAGACACACTAAATAAGCAATATTTCCTGTTCAATTTATTCCCATTTGGCATCTTTTGGTCTCCTGTATGTTTTCAGCATCTCAATTCTATCTGGTTTCAGTAAGATGACTATAAATTCTGTTTGCTTTGATGCACACAATATGCATACAAAAGGCATTATATTTGGACATCTGGATTACAGGCTAAATATTCAATATTATTTTTATTTTGCTACTCTGAGCAACTAGGTCTTAATATGGATCCACTCCAGATTCACATTAAATTGATATATCATGTTAAAGGTTTGGAGGAGAGTTACACATATGTGTATGCATAGTTACATGTCCATCTAAACATACCAAAATTTTTTGTCAAAGAAATTAACAGTTTG